>NC_138296.1:58617500-59217500 GCF_965601325.2 Salmo salar | reverse complement strand
CTAGTTATTATATTATTCAACATTGAGGTGACCATTTGTTACTTTTTAGCATGTCTGACAGTAAAAAGGTGGCACTTTATGAAGACAAAAAAAATAAAAATAGTGAAATGACAAAATAAGTAATGCATGCCCATTTTTCAATGTACACTGGAATGGGAATCAATATTGCACACACAAAGTCCCATTTGTTTTTGCTTAGTACTTTTCATTGCAGGTTTGTGCACATGTTAGAGGGTGTTTGGTTTGTCCAGTGATTGTCTTTAGAGATTCGGACCACTTTTGTGTTTTTGCTAACCATCGACTGTAGTCCCCAAACCCTTTGTGAAAATGTGTAATTGCCTATGGAACATCAATAAAAATGACATTTTATAAACCATTCATTTGTGAGAAGACATGGTTGAATTTATTAAATGTATTTATTAACCTTTTAACACCAGGGGAACCCATTGAGACCAGGGTCTCATTTCCAATGGTGCTCTGATAACAACCGTTCAAGCAATGTGAGCAGGCTGTTTGGTCTAAACTAATTTCGGATAGCATCCGTAGCAGGAGTGCATGATCAACTGTATCGAATGCTTTCCACAGATCAATATGAAGGGCAGTGCAGTGCTGTTTCCTGTCTAGTGCATTAACAATATTAAACAAAAATATAAACGCAACATGTGAAGTGTTGGTCCCATGTTTCATGCGCTGAAATGAAAGATCCCAGAAATGTTCCATATGCACAAAAAGCTTGTTTTGTTTTGTGCACAAATTTGTTTACATTGCTGTTAGTGAGCATTTCTCCTTTGCCAAGATAACCCATCCACTTGAAAGGTGTGGCATATCAAGAAGCTGATTAAACAGCATTATCATTACACAGGTGCACCTAAAAGGCCACTCTAAAATATGCAGTTTTGTCACACAACACAATGCCAAGAGGTGTAGACCTAACAATGAAATGTTTACTTACAAGCCCTTAACCAACAATGCTTTAATAAGTTTTAAGAAAGTAAAAAATATGTCTCAAGTTTTGAGGTAGCGTGCAATTGGCATACTGACTGCAGGAATGTCCACCAGAGCTGTTGCTGAGAATTTAATGTTCATTTCTCTTCCATAAGCCGTTTTAGAGAATTTGGCAGTACGTCCAACCGGCCTCACAACCGCAGACCACGTGTAACCACGCCAGCCCAGGACCTCCACATCCAGCTTCTTCACCTGCAGGATCGTCTGAGACCAGCCACCCGGACAGCTGATGAAACTGAGGAGTATTTCTGTCTGTAGTAAAGCCCTTTTGTGGGGAAAAGCTCATTCTGATTGGCTGGGCCTAGTTCCCCAGCCAAGGTGGGCCTGGGAGGGTGGACCCTGCCCAGTCATGGGAAATTCGTAGATTAGGGCCTAATTCATTTATTTCAATTAACTGATTTCCTTATACTAACTCAGTAAAATCGTTGAAATTGTTGCATGTTGCTTTTATATTTTTGTTCAGTATATTCAATTTATAACTAGAGAAGCAGCCGAGATGGTGCTGTGTCCTTGATCACATGACCTAGGCATCTCAAACCAATGTTGTATTGTTCACAGGATAGGAACACACATTGCACACCATTGCATACCTCCTTTGTCCCACCTCCCACACATGCGGTGACCTCACCCAGTATAACCAGCATGACCAGAGATGCAACCTCTCTTATCATCACTCAGTGCCTGGCCTTACCTCCACTGTACCTGCACTCCACCATACCCCTGTCTGCACATTATGCCCTGAATCTATTCTACCACGCCCAGAAATCTGGTCCTTTTATTCTCTGTCCCCAACGCACCAGACGACCAGTTTTGCTAGCCTTTATCCGTACCCTTATCCTATTCCGCCTCTGTTCCTCGGGTGATGTGGAGGCTAACCCAGGCCCTGCGTGTCCCCAGGCACTCTCATTTGTTGACCTCTGTAATGGAAAAAGCCTTGGTTTTATGCATGTTAACATCAGAAGCCTCCTCCCTAAGTTTGTTTTACTCACTGCTTTAGCACACTCCGCCAACCCAGATGTCCTTGCCGTGTCTGAATCCTGGCTTAAGAAGGCAACCAAAAATGTGGAGATTTCCATACCCAACTACAACATTTTCCGTCAAGATAGAACTGCCAAAGGGGGAGGAGTTGCAATCTACTGCAGAGATAGCTTGCAAAGTTCTGTCATACTTTCCAGGTCTATGCCCAAACAGTTCGAGCTTCTAATTTTTAAAATTCATCTCTCCAGAAATAAGTCTCTCACTGTTGCCGCCTGTTATAGACCCCCTCAGCTCCCAGCTGTGCCTTGGACACCATATGTGAATTGATTGCCCCCCATCTATCTTCAGAGTTCGTTCTGTTAGGTGACCTAAACTGGGATATGCTTAACACCCCAGCAGTCCTACAATCTAAGCTAGATGCCCTCAATCTCACACAAATTATCAAGGAAACCACCAGGTACAACCCTAAATCCGTAAACATGGGCACCCTCATAGATATTATCCTGACCAACTTGCCCTCCAAATACACCTCTGCTGTTTTCATTCAGAATCTCAGCGGTCACTGCCTCATTGCCTGCATCCGCTATGGGTCCGCGGTCAAACGACCACCCCTCATCACTGTCAAACGCTCCCTAAAACACTTCTGCGAGCAGGCCTTTCTAATCGACCTGGCCCAGGTATCCTGGAAGGATATTGACCTCATCTCATCAGTCGAGGATGCCTGGTCGTTCTTTAAAAGTAATTTCCTCACCATCTTAAATAAGCATGCCCCTTTCAAAAAATGTAGAACTAAGAACAGATATAGCCCTTGGTTCACTCCAGACCTGACTGCTCTTGACCAGCACAAAAACATCCTGTGGCGGACTGCAATAGCATCGAATAATCCCCGCGATATGCAACTGTTCAGGGAAGTCAGGAACCAATACACACAGTCAGTCAGGAAAGCAAAGGCTAGCTTTTTCAAACAGAAATTTGCATCCTGTAGCTCTAACTCCAAAAAGTTTTGGGACACTGTAAAGTCCATGGAGAACAAGAGCACCTCCTCCCAGCTGCCCACTGCACTGAGGCTAGGTGACACGGTCACCACCGATAAATCCATGATAATCGAACATTTCAATAAGCATTTCTCTACGGCTGGCCATGCTTTCCTCCTGGCTACCCCAACCCCGGCCAACAGCTCCGCACCCCTCGCAGCTACTTGCCCGAGACTCCCCAGCTTCTCCTTCACCCAAATCCAGATTGCAGATGTTCTGAAAGAGCTGCAAAACCTGGACCCGTACAAATCAGCTGGGCTAGACAATCTAGACCCTCTCTTTCTAAAATTATCTGCCGCCATTGTTGCAACCCCTATTACCAGTCTGTTCAACCTCTCTTTCATTTAGTCCGAGATCCCTAAAGATTGGAAAGCTGCCGCGGTCATCCCCCTCTTCAAAGTGGGTGACACTCTAGACCCAAACTGTTACAGACCTATATCCATCCTGCCCTGCCTTTCTAAAGTCTTTGAAAGCCAAGTTAATAAACAGATCACTGACCATTTCGAATCCCACCGTACCTTCGCTGTGCAATCCGGTTTCCGAGCTGGTCACGGATGCACCTCAGCCACGCTCAAGGTACTAAAAGATATCATAACCGCCATCGATAAAAGACAGTACTGTGCAGCCGTCTTCATCGACCTGGCCAAGGCTTTCGACTCTGTCAATAACTGTATTCTTATCGGCAGACTCAATAGCCTTGGTTTCTCAAATGAATGCCTCGCCTGGTTCACCAACTACTTCGCAGATAGAGTTCAGTGTGTAAAATCGGAGGGCCTGTTGTCCGGACCTCTGGTAGTCTATATGGGGGCACCACAGGGTTCAATTCTCGGGCCGACTCTTTTCTCCGTATATATCAACGATGTCGCTCTTGATTCCCTGATCCACCTCTACGCAGATGACACCATTCTGTATACATCTGGCCCTTCTTTGGACACTGTTAACTAACCTCCAAACAAGCTTCAATGCCATACAACACTCCTTCCGTGGCCTCCAACAGCTCTTAAAAGCTAGCAAAACCAAATGCATGCTTTTCAACCGTTCGCTGCCCGCACCTGCCCGCCCGACTAGCATCACTACTCTGGACGGTTCTGACCTAGAATACGTGGACAACTACAAATACCTAGGTGTCTGGCAAGACTGTAAACTCTCCTTCCAGACACATATCAAACATCTCCAATCCAAAATCAAATCTAGAATCGGCTTTCTATTTCGCAAACAAAGCCTCCTTCACTCACGCCGCCAAACTCACCCTAGTAAAACTGACTATCCTACCGATCCTCGACGATGTCATCTCCACAATAGCTTCCAATACTCTACTCAGCAAATTGGATGCAGTCTATCACAGTGCCATCCGTTTTGTTACCAAAGTGCCTTATACCACTCACCAATGCGACTTGTATGCTCTAGTCGGCTGGCCCTCGCTACATATTCGTAGCCAGACCCACTGGCTCCAGGTCATCTACAAGTCTATGCTAGGTAAAGCTCCGCCTTATCTCAGCTCACTGGTCATGATAACACCCACCCGTAGCACGCGCTCCAGCAGGTATATCTCACTGGTCATCCCCAAAGCCAACACTTCCTTTGGCCGCCTTTCCTTCCAGTTCTCTGCTGTCAGTGACTGGAACGAATTGCAAAAATCGATGAAGCTGGAGACTTACATTTCCCTCACTAACTTTAAACATCAGCTATCTGAGTAGCTAACCGATCGCTGCAGCTGTACATAGTCTATCTGTAAATTGCCCACCCAATCTACCTACCTCATCCCCATATTGTTTTTATTTACTTTGCTGCTCTTTTGCACACCAGTATCACTACTTACACACCATCATCTGCTCATCTATCATTCCAGTGTTAATCTGCTAAATTGTAATTACTTTGCTACTATGACCTATTTATTGCCATACCTCCTTATGCCATTTGCACACACTGTATATAGACTTAATTTTTTTTCTATTGTGTTGACTGTACGCTTGTTTATTCCATGTAACTCTGTGTTGTTGTTTCTGTCGCACTGCTTTGCTTTATCTTGGCCAGGTCGCAGTTGTAAATGAGAACTTGTTCTCAACTAGCTAACCTGGTGAAATAAATGTGAAATTAAAAATTAAAAAAAGAAGAAATAACCCTTTTGGGTTCCATGTTGAACCCTTTCCACAGAGGGTTCAACATGGAACCCAAAATAGTTATACCTGGAATCAAAAAGGGTTCTCCTATGGGGACAGCCAAAGAACCCTTTTGGAACCCTTTTTTCCAAAGAGTGTACTCATCTGACTCCGTTTTCCTTATCACCTGCGACACCAGACACCTGGCCAGTGTTGATCTTGTCTTCAGTGCCTTCAGCTCAACTGCACCTCTGAAATTCCTGGAACATCCATCATCCTGTTTGCATATTTAAAACCAGACTCACAAAGCATCTCTTCAGACAACACTTATGTTACCCTCAACTCTTCCCCCAGTCTACCATTTCTTTTAAAAAAAAATACATATTACTCCAGTGCTAGCCTCTGGCTTCCTGTTAAGGCCAGTGCTTATTTCAAGGTTTTACTGTTAACCTATAAAGCATTGCATTGACTTTCTCCTTTCGCTCTGATTTGGTCCTCCCATGCGTACACGTACACTACACGTCGACTACGGTCACAAGACTCAGGCCTCCTTATTGTCTCTATAATTTTGAAGGAAACTGCTGGAGGCTTTCTCCTATAGAGTGCCACTTTTAGGGAAGGGTCTGCCAATCCATGTGAGAGAAGCAGACTCGGTCTCAACCTTTAAGTCTTTACTGAAGACTCATCTCTTCAGTAGGTCCTATGATTGAGTGTAGTCTGGCTCAGGGGTGCGAAGGTGAATGGCAAGTCACTGGCGAGAGGAACCACCCTTGCTATCTCTGCCTGGCCGGCTCCCCACGCTGTCCTGGAATTCTCTGCCTCTGACCCTATTACGGATTCACCGGCTTGTACGGGCTCTCCCATGCTGTCCCTACGAGGGCGCATCATGTCATGCCAGGCTTTGTTTACTACACTCAACTCCCTTGGGTGGGTTGAGTCACTGACTTAATCTTCCTGTCCGGTTTTACTCCCCCCTAAGGCTAGTGTGGTGGAGGAGATCTTCCTGGGCTATACTCGGCCTTGTCTCATGGTAGTAATTTTGGACGAGGTCACAGTGTCGCCCAACCTTCGTGATCTTAGGCATGCTCCTGCTGATCCTCCTCTATCTCTCTGTTTCTACTTATGTCTCCCCTCCCAGAGGACCTGAGCCCTAGGACCATGCCTCAGGACTCCCTGGCCTGACAACGCCTGGCTGCCCCTGCCCCTAGTCCACCTGGTTGTGATGCTGATCTAGTTCTGCTGTTCTGCTTGCGGCTATGGAACCCTGACCTGCTACCTCCAGGACCTGCTGTTTCAATCCTTTCTCTATTTCCCTCTCAGACTTGCTGTCTCAACCTCTGAATGCTCAAATTTGAAAAGTCAATTGACATCTACTCCTGAGATATTGAACTGTTGCACGCTCATATATGACCCTGCTGGTCATATATGTATGTTTGAACGTGTTGAATAATGATCTGGCCTTAATGGCCATGCACTCTTAAAATGTCCACTCGGCACAGCTAGAAGAGCATTGGCCACCCCTCGGAACCTAGCTGCGCTTTAGGTTTCTACCTAGATTCCTTTCAAAGGAGTTTTTCCTAGCTACTGTGCTTCTTCATCTGCACTGCTTGCTCTTTGGGGTTTTAGGCTAGGTTTCTATATATCACTTTGTGACAACTGCTGATGTAAAAAGGGTTTTATAAAATGTATTTGATTGAGTAATTGTTTAATGTATTTGTTTTCATACTGTGACCTTGTTTACACCTCATTGACCTGTGCAACCACCTCCCTTCACGCACACCCAACCCCAGACCAGTATTTATTTTCCTATTTTCAACAAAAAATGATCAACCTGTTTTTAATTATAATTTGATGTGTTATGTCTTGTTGGTTTCATAACCATATCTTTATAACAATTCAATAATGATGCGACGGGAGGCAGGAATTAGTTCAACTGGTCATCTCAATATTACCCATGATGCTCTGTGCATACAACTAAGTGTCCTTGGGTAGTTTTAGACTGTAGTTTTAAAATGTTCTACTTAGCACCTGTTTTCCTAATAGTGTACAACCATATCCCACTCTCATTTGCAATTCAGTTCCTGTGATGTGTTTAGTGTGTTGCTGGAATTCTGTAGTTTGTCAAATGTGTTTTGTTCAATTTAAATCATTATTTAAATGCAAATTCTAGTGCTATATCTCTCTTTCAAGTCCTTCTGTAGTTTGAATATGAAAAGGTTTGTGTTTCATCTTTTCTATTAGTAATTCTGTATAGACTCCAGAAGTTGGCTAATGTTGTGTTGATAAATGTGTCCCATCATTTCACCGGCGGGAATAGATCTATTTTCTGTCTTTCTATTGATCCAAAGAAATCGTATTTGATGCCAATGAACATACTGATTTATCAAAACAGTTATTGAAGAATGACAGAAATAGGCACTAGTGCTGGCAAGCTACAGACTTAACTGGGCTTGCGTCCCACCTACTCAACAGCCAGTTGAATCCCGTGGCGCGTTATTCAAATACCTTAGAAATGCTATTACTTCAATTTCTCAAACATATGACTATTTTACAGCATTTTAAAGACAAGACTCTCGTTAATCTAACCACACTGTCCGATTTCAAAAAGGCTTTATAACGAAAGCAAAACATTAGATTATGTCAGCAGAGTACCCAGCCAGAAATAATCAGACACCCATTTTTCAAGCTAGCATATAATGTCACATAAACCCAAACCACAGCTAAATGCAGCACTAACCTTTGATGATCTTCATCAGATGACAATCTTAGGACATTATGTTATACAATACATGCATGTCTGTTCAATCAAGTTCATATTTATATCAAAAACCAGCTTTTTACATTAGCATGTGACGTTCAGAACTAGCATACCCCCCCGCAAAATTGCGGCGAATTCACTAAGAATTTACTAAATTACTCACGATAAACGTTCACAAAAAGCATAACAATTATTTTAAGAATTATAGATACAGAACTCCTCTATGCACTCGATATGTCCAATTTTAAAATAGCTTTTCGGTGAAAGCACATTTTGCAATATTCTAAGTAGATAGCCCGGCATCACAGGGCTAGCTATTTAGACACCCAGCAAGTTTAGCATTCACCAAAGTATGATTTACTATAAGAACATTTTTATTACCTTTGCTGTCTTCGTCAGAATGCACTCCCAGGACTTCTACTTCAATAACAAATGTTGGTTTGGTCCCAAATAATCCATTGTTATATCCAAATAGCGGCGTTTTGTTCGTGCATTCAAGACACTCTCCAAAAGGTTAAATAAGGGTTACGAGCACGGCGCATTTCGTGACCAAAAAATTCTAAATATTCCATTACCGTACTTCGAAGCATGTCAACCGCTGTTTAAAATCAATTTTTATGCCACTTTTCTCGTAAAAAAGCGATAATATTCCGACCGGCAAAGCCTGTTTACATTCAACGAGAGAGAAAGTAAAAGCATGGGATCCCCTCGTGCACGAGCCTTAGTCTGACGGCCCTCTGATCGGCCACTTTCCAAACGCGATAATGTGTTTCAGTCTGGGGCTGCCTCGATATCGTTCAGCTTTTTCCCGGGTTCTGAGAGCCTATGGGAGCCGTAGGAAGTGTCACGTTACAGCAAAGATCCTCAGTCTTCAATAAAAAGAGCCAAGATGAACAAGAACTTGTCAGACAGGCCACTTCCTGTTCAGAATCTTATCAGGTTTTTGCCTGCCATATGAGTTCTGTTATACTCACAGACACCATTCAAACAGTTTTAGAAACTTTATGGTGTTTTCTATCCAAAGCCAATAATTATATGCATATTCTAGTTACTGGGCAGGAGTAGTAACCAGATTAAATCGGGTACGTTTTTTTTCCGGCCGTGTAAATACTGCCCCCTAGCCCTAACAGGTTAAGGGATAAGTTAGGACAGAGGGGAAGAATGAGTCAGGTTTCCAGTTTAACATTGATCATCAGCATAGTGTCTGGAAACATGGAATAAAGTAAGAAATAAATTGGTAAATAACATGTGATAGACATGTAATAAGCAACGCAAGCAAGTATACTAAATAGTTATACACCATTCACAAAAGACAAAAATACATTATGAAACATTGCAAATCACTGTGTGAAGAATGCAAAGGAGGTCCACTTGGACTTCAGAAAGAAAACTGATTTCGTAGCCTCAGCTGACCCTCAATTGAGGACAGGTAGAGAGGTTTAGCAGTTTCAATTACTTGGGGATTATTACAAACAGAAGCCTTAACTTCACTGAAAACACAGTACATTACATACCTACTATGAAGACTGAGGCGCCTCGTAGTAGAGCTACTACAGACCAACTCATCCCAAACCATCTCAAACCATCACTCTCCTTCTTGGTCAAATAGCCCTTACACAGCCTGGAGGTGTGTTGGGTCATTGTCCTGTTGAAAAACGAATGATAGTCCCACTAAGCGCAAACCAGATGGGATAGCGTATTGCTGCAGAATGATGTGGTAGACATGCTGGTTAATTGTGCCTTGAATTCTAAATAAATCACTGACAGTGTCACCAGCAAAGCACCCCCACATCATCACACCTCCTCCTCCATGCTTCATAGTGGGAACCACACATGCGGAGATCATCCGTTCACCTACTCTGCGTCTCACAAAGACACGGCGGTTGGAACCATAAATTTGGACTCATCAGACCAAAGGACAGATTTCCACCGGTCTAACGTCCATTGCTCGTGTTTCTTGGCTCAAGCAAGTCTCTTCTTATTATTGGTGTCCTTTAGTAGTAGTTTCTTTGCAGCAATTCGACCATGAAGGTCTGAGTCAAGCGATCTCCTCTGAACAGTTGATGTTGAGATATGTCTGTTACTTGAACTCTGTGAAGAATTTATTTGGACTGCAATCTGAGGTGCAGTTAACTCAAATGAACTTATCCTCTGCAGCAGAGGTAACTCTGGGTCTTCCTCTGGCGGTCCACATGAGAGACAGTTTCATTAGAGTACTTGATGGTTTTTGCGACTGCATTTGAAGAAACTTTCAAAGTTCTTAAAATGTTCCGGATTAACTAACCTTCAAGTCTTAAAGTAATGATGGAATGTTGTTTCTCTTTACTAATTTTAGCTGTTCTTGCCATAATATGGACTGTCTTTTACTAAATAGGGCTATGTTCTGTATACCACCCCTACTATGTCACAACACAACTGATTGGCTCAAATGCATTAAGAATGTAATACATTCCACAAATGAACTCTTAACAAGGCACACCTGTCAATTGAAATGTATTCCAGGTGACTACCTCATGAAGCTGGTTGAGAGAATGCCAAGAGTGTGCAAAGCTGTCATCAAGGCAAAGGGTGGCTACTTTGAAGAGTCTCAAATATAAAATATATTTTGATATGTTTAACACTTGGCTACTACATGATTCCACATGTGTTATTTCTTAGTTTTGATGTCTTCACTATTATTCTACAAAGTAGAAAATAATAAAAATAAAGAAAAGCCCTGGAATGAGTAGGTGTGTCCACATTTTTGACTGGTACTGTATATATACTGCTCAAAAAAATAAAGGGAACACTTAAACAACACATCCTAGATCTGAATGAAATAATTAATCTTATTAAATACTTTTTTCTTTACATACTTGAATGTGCTGTCAACAAAATCACACAAAAATAATCAATGGAAATCCAATTTATCAACCCATGGAGGTCTGGATTTGGAGTCACACTCAAAATTAAAGTGGAAAACCACACTACAGGCTGATCCAACTTTGATGTAATGTCCTTAAAACAAGTCAAAATGAGGCTCAGTAGTGTGTGTGGCCTCCACGTGCCTGTATGATCTCCCTACAACGCCTGGGCATGCTCCTGATGAGGTGGCGGATGGTCTCCTGAGGGATCTCCTCCCAGACCTGGACTAAAGCATCCGCCAACTACTGGACAGTCTGTGGTGCAATGTGGCGTTGGTGGATGGAGCGAGACATGATGTCCCAGATGTGCTCAATTGGATTCAGGTCTGGGGAATGGGCGGGCCAGTCCATAGCATCAATGCCTTCCTCTTGCAGGAACTGCTGACACACTCCAGCCACATGAGGTCTAGCATTGTCTTGCATTAGGAGGAACCCAGGGCCAACCGCACCAGCATATGGTCTCACAAGGGGTCTGAGGATCTCATCTCGGTACCTAATGGCAGTCAGGCTACCTCTGGCGAGCACATGGAGGGCTGTGCGGCCCCCCAATAAAATGCCACCCCACACCATGACTGACCCACTGCCAAACCGGTCATGCTGGAGGAATGTAGCAGGCAGCAGAACGTTCTCCACGGCGTCTCCAGACTCTGTCACGTCTGTTATGTGCTCAGTGTGAACCTGCTTTCATCTGTGAAGAGCACAGGGTGCCAGTGGCAAATTTGCCAATCTTGGTGTTCTCTGGCAAATGCCAAACGTCCTGCACGGTGTTGGGCTGTAAGCACAACCCCCACCTGTGGACGTCGGGCCCTCATACCACCCTCATGGAGTCTGTTTCTGACCGTTTGAGCAGACACATGCACATTTGTGGCCTGCTGGAGGTCATTTTGCAGGGCTCTGGCAGTGCTTCTCCTGCTCCTCCTTGCACAAAGGCGGAGGTAGCGGTCCTGCTGCTGGGTTGTTGCCCTCCTACGGCCTCCTCCACGTCTCCTGATGTACTGGCCTGTCTCCTGGTAGCGCCTCCATGCTCTGGACACTACGCTGACAGACACAGCAAACCTTTTGCCACAGCTTGCATTGATGTGCCATCCTGGATGAGCTGCACTATCTGAGCCACTTGCGTGGGTTGTAGACTCCGTCTCATGCTACCACTAGAGTGAAAGCACCGCCAGCATTCAAAAGTGACCAAAACATCAGCCAGGAAGCATAGGAACTGAGAAGTGGTCTGTGGTCCCCACCTGCAGAACCACTCCTTTATTGGGGGTGTCTTGCTAATTGCCTATAATTTCCACCTGTTGTCTATTCCATTTGCACAACATGTGAAATGTATTGTCAATCAGTGTTGCTTCCTAAGTGGACAGTTTGATTTCACAGAAGTGTGATTGACTTGGAGTTACATTGTGTTGTTAAAGTGTTCCCTTTATTTTTTGGAGCAGTGTATATAAATAAATACATACACTACCGTTCAAAAATGTTTGGGGTCACTTAGAAATGTCCTTGTTTTTAAAGAAAAGCTATTTTTTTGTCCATTAAAATAACATCAAATTTTATCAGAAATACAGTGTAGACATTGTTAATGTTGTAAATGACTATTGTAGTGTCGCGTCCTGACCATAGAGAGCTCTTATTTTCTATGGTAGAGTAGGTCAGGGCGTGACTGGGGGGGTTGATCTAGTTTATTTACTTCTATGTGGGGTTCTAGGTTTGATTTTCTATGTTGGTGATTTGTATGATTCCCAATTAGAGGCAGCTGGTAATCGTTGTCTCTAATTGGGGGATCATATTTAAGTAGCTGTTTTTCCCATCTGTGTTTATGGGATATTGTTTTGAGTTAGTGCACGTAGCATCTCTGTAGTCACGGTTCGTTTATTTATTCATTCATTCTTTGTTTGTTTTGTATTTTGCTAAGTTTCACTTTATTAATAAAGATGTGGAATGCTACTCACGCTGCGCCTTGGTCCGATCATTCCAACGTACGTGACATGTAGCTGGAAACGACAGATTTTTTTAATCGAATATTTACATAGGCGTACAGAGGCCCATTATCAGCAACCATCACTCCTGTGTTCAAATGGCACGTTGTGTTAGCTAATCCAGGTTTATCATTTTAAAAGGCTAATGGATCATTATAAAACCCTTTTGCAATTATGTTAGCACAGCTGAAAACTGTTGTTCTGATTAAAGAAGCAATAAAACTGGCCTTTAGACTAGTTGAGTATCTGGAGCATCAGCATTTGTGGGTTCGATTACAGGCTCAAAATGGCTAGAACAAAGCACTTTCTTCTGAAACTCATCAGTCTATTCTTGTTCTGAGAAATGAAGGCTATTCCATGCAAGAAATTGCCAAGAAACTGAAGATCTCGTACAGCGCTGTGTACTAATCTCTTCACAGAACAGTGCAAACTGGCTCTAACCAGAATAGAAAGAGGAGTGCGAGGCCCCGGTGCACAATTGAGCAAGAGGACAAGTACATTAGTGTCTAGTGTGAGAAACAGACACCTCACAAGTCCTCAACTGGCAGCTTCATTAAATAGTACGTGCAAAACACCAGTCTCAATGTCAGCAGTGAAGAGGCAACTCGGGTATGCTGGCCTTCTTGGATTAGCAAACTTAGATTAGCTAACACAACGTGCCATTGGAACACAGGAGTGATGGTTGCTAATAATGGGCCTCTGTACGCCTATGTAGATATTCCATTAAAAATCAGCTGTTTCCAGCTACAATAGTCATTTACAACATTAACAATGTCTACACTGTTTTTCTGATCAATTTGATGTTATTTTAATTGTAAAAAAAGTGCTTTTCTTTCAAAAACAAGGACATTTCCAAGTGACCCCAAACTTTTAAATGGCAGTGTATTTATAACTGGGAATGATTTTATGAGAAACCCAAAAGCATGTGCATCATGCCTCTCTTTGTAAGGAATAATCAACAGTTGAAATGAGGTTGGTATGTTATTGGTTGAAGAGGTATTGAAATGTGTAAATAGTGATCATGCACTTTGTTGACGGTCCCTAACTAGTTACATTGACAGTGTTACAGGCTGTCTCCACCGTTTCCGTGTGATTATGAAAATAATAAAACCTGTGCAATGTTGTACACTTTTTTCTCTTCATAAATAACCTGAGGTAAATAGCTCAAATTGTTCGCAAACTATTGAAGTTCCGAATGTCTGGCGAATATCGAATCTCAGACCAACTACTGTTAGCTACCACTGTCGTCCACCGGTCTCATAAAGCCCAGACATAATATTAATAGACTTCTCAAGACAGACAGACTGGAGAATGAAAATAGCAGGCTTTTAAGCCCATCTCACATCACTTCAAGAATAGAGCTCACCACTTTAATGTACAGGTAACTGCCAAAATAAAGGAAACACATAGCGTCTTAATAGGGTGTTGGGACACCACGAGCCGCCAGAACTGCTTCAATGCGCATAGATGACTGGAACTCTATTGGAGGGCTGCAACTATTCTTGTTGTACACAGAAGATTAAGAAGCATCCACTTACCGTCAACAATCTTTCTTTCTTTTTTATTTTCTTCTGGGATACACTCAAAATTCCTGTTCTAGTGATTCCATTTATATGTGCAAAAGGGATGCAATACAACTCTAGAAGCTCCCTTAAGTGTTCAGTTGGGTTGAGATCAGGGATGTATTCATTATGCCAATCCTGTTGCAAAACGTTTTGCATTCTGTTGCACCAGAAACAGACTACTCCAAATGGAAAACGTTTAACGAAAATGAGAGTTTCTATTGAAAGAGAGTTTCTGAAAGGACCCTTCCCTGTTCTGTTTGCTTCTTAAATGGTTTCCATTGCAAGATGTAATGAGTACACTCCTCGTGACACACACGCACGCACGCGCTCGCTTCAGACCCCTCTTTCAAAGTCACTGAGATGTCTTCTTCTAGCCACAGTAGCCAAATCAATGGGCAACAAGGCATTTTTATACATGACCCTAAGCATGATGGGACGTTAATTACTTAATTAATTCAGGAACAACACCTGTGTGGAAGCACCTGCTTTCAATATAATTTGTATCCTTCATTTACCTTCATTTAATTTGCATCCTTCATTTAATAAAGTGTTTCCTTTATTTTGGCAGTTACCTGTACATCATCTAGTAGGCCTACTTAATTTGATTCAATGCTTATTACATAATGTATATTTGTGCAAGAATATAATATGTAAGGTAAATGTAATAGGCGTGTTACTGTATAAAATAGGTTATTTCATGGTTGTTTCAGCGTTGTCAGTGAACTGCCCCCCCAAAAAATCTTATTTGAAAGTAAAAATGACAGTAATTTCACGTTGACAGAATAGGTCTATACACACACTACTACCCAGGCCTAGGCATATGGTTGGGATTTTAAACGCAAATGTTAGACGTTAAAATGGGATGTCCAAGCATTAAAAATAGATCAGCCCAGATGTCGCTCGGTTTGCAATCCCTCTGCTGCTGCTAAAGCTTTATTATCCTTATGTAAGAGCTGCAGTGACTGAAGCAAAAATGTTCTGCAAGATCCTCCGAACACGGATCTACAGAAGAACAATTTCAATTTTTGGGGGGTAAAATTAGTCTACAACAGGGGACAGATTGCGGTGAAAATATTGTGTAGGCTACGCGTCATGTTAATGTAAAGTGAACCACTGTAATGTGATTTTTTTTCCTGGCACAACACTTCCGGGTATGCGGGAGCTGGTTTTCAAGAACAAATATTTTTTTTGCCGAAACTAGAAGTCCGACTTTTAACAATCGGTTATAGTTGCAGAACAACTGAATGTTTTGCTACACGGTCACCGTACCAATTTTGTTACATTGTTGCTATCAATTTTGTTACATTGTTGCCTGCCTTGGGTATTCGGAAACACCTCAATTAGTAGGCTTTTGGAGAGATTATCCCGATACAACAAATACTGTGGAAACAGTTTTTTGACCAGTGTATGGATTTTTCTTTTTTTTACACGTTCCACCCATAAATACCGATATGCAGATAGTCTTTTTATTTATAGTTTCTCTATTTTTAACGAATGGTGCAACAAAACCGCCTGCGGAGGTTGTAGATCCTGAATATGGTGAGTGGAGAGAGCCTAGGCTAACTTGATTTTCAGTTAAACAGATGTCATGAGTTTATGCTACTCGAGATGGGGATGGTCACAAACCAAACATCCCACACACATAACAGTTGCCAAAGAATACATCATAATAGTATTTTCCATATGGAAATAACATCTGAAGGAAAAAGTATTTCAGACTTTGCATGGGAGACTATATTCAACCACTTGTACACACCAATATAGCAATTATGGCAGCAATAATAGTATAACTCCTGGGTTAACCCCCCTGGCATTGATGTGTTATGAGAAAACTGCCACTGAGAGTTATGAGAGAACTGTTCTGACAGAATCGAATAAAACTGAATAGTTTTAGGTTGAATAGGTTGGTATATGAACGTTCTTGTGTTGGTGGGATTTAGTCAGGAAAATGTGTAATGTACTTATCTGTTCTATTATCCTCTGCCTTTATTTCAGACTTCCTCAGTTCCATGCTTTCAGACTTTGAGGTGCTGCCCCTCGCCAGTCTCCAGACTCACTCGGTCCGGCGACGGGACCTCCAGACACAGACCCACGTGGAACGACATCTCAGCTTCACTGCCTTACAGAGGTAGGAACTCCACGGCTGTGTCCCTATGGGCCCTGGTCAAAAGTAGTGCACTATATAGGGACTAGGGTTCCATTGGGATGGAAATCAAATGTCAATGCCTCAGTTGCACTAGTCACTGATCTTTTTAATGATCTTTGTGATTTACTTTCACCCTGTTTCTTACTCTGTTTGTGTGTGCTAGGCATTTCAAGCTGTATCTGAGGACCAACACGGAGCTGTTCACAGAGGACTTCAGTGCCGTGTTCGTGGGTGAGGATGGACAGGAGGACAGTTACGAGGTCAACAGACAGAACTTTTTCACCGGCCACGTCATAGGTAAGACAGACACCAGATGGTTGGGCTCAGAAGCCACCAGATTGAGGTCCATTAAGGGGCTTTGAAGTGCTAAATTGATTATAAAAGATTGCCTACCAGTGTCATCTGGACTCATCAACCTTGGACCACTTTTGAGGTCTGAAAACATTTGGCTAACATCTGATTTTGGAGTAAACTATCACTTTAACGTCTCTTAGTGCCTTAGGAATTTGGCTTTGCCCCATGTTTATGTTTTGTGGCGGTCATAGTTGTTTACTGAGTGTTGTCCATTTGAAGGGGAGGAGAACTCTAGAGTGCAGGCGCATATTGATGACAATGACTTCTCGGCACACATCCTCACTGACGAAGCGGAGTACAACATTGAGGTATGGTATCACACTATTTCAACAGCAGATTGTGATATTACAACAACATAACAATCTACTCTGAAATGTCTCAGTGTGTGTGAGGAATATTCTGTATATAATCCACCTGAGTTTATAATCATATAAAATCTTCCTTTCTGGGCAGAGCCGTGGTTACACTCCTGGCATATGTCACATATACAAATCTCCCCACCGGAGACCAGGGCTCAATCCCTGTGCCCACCCTTCCCAATGTTTCTCTCACCTGCCTGAATCCTCTTCTGATTCCAATACTGTCTCAATAAAGTGTCAAAATACCGAAAATCAATTTTTTTGGACTCCCTTTCCTCCCTCAGCCCCTGTGGAGGTTTACGTCGGCGCCCCCCGATGGCCGTTTGCTGGTATACCGTCCCGAGGACATAAGGAACATCAGCCGACTGGCCTCGCCCAAGGTCTGTGGCTACGTGAAGGCTGACTCCAATGACCTGCTGCCTGAGAGTATGAGATCAGCTAGACTGGAGGATGAGGAGGAAGGTAAGTGGGAGAGAGGGAAGTAGGGTGAAGACGGAGAGGGTGAGACTGGGGGGGGGGGGTAGTAGGGGGTGAAGGTTGAGTAGGATTGAACTCATAGTTGACTGCGAGAGAAGAATGTGGGGTGGAGCTTTCCCAAATAATTATCACAGTAAAATCCTGTCCCTCATAAGTCCAAACCACATGTAGTGACTCCATCTAATGCAACCCAATGCATGCTATTTTAATATGATTGAATTACAGTCAAACTAAACATATTCACATATCAGGCTATCCAAAGGCCCTGGTCACATTGTCAGTGTCTGTTAAATTAATAATCATATCCTCATTGCATGAATCTGTTATTCACGCTAGCTTAAATCACTTGCCTAGTTAAATAAAATAAAACATATATTTTAAGGTAGCTGTAATGGCAGACCCATGATGATGACGACATAGCCATGTTTCCTGCCGTTATGGTGTGAGAACCAAATCACTCTTTATGAGAAGCACTCCGTGATCGCAGTTGCTGTTGTTAATTGTATGGCATGAGATGTCTAATTGCAATATTTGTGAAATTTTACAGCTTGAATCTGCCCAATGCTCTGTTTAGTGTAGTGTAGAAAATAAAAGTGCTGTGTAGTTCAGCTTGACAACGTCTCTATGGCACTGACTGGCAATGAAACATGATCTCCTCTCCACTCATCCACAGAGCCCCTGGTCAGAGAGAAGAGACAGGTCCATGACCACAGGAAGAACACCTGTCCTTTACTCTTGGTGGCTGACCATCGCTTCTTCCAAGAGATGGGCCGCGGCGAGGAAAGCACTACCCTCAACTACCTGGTGGGGGCGCCGTTCAGAAAGATGTATTTTGTGTCCCAAATGGCACTCTTGTCAAAATTAGTGCACTACTCCCTATGTAGTGCCCCTTCTTTTGACCAGGACCTATAGGGAAAGGGGGATACCTCGTGAGTTGTACAACTGAATGCATTCAACTGAAATGTGTCTTCCGCATTTAACACATTTAGCTCTGGTCAAAAGGAGTGCACTATAAAGGAAATAGGATGCCATTTGGGATGCAGCCTACGTTGTGTGGGGTGGTCTTTGGCTTGATGGTTGTATGTGAAAAACAAACCTTTCTCTGGTCGGTCAGATCGAGCTGATTGACCGCGTGGATGACATCTACAGGTCGACGTCGTGGGACGACGAGTATAAAGGATACGGGGTTCAGATCCAACAGGTGAGTTAGCTGAGACAGGCTGAGAATCACCCATGATATGTTCCACTACCACCTCTCAGATTGTCTCTCCCACCCCCCGCCAGTTTTATTTCTTAAGGAGAATGGAGCCTCGTCCTCCTTCTGTATTTTCTGTTTATTTAGACAGTTTCTATGTGGGATTCTATCTCATGACGCTCCTGGACAATATGTACTCAGTGGACTACAGCACTACCCCGTTGCCATGCTGCCGGAACAGATGAGGTGGGATTGATGATACATTCTTCCTTCCCATCATTCTCAACCTCTAATCCTCAATGTAGATCATCATTGAGAAGCTCCCCACCCGCGTACCTCCAGGGGAGGCCCACTTCAACATGAGGGGAAGTCCCGTAGAGGGTAAGGATGTCTGGGACGTGAAGAAGCTTTTGGAGGTGAGCAGCATGTTTAATCATCTGAGTAATGACATCATAGTAGTCATATACTGTATGATAATAGGCCATAATATTCCCTCTTTGTACTCATCGCAGCAATTCAGTGTGGATATAGCAGACAACGCGTCCAAGGTGTGTCTGGCTCACCTGTTCACCTACCAGGACTTTGACGAGGGGACCCTGGGCCTGGCCTACGTGGCCCCCTCCAGACAGGGCATCCCTGGGGGCCTCTGCTCAGAGAGTAAGGCAGCGTCCCAAATAGCACCCTGTTCCCTATGTAGTGTACTACTTTTGAGCAAGTCCCTTGTCCTAAATGGCACCCTATTCTCCCAGGCCCATACGGCGCTGGTCCAAAGTAGTGCACTATATAGGGAATAAGGTTCCATTTTGGGACAGATAGTAAACCTCCCGTCAACAACAGTCAACACATTAACCTTGACCACAACTCTGACATTGGTAAACTGATATTGGAAAATGTTTGCCTTCTCTGTCATCAGAGTGCCCTCCGTCTTCGCCTGAGACGAGAGCTATTTATCTCAACACTGGGCTCACCAGCACTAAGAACTATGGGAAAACTATTCTGACCAAGGTGGGTTTATGAGACTCTTTGGGCTGGTGTCCCAGACACAGAATAAACTGAGACCTGGACAAAAAAACTATTCTCCATTGGGCATGCTTTTTAGTCCAGGACTAGGCTTAATCTGTGTCTCGGAGACCGCCCCTGCAACTTTTAAAAAAGAGGCTTAGAATTTGGAACATCCAAATGTACACAAAGGCAATACCTATTATTCTGGCTGGAATAGGCACCATCATATTTCACTAATATGACCTTTTCTTATGGTTTGCCCTCAGGAGGCAGACCTGGTGACGACTCACGAGCTGGGCCATAACTTTGGGGCAGAGCACGACCCTGATAACATCCCCTACTGTGCTCCCAGGGAAGACCAGGGGGGCAAATACGTCATGTATCCCATCGCTGTGAGCGGAGACCACGTCAACAACAAGGTTCAAATACCCTCCTTTTTCCCCACTCGACAAACCAAACATCAATCGTAAGCAAACATTAAGTCTTCATTATACCAAGAATGATTATGGATGTGTTTCGAAACGGAACCCTAGGCCATAGGGCTCTGGTCAGAAGTAGTGCGCAATGGAGGAAATAGGGTGCCAGTTTTGGACATGGCTCATGACCTTGTTTTGTATCCCCCAGCTTTTCTCCAACTGCAGTAAGATCTCCATTGTGAAGCGTCTGAGGAACAAGGCTCCAGTGTGCTTCAGGGAGAGGAACAGCAACGTGTGTGGGAACAGCAGGGTGGAACAGGGTGAGGAGTGTGACCCGGGACTGCTGCACATCAACGACGACCGCTGCTGTACCTCCGACTGCAAGCTCCGCCCCACAGCCAAGTGCAGGTGAGCCCTCTCTGGAACCACCAACCCCCGGATAGCTGCACACCACGCCCACTTAGGCTCTAGGAACAGTAGTAGGATTCTGACAACATTTGGTGGTAGTTTGTGATATGTTGTAAGAATGTTGTATGAATGTTATAAAGAATGAATCTTCTCTCTGTGATTTCACCCTGTATTACCATGACCGATCTCTCTCTCTCTCTCTCTCTCTCTCTCTCTCTCTCTCTCTCTCTCTCTCTCTCTCTCTCTCTCTCTCTCTCTCTCTCTCTCAGAGAAGATTCATTCTTTATAACATTCATACAACATTCTTACAACATATCATAACCGACCACCAAATGTTGTCAGAATCCTACCACTGTTCCAAGAATCTCTCTCTCTCTCTCTCTCTCTCTCGGTGTAGTGACAGGAACAGTGCATGCTGTAAGCAGTGCCAGTATGAGAGGGAGGGCAAGGTGTGCCAGGAGCCCATCAGTGCCACCTGTAAGGGCAAGTCCTACTGCACAGGTAGGTTGATATCACCTGATACCCCCCCAGAAAGGGAGCCCCACCACTACACCATCCTCATGTCTACAAGCCCTAATAAAACATGAGTGAAACAATGAAATATGTCTTAGTTTTTTGTTATTTCTATGTCCTTTTATGAACAATGACAATGTCATATTTTTGTTCCCAGGCAACAGTAGTGAGTGTCCGTCTCCTGAGAACGCCCCTGACAAGACTGTGTGTTTGGACAACGGCGAGTGCCTGGACGGTGTGTGTATCCCTTTCTGTGAGGCCGTCAAGAACCTGCAGTCCTGCGCCTGCAATGGTACGCTCCCCTCACCATCACCACCCCTCCTTTAAAGGCTGTAGTGGACTAATCCAACCTCAAGACATAATATAATATCATATGCCACTAAGCAGTTGTTTTTGCATTGAATTTCGTATGGGTTGCCTCCGTATGGGTCGCATCCTGACATTACAAGCGCCATGCTCTACCAACTGAGCCACATAGAACCTGTATACGCTAAGTGTTCTGCTTTATTAAAGATGCCGTTTACTTATAATATGAATACATAAAAAAGAAAAACAATTCTAGTAAAATTCCCCTTTAAAAGATACTACAGTGTGTTCTTCTTCCTCTCCTCTCTAGAAACCAACTCGTCATGTAAAGTGTGCTGTCGAAGCACCAGTGGAGTGTGCGCCCCATTCCAGGACGACGGAGGGGACTTCATCTACCTCCGCAAGGGAAAACCCTGCACCGTGGGCTTCTGTGACGGAGCAGTAAGTGACACCTGACCTCTGACCCTGACCCTCTAGTGCAGTGGTTCCCAAACGTTTTATAGTCCCGTACCCCTTCAGACATTCAACCTCCAGCTGCGGACCCCCTCTAGCACCAGGGTCAGCGCACTCTCAAATGTTGTTTTTTGCCATCATTGTAAGCCTGCCACACACACGCTATACAATACATTTATTAAACATAAGAATGAGTGTGAGTTTTTGTCACAACCCGGCTGGTGGGAAGTGACAAAGAGCTCTTATAGGACCAGGGCACAAATTATAATATAATAACAAATGGACTGTTTGAGTTGTTTTTTTAATCTATTTTATATTTTTTTTTAAATGTGAATCACATTTTTATTTGGCGTACCCCCGACGGCATTGCGCGTTCCCCGTACCTCAGTTTGGGAATACCTGCTCTAGTGTATTATATATCGATATTACATCCCTTTTCACTTGGTTGGTTTTGCACATATAAATGGAATCACTAGAACAGGCATTTTGAGTGTATCCCAGAAGAAAAGAAAAAAGAAAGCAAGATTGTTGATGGCAGGTGGATGCTTCTTAACCTTCTGTGTACAACAACAAGAAAAGTTTTCTTAAAATGTATTTTTTAGGTGGTGGGGGGTAGATCATCTTTATCAATTGAATTGTTTGCATAATTTCTAATCCCCTTATTAATTATTTAAAACAAATCTCTATACTTTCCCCCCTCCCACCCTACCATCCCTGCCCTAATTGGAGTAAATTAACGGACAACAATACTTCTATTGCTACTTACAGCTATTTCGGTCATGTCTAGCAACAAGTCTTGCATGGCTGTACAGTTTTCCTTTCTGGATTGCTGTGGTCTGAGGGCCTTCTTTCTATTCTCTAGTAGTTCTATTTCTATGATTTTGTTACTAGCGTGTGATATTTTTGTCTTATTCAGGGGAAATGTATGAAGCAAGTTCAGGATGTCATTGAGAGGCTGTGGGATTTCATTGACAAGCTGGACATCAACACGTTTCGGAAGTTTTTGGCGGACAACATCGTGGGCTCTGTGGTGGTCTTCTCGTTGGTCTTCTGGGTCCCCCTCAGCATCCTGGTTCACTGTGTGGTAGGCGTTATGGTTGTTCCTTGATGAATGATAAACTGGGGCATAGGTTTAGCTACTTGTGATTACAAGATTCTTGAGCTAGCAAAATACATTGGTGTGTAGCCAAGCAAGGCATTATATCCACATCCACGTTGTGCTTGTTGCATTATGGGAACTGTAGTGGTTTTTTTTTCTTAACACATAAAAATACATTAGATGCCCGTACTCAGAAATTCTGAGTGTTGTCATCAATCACCTAATACTGTACATGTTGTTGTTATTATATAGTACCTGTCATATGTTATTATCATTTTATTATATAGTACCTGTCACATGTTATTATATAGTACATGTAACATGTTATTATCATTTTATTATATAGTACCTGTCACATGTTATCATTTTATTATATAGTACCTGTCACATGTTATTATATAGTACATGTAACATGTTATATAGTACCTGTCACATGTTATTATCACATCGAACATATTTTTCCCACTTACAGGATAAAAAACTGGATCAGCAGTATGAACAGACCACCAAGTCTCTGCTTTTTCCGAGTGTAAGTATTGTTTGAGTCATATATATGTCACACACACACACACACACACACACACACACACACACACACACCCCCCGTACAAGTCAAAAGTTTTAGAACACCTACTCATTCAAGGGTTTTTCTTTATTTTACTATTTTCTACATTGTAGAATAATAGTGAAGACATCAAAACTATGAAATAACACATATGGAATCATGTAGTAACCAAAAAAGTGTTATACAAATATATTTTATATGTTTGATTCTTCAAACTAACTTCCCTTTGCCTTGATAACAGCTTTGCACACTCTTGGCATTCTCTCAACCAGCTTCACCTGGAATGCTTTTCCAACAGTCTTAGAGGAGTTGTTGGCTGCTTTTCCTTCACTCTGCATTCCAACTCATCCCAAACCGTCTCAATTAGGTTGAGGTCAGGTGATTGTGAAGGCCAAGTCATCTGATGCAGCACTTCATCAATCTCCTTCTTGGTCAATTAGCCCTTACACAGCCTGGAGATGTGTTGGGTCATTGTCCTGTTGAAAAGCAAATTATAGTCCCACTAAGTGCAAACCAGATGGAATGGCATATAGCTGCAGAATGCTGTGGTAGCCATGCTGGTTAAGTGTGCCTTGAATTCTAAATAAATCACCGACAATGTCACCAGCAAAGCACCATCACACCTCCTCCTCCTCCATGCTTTGCGGTGGGAACCACACATGCAGAGATAATCCGTTCACCTAGTCTGCGTCTCACAAAGACACGGCAGTTGGAACCAAAAATCGCTAATTTGGACACATCAGACCTAAGGACAGATTTCCAATGGTCTAATATCCATTGCTTGTGTTTCTTGCCCCAAGCAAGTCTCTTCTTATTGGTGTCCTTTAGTAGTGTTTTTTTGTTGTTGCAGAAATTCAACCATGAAGGCCTGATTCACACAGTCTCCCATGAAAAGTTTATGTTGATGTGTCTGTTACTTGAACTCTGTGAAGCATTTATTTGGGCTGCAATTTCTGAGGCTGGTAACTCTGATAAACGTATCCTCTGAAGCAGAGGTAACTCTGGGTCTTCCTTTCCTGTGGCGGTCCTCATGAGAGCCAGTTTCATCATAGCGCTTGATGGTTTTTGCGACTGCACTTGAAGAAACTTTCAGTTCTTGAAATGTTCTGTATTAACTGACCTTCATGTCTTTTACCAAATAGGGCTATGTTCTGTATACCACCCCTACCTTGTCACAACACAACTGATTGGCTCAAACGCATTAAGAAGGAAAGAAATTCCACACATTAACTTTTAACAAGGCACACCTGTTAATTGAAATGCATTCCAGGTGACTATCTCATGAACTGGTTGAGAGAATGCTAAGAGTATGCAACGCTGTTAAAGCCAAGGGTGTCTACTTTGAAGAATCTCAAATATAAAACACTTTTTTTGGTTATTACATGATTCCATATGTGTTATTTCATAGTTTTGATGGCTTCACTATTATTCTACAATGTAGAAAATAGTAAAAATAAAGTAAAACCCTTTAATGAGTAGGTGTGTCCAAACTTTTGACTGGTACTGTATATACAAATTATACACTGTAGTCATCCTGGTTTTCTGACCCTTGGCTTTGACCCTGCTTGTGTGTCTCCAGAATGCAGAGTTTATGAGCAGTCTAGAGTCAGCCTCCGTGCGGATCTTCAAACCCCCTGCCATCTCAGCCCTGCGCATGCAGGCCTCTGGCCCCCAGCAGACCAGCACTCCCCCCATCCAAGCCCCAACTCCAGCTCGAACCACTGGGGCCCAAGTCCCAACCTCCACTCCCAGCCCTAGCCAGAGTCCCCTGCCTCCCCTGGAGAGCCCACGCATGGCCACCATCCAGGAGGACCCCAGCTTTGACTCCCACCTGGATGAAGAGGCTCTGGAGGGCGACTTTCCCATGGGGAGTTCGGCTCCACACTCCTTTGAGGATCTGACAGAGCGTGGGCCCCTGGCCCGACGCAGTGACAAAGCCCTGTCATTCAGACTCCAGAGACAGGCCCACATCCGCATCAACAGCAAGGAGACAGAGTGCTGAGAAAGGAAGGGGAAGAGAGAGAGAGATAAAGAGGGCTCTTTAACACAGAGGAGACTGAGAAAGAAAAAGGGAGAGAAAGAGACTGGAGAGGAGAGGACAGAGCGTGGCAGAGGATGCTCACCCAATCACCACTGAATGGCAGACCACAGAGTAAAACAAGCCGGACTTGTCTGATACTATATGTGGGCTGAGTTATATAATGTATTATATGAAGTTGGAGAGCAGCTTCAGTAGAAAATAGGATCCACTGGGCTAAAATGAAACCTATTGAGCATTCAAAAGCCAAATTCTTCATAACGGAAATTAGAAATCAACATAGTCAATCTTTCATAGATGAAACGATCAAGTCTAGAATTGTCTTGGTAAATTGTAGTGCCTGGCTAATTAGAAGGACCTGCGACGACCAGGTCATATTGATGATGTTCTGGTTTCAGATGATGTATTGTTTTAAGATGTCCTGGGCTGCTCGCTTGCACAGCCTGGCATATGAACATGTTACACCATGCCTCCATGTATGTAGTTGGTTGACAGTGACACTTTCGGCTCAGTTTGATATCAGGTTTGAAAATAGGTCAGCAAATATATGCTTAACACCCTTATGCATACAACACCAGCAGTACTGTGGCTATGTCTGTAAAATCATTGGCCTGGTGCTAGTTAATGTACTTTGTGGCACAGCAATATAACACTAGTTTACCGCTTTGCTCTTCGTTACCATGACAACATGTAACCGGGGGGGGGGGGGGGAATGAATTTATCATGGAAAAGTCTACAAAACTGTTACTAAGTATTTCATTTGTTGGGCGAGCCTGGTTGGCTGGAACTAATAACAAAACCAGCAAAATGTTTACTTTTCAATTCTGTGAACTGTAGCCTGAACCAGTATTACTCATAGAGATCGATGGAGGACTCATTTTTGTATCTGTGCCATTATAGCCATTGAGGCTATCTCCGTTTTTAGGGAGTCCATTTTCTTCCAGGGTCACCAGCTTTCTTTCTCCAACAGGGTCACCAGAAGGGATCAGCCAATAAAGTTGGAAGTCCCACCCAGTTTACTACATAGAAATTGTGGAAGCCCTCAATGGCGCTGCTCATGTTAATACAGCCTTTTGGCAGTAGGCTTCTATCATTCTTCATGGTATTAGTACACTATAAATCCTGAATGTTATTAGGTAATTTGTCAAACCAGACCTGTATGGTGTCTTATGCATGGAGATAGATCTGACCATTACAGAGTTGTCTGATATGCAAGATTGACAAAACTCTAATTGTTACTCAACTCTTAATTGCTGAAAGTGTTTTTGATACCATTTGTATGCTTTCATACGACAAGTGTGACAATCAGCAAGATGTCTATATTTCTAGCCTCACACAAGCCATTTATATAATATAATCGCCCGATTCTGGCTTTGGCCACTATCGTACAATATCTCATCCGATGTTTGAAAATGTATTGTTGTATTAGCTACCTTTATTTGCCATATTGTCTGGTAATTTTCTGTTTCATTGTGAACTCCTGCCAGACATGATCTCACCGACCTGTTATGGTTTTAATCGAGTTTACATTGTAAATCCCATATTTAGGAAATTCTTTGTGTATTTTATGCTCACATACAGAATATTATTTATTCTTTGATCTGGATGAAAGAATGCCCCAACAGCGTCCTACAAGTATTTTATATCTGGATGTGTGATGAACTTGTATCATGCCTCAGGTAGGTAGTCTTCAGCTGTTACAATATATATATATATATATATATATGGCTATATATTAAATGCCAGAGACACTCAGAACACTTACTTTGTTTTACATTGGCAGTGAAATTTACCCATTTTATTAAATTGCTCACATTGCTGTCCTTCTCAATATTTCAGAATATATTCACAGAAATAACTACTTTATAAACCTGCAATATTAGTTCACCAATGTCGCCAGCAGTCCTTGATTACTTTTTTATTTATTAAAACAAATTGATCATTTTATCAATGCAATGCATAATGCAGATATACAAAGTCTACACGTTGAGAATTCAACGTAAGTCAATGGAGGTTGATTCCTGTGGAATCCAAACACAGATTCTTCCTTTATGTGATAAGGCAGCTAGAATTACAGAGGAATGAAACGGAGGGGGCAATGTTGTCAAGACATTACATACTTTGAATCTTTACAATACAAGTTCTGGACAACATGTAGAAAATATCCACTGTAATCATTGCCCGGCTAACATACACATATCAATTAATAATGCACTGCCAGTAAAGGAAAGTGGGCAAGTTCCTCTGGGTGATGCTGTTTGGGAACCGGGGTGTGTTGGGCCGTGCCTATTGCTTCTGGGACAGGCTGCCTGTCCAGAGAGAGAGAGGGGAGGAGGTGGATGGCTCTTCCTCAGATGGCAGGGTTGAGAGCATCATAGAGCCTCTGCACAGCCAGCTCCACCATCTCTCTCAGGGTCTCATCTTCAGCACTGCCCTCCTCATACTGCACCGTCTGCACAACAGACAGACAGGGGAGAACCAGGTCAGAGGAGAACAGACACACACAGAGAGAGAGAGACAGACATATCTATTAAATCCTCACTCTGGTCTCTGGGCAGATGAAGGCAGTATTCCCGTCCACTGTTACCGTCAGGTTCTTATTGTCCTTGAAGTCCACACAGTCCTCCCCAAACATGTCACTGTTGAGGGAAAGATTTCAAATATCTCAAGAGAAGCGCTTCTATCCGTTCCATTTTGATACACATTCACAACCTTCCTGTTGACTCATGACAGGCGTGTGTGTGAATATAGAAAACGTGAATAGGGGGCGGAACTTACAGAAGCATAATCTCCAGCCTCTGCTGGAAAACATCCAGTTCTATACCTTCTTTCTTGTGTTCCATAACTATAGGATGAAGAAATGAGCAGCAAGGGACAAGCACAAAGACATTAAACATACTGTAATTTTCAGATTTCTTCGTCAGTCCATGATAGAGATAACGTTGGACCACCCTTTCTTCACTGACCTTTCTGTGCTTTAGGGTTGGACTGGACCTCCAGTACCACTGTGGTGACCGCATCAGCATACATGTCATTCAGAGGGTTGGCGATCCACTGCGCACACAGCACCAATACAAAACCAGTTAGCTAATGTTCACACCCTTTCTTATAGCATTGCACAATTTGACCAAGTTTCCCAAAATTCCCAGATTTCCTGCTTATTCCCTTCTGATTCTGGGACTCTTCCTACTGGGATTTCTGGAGTGAAAAAACTGGGAATTTTGGGAAAGTTACAGGAATTTTGTAACCCCTACTTTCATCATATTCAGTGTCTCACCTCTAAAACCACCATGCCCGCCTCGTGCACCAGTGTGACATTCTTGAAGATCCTGAGTGTGATTTTCTCTGCAGACTCCACCTCCTCCACCTCCCCTAAAAGACAAGCGGGTTTGTATAGTCAAGACAGTAACCGAGAAAAACTCCAGACCCTGGTTATAAGTGACAGCTTTACAGTGGCTTTGAAAATGGCCCAATGTAACCACTACTGTAAAGTCACTGGCACACTCCCACAACAAACTCTTAACACAAAACTCAATTCGCTAGGTGCTCCCCGCTCGTCTGTTGGTTGCCATTTGTTGAGTGATATTTTGTCTGATTCCACATTTGTCCGATTCGGAATCAATCACCAGTTGTTTGTGTTGAATGATTGACCAGTGTGCCTTAATTTCCAACAAGGTGAGCAGAGTTCTGTAGAAACCCACCTGCCAGGTTGCGTAGATGGCTGGCCAGCAGAGAGATGGGTCCGGTGAAGGGAATGGCCTGGGTCTGCTTCACTGTGCTCATGGCCAGGTCTGTATAGTCTGGAGACAGAGAGAGGAGAGAAGAGCTCATACACACGGTAGTACACACTCATGTGGACACACACGGACGGACGCGCACACACACACACACACACACACACACACACACACACACACACACACACACACACACACACACACACACACACACACACACACACACACACACACACACACACACACACACACACACACACACACACACACCACACAGTCAGATAGTGAATCAGTACTGACTGGACAGATCTGAGGGGGTGAGGATGTGGTAGCTGAAGTTGCGTTTGACCAGGATCCCAGATACCCTCTGACCCTGCTGACACTTCTTATCAGCCAGGGAGCCCATCACCTACGGCACAGAACAGCAACAGTCAGTATACACACACCACAAGTGTTTGGAAGACACAAACCGCCTCAGTTGTACACACTATAAAAATTCGATAATTCCGCTTGATGCCAATGGATAAAATTGATGGGCCATAGAATATCATCAATATTTACTGTCTGTAACTCAATTCAGTCTAATTCTCCCAATAAATGATATTACAGTAGGAGACCGCTAGAGAGAGAGTGGAGGATGGGCTCACCTTAGCCAGCTTCTCTCCTCTGAAGTTGAGTGTGACGGCCTCAGTGTTCCGGGGGTTGTGCACCTCTATGTGGACCTCGTCATTGTCCTCGTACTCCCTGATCAGAGCGGCTTTCAGACGGGCCATCTCATTCTGCTCCCCGTGCACCAGGATCTGCAGGTGAGACAAAGAAATATGTCACACGAGCAGGCTCAAGTCATTGATGTATAACAGGGGGGGAAAAAAGAGAGGCCCAAGCACACTTCCTTGTGGAACTGTGTCCCGTTGGCATTTACCATTTGATTACGGCCCGTAAGATAAGATCGGACTCATTCAATGGCCGACGGAGTGTGTCTATTTACCACATGAGGGGGTTTAAGAGCCCTGATGAACTCGCTGGTCTGCTGGTAGTCAGTGTGCGCTGAGAAAGAGATGTAGTCCACAGACATCTTCAGCTGCAGCTTCTGGCCTGACATGGTGGTGATCTCCTCTGGCTCTGACATAATGTGCTGAGGATAGAGTCACAGAGGAACAGTCAGCTCACACACAGAGTTATGAATCTTAGCACGGCTGGAAATGACTTGATTTAAAAAAAATAAGGTGTTCATGTTTATCTGATGACGATAAAAAATATTTGATCACAACAAAGCTTGGCTTGCAATAAGACCACACTGTAGGATTCCTTTGGTTTGTGACGACTTAGAGTGACTGAGAAAAGTCTGAAGAAGGGTTGAAGACGGAGCCCCACCTTGGCGAGGGTACCCTCCACGGAGTAGCCGGCGATGATGACGCCGTTCCTCTTATCGGTGCACCAGCTCTCAAACAGCTCTCTTGACAGACCGCTCTGCATCATACCTGGAGAGGCCATCACCACACTGGGCCCGATGTCATCAAAGTGGTCCATGCTCTGGTAGAGAGTGGTACAGCATAGTTAGCACGGACCGAGGGACACAGCATGTGCCTGTTCATTAGAGCACACCATAGTAAAACGTTTTGAAAAGGAGTGTTTCTTATTGGACAAGTTCAGGTAGTCGCTCCCTGTTTCAGCCTGTTTTCTACCTTTTGCTGCCTAATAAACGTTTAAAAAAAAGTGTCTTGAAAAATGCCACTGCCAAACATTTATCTGATTAACGTCACCCACCTTGAGGTTGCTGATGTGCTTGAAGACGAAGGGGTTGTTGACGTTAATGGCCTTGCGGATCTTGTCGTTCATAGCGTTGACGTAGGTCTGGTAGACGGCCATGCACTTCTTGGCCAGAGACGACGCGTAGTAGATGGGAATGTCATGGAGCTCTGGGTGGTTCTGCCAGTACTCGTCTGAAACACACACACAGAGGCACATGCCCACACACACACACATTAGAGAAGGGTTGTGTTCATTAGAGCACGCAACAGAAAACGTTTTAAAACAAGTTTCTGATTGGATAAAGCCAAACACACACTCAGAGGCACATGCCCACACACAAATTAGAGAAGGGTTGTGTTCATTAGAGCACGCAACAGAAAACGTTTTAAAACATGTTTTTGATTGGATTAGGCCAGGTGACTTTTGGTTCCAAATGAACACTTCCATGAATGAGAGTCACTGGATACCTGCTCTAAAAGCAGGCTGAAGAGGGAACTGGTTGGAGAATCTCACCCAGGATGAGCAGCAGTTCCTGGGCTCGGCCCAAGGCGAACACGGGGATGAGACAGCGGCCCTCTCTGTTGACGATGTCATGGATTGTGTTGCAGAACCGGGCCTCCCGCTCCTCCCTCTTCTCATGGATGTGTGTTCCATACGTGGACTCCTGAGGACAGAGAGCAATACACATCAAATCCTCATGTTAGGAAAACAAGATCCCAGGAGAATCAAAGTGAAGTACGCTGCTTCTTTGTGGTTGCGATTAGGCTGGGTTGCCGTAAAGCACCATGTGACGACTGCTGATTTAAATGAATTTGATTGCCTGATTGATTCATTGATTGTCGTTGTGTTTAGTGTTGTATGTTACTATTAGCGGGGACTCACAGTAATGAGGATGTCAGGCTTGACGCTGGGGATCTCTGCTGCCATCAGATGCCTGTCCTCCTGTCGGGAAAAGTCACCTGTGTAGAGGATCTATGGACAGAGACACACCCAAAGGAACAAGGATAACAGGAGACAGGTTAGTTAAAACCTACAATTTTAAGAGACAGCAGCAAAACAAACAGACAAAATGTATTTCTGTTTCAAAGAATTATTCACTCATGTAATTGTACGGGAACATTTGTCCAGCATATGGGTGCCACCTACTGGCCACAATAAACAATACAATCTGTATACAGTGCATTCAGAAAGTATTCAGACCCCTTCACTTGTCCACATTTTGTTACGTTACAGCCTTATTCTAAAATTAATTGTTTTCCTCATTAATCTACACACCATACCCCAGAATTGTTTGAAAATGTATTACAAATAACATTCATACCTTATTTACATAAGTATTCAGACCCTTCGCTATTAGACTCAAAATTGAGCTCAGGTGCATCCTGTTTCCACTGATCATCCTTGATGTTTCTACAACTTGATTGGACATGATTTGGAAAGGCACACACCTGTCTATATAAGGTCCCACTGTTGACAGTGCATGTCAGAGCAAAAACCAAGCCATGCGGTTGAAGGAATTGTCTCCAAGACAGGATTGTATTGAGCCACAGATCTGGGGAAGGGTACCAAAAAATGTCTGCAGCATTGAAGGTCCCCAAGAACACAGTGGCCGCCATCATTCTTAAATGGAAGAAGTTTGGAACCACCAAGACTCTTCCTAGAGCTGGCTGCCCGGCTAAACTGAGCAATCGGGGGAGAAGGGCCTTGGACAGGGCGGTGACCAAGAACCCGATGGTAACTCTGACAGAGCCCCAGAGTCCCTCTGTGGAAACCTTCCAGAAGGTCTGATGAAACCAAGATTGAACTCCTTGGCCTTAATGCAAAGAGTCACGTCTGGAGGAAACCTGGCACCATCCCTACGGTGAAGCATGGTGGTGGCAGCATCATGCTGTGGGGATGTTTTTCAGCGGCAAGGACTGGGAGACTAGTCAGGATCAATGGAAAGATGAACGGAGCAAAGTACAGAGAGATCCTTGATGAAAACATGCTCCAGAGCACTCAGAACCTCAGACTGGGGCAAAGGATCACCTTTCAACAGGACAACGCAGGAGTGGCTTTGGTACAAGTCTCAATGGCCTTGAGTGGACAGCCAGAGCCCGGATTTGAACCCGATCTAACATTTCTGGAGACCTGAAAATAGCTGTGCAGCAACGCTCCCCATCCAACCTGACATAGGTTGAGAAGATCTGCAGGGAAGAATGGGAGAAACTCCCCAAATAAAGTTGTGCCAAGCTTGTAGCGTCCTACCCAAGAGGACTCGAGGCTGTAATCGCTGCCAAAGGTGCTTCAACAAAGTACTGAGTAAAGGGTCTGAATACCTATAAAAAACGTGATGTTTCCTTTTTTATTTTTAATACATCTGCAAAAAAAAAACTAAAAAACTGTTTTTGCTTTGTCATTATGGGCTATTTATTTATTCCATTTTAGAATAAGGTTGTAACGTAACAAAATGTGGAAAAAGTCAAGGGGTCTGAATACTTTCCGAATGCACTGTGATGCTTTGGGGAGATGTTGATGAAACTTTATAAAGGCGACTCTCCAAAAACAAGGTGCGGATGAGGATATTCAAATAAAATAAAAAATGGGATAGAACAGAATTTCTGGGAAATCATGTGCTATTTCTGATAAGAACCTTTTCTTATGGTCCTTTCACAAAGAAGATGATGAATAAGCTGTAGTTGCTTTTCTGTCCCAGGAGTCAATGTAAATGTAATGTAGTCACCTTCACGCCAGCTATCTCGATCATGAACATGGCTGCCCCCAGGACGTGACCGGCATGGTAACACCAGAACTTGATGCCGGCCACCTCCTTCACCTCGTGGAAGTTGATGGTCTCAATCTTGTCCATGCTCTCCTCCAAGTCTGTCTCTGTGTACAGCATGTCGTCGGCTGAGATGTTACTGGGAGGGAATACACAGAGACAGTCAGGGGCACAATGTGAACCCGAATCATCCATAATGGGTGATGGCATCTCTACAATTGTTTTGTCCTGAAGACATGGCTGTGTAGACGTATGACGTCTAACAGTTAGATGCCAAAGGAGTCGACACAGGAATCTACAGCCATGTCTTCAGGGCAATACAGTTTGCAGCTACTCTATCAAGAAAGAAACAGTAGAGTACGCTGCTATTTCCCCGAACCGAGTAAGACCATCGTCAATGGCCTATGTTCCTTATAGGAGCCAAAGGCTGAAGTTAAGTAAGTCAGGCTGTTATTGAAAGTTAATAAACTCTTGTCTACCTGACTTTGACATAATCAGACAGCAGCCAGCGGTAAATAGCTTTGGTGGCGTGGGTCATGAAGGTCCTTCCTTTGAAACTGGTCTTCTGGAGAAACCAAGGCAAGGCTCCACAGTGGTCCAAGTGGAAACTGAGATAGAGAGAGAGGAGATTATAGAGAACTGAATATGGTGCGTTAGAAAACACACTGAAGACAGAGTTCAGTTAATTCATCTGACCTGGGGCAACATATAACGGGGTTGTGTTTATAAGGCACAAAACGTAGGAAAACTCACAGAAACAGAAAGGTATTTTTGAACTTGTCCATATAAGAAACGTTTGTCTTTGTTTTAGGTTGCGAAAAGTTTTGCTACAGTTGAACTTGACCCTAATAAACACAACCCAGACGAGAGATTAGGAATACTCACTGGCTGATAAGAAGCAGGTCTATCTCAGCAGGATCGATCAAATCAATATAGGGAAGGGCATCCATTCCTTCCAATCCTGGGTGGATTCCACAGTCCAGCTACAAAGGAAAACGGTTGTTGTACTCAATTATTAGGCTACTTTTATTTTGGAATGTCTCATACAATCCACAATGCATGGTAAATTCAACAGGGACAGCACAGTGCACGTAATATTACCATGATTTTCCGTCCCTTGAACTCCAGAATGATGCATGACCTTCCCACCTCCTGCCCAGCTCCACTATTAGGGAAAGAGACGTTAATCACTGTCTGATGATATTTGTGACACAGTGACGTTCTGGCAGATTCATAAAAATCTTACGTGTTATGACAATATTTTGTCAGTAAAATGCATCTTCGTGACAGAACGTAATGCATAGCTGCGGTAGCTACTTGACAATACAATCTAGCTAGCTATACGTATACTAGGTAAATCACTGTGGTATCTTTGGACAACAACTAATACTAGGTAACATTGAACAAATACATAATTTATCTAACTAGGTAGACAGGCGTCAATCTTCATGTATTTGCTAGTTAGACGGGCTAAATTAGCTAGCTAGCCAACCAGCTCACGAAATGTTGAATGTATAAACCCACAGTGGTCTGATGAGGAGCTGATCACTTTCCTCTGCAGGCACCGATAAATCAGCTTTGCGTTTCGCCGCCATATTTTCTCTTACGATTTAATTCAAATATATATGCTTATTATGTATTAATTGTATTCATTCATTCTTCTGATACCCACAGAAACTAACTGCACGCTGACTACAACAACACTTCCGGTCCAGCGATATAAATATGTCCGTACGAGGAACGGTCTTTGCTACAATGGGTTCCGGGGTTGTAACATGGGGCGCCCATTCAGGAGCACACAACGTTTTGGAACGTCCAGGTAGAAATATGTTATTTAGAACAAACATGCTTCTCCAACATATAAAACACGAAATCATGTAGGCTGTATTTATGACATTTCTATCTGCAACGTTGGAGAACGTTTGGCAACTGAACATGGTCCTGATTTTAGGGCAGAGTAGCCAGAGCACAGTATAATCATAATGACATTGCTATAATCTATCCTCACAAAAATTACTCTTTCACTTATGGACGTCATTTAAAAAAACTATTTTGTTTTTGTTTTCATTGTGCTACATACAGATTACTCCAGAATAACCACTTATGTGGGCTGGTCCATAACCACCTGGGCTGGTCCTTTTTTTGCCTAGTGGGCCTGTCTAACAAACTTTTTAGGGCTCAAAATTATCACTATCTCGCTAATATTGGTGGCCTCAAAATGGGCCAGTGTGGGGGCCTCAAGGAAAAATATTGGCTGGTGTGTTAGAAATGCCAGGGGCAATTTTTGGTCCCAGTCCGCCCCAGCATCAGATAATGGTTCTGTCCATAATCATCAAATGGAGTGACCACTACAGATCTGTCATAACAGAATGCAATGAAGACAAAACACACAATGAGCCATTTCACGTTTTAATGAATAACCATGGACATGTAAAGAACATGAGGGAAGAGGAAAATATAGGATGTACATTCCTTTCAATTATCTCAAATGTTACAGCTACGATATACATACAGAGTTACCCTGCAACCCTTTTGCCAGCATCATATATTCACAAATGCTCTCTTGATAAATTAGATTTCTTTCAATGTTAGATTCAAACATATCAGTTTCCCATCAGCAGACGCTGTCATAGGATGATCATGCTCGGTGATACACAGCAATGTAATGACTGATGTAATATATAGACTTTGACTGGTTGTAGTACAATATGTTTTTTATTATACCAAGTTACACTTTCAGTACGCGTCTGAATTGATAACACAATTGCAATATTGAATTTAAAAGACTCAAGTTTGACTGTACCCTCAAGGATGCACTGTACTGTGTGGACTTTAAATAAAATATAATCAAGCAGAATCTTGCTCCAGTTATTTCCAGTTGTCCCAGCAAACCAAGTGGAAGGATACTTTCTCAAAACTTAGCATGTGGGTTGAACAGTTTCCCCCATTTTTCCCCCAAATATTTTGACGTCTTCCAGCATTGTAGATTAGAACATTCTGTTGGTAAGTCAGAGGTCACCTAGTCATCATCTTTGGCTGTTTGGATGCATGAGAATATCACCACCCACACACGTGATGTGCACATCCCACACCTCTTTCACTCATAGACATTGTTTTTCTCCCAAACGATACCCTATTTCTTATACAGTGCACTACTTATAGGGCTCTGGTCAAAAGTAGTGCACTACATAGGGAATAGGGTGCAATTTTGGACAAAAACAGATAAACACAGCCTAGTAGTGAGCGACAGCTTCGGTCACACCATCAGATGCATCAATCAATGATTAAGTGCACAAATGTCGTAGGGAAGACTCCTCTCCTAGTCGAATCCCCCTCTATATGTCCTTTCTGCAACACACACAACAGGACACACAGTCAGTAGATCAGAGATATAAGGACGCAGTCAGTGGATGTTTGTGTGTGCAGTTTGTGTGTGCGTATGTGTGTGCATGCATGTGTGTGTGCATGCGTGCCTATGCGTGTGGGTGTGTGTTGGAGTTGTTCTACTTACCCACCACTCCTGGTCCTCCTCTCCATCCACTACAATCACCTCTCCCTCAGTGAACGTCAGCTCATCTGGGTTATCAGCTAAACAGTTGTAGAGGGCTTTCACCCTCCTGGGCCTCTGTTTCTAAGGGCCAAATAATAATAAGTTAGACAAGAAGATGTTAGTTAATGGTTTTGCAAGTGTTCAATAATCAGTGTAAATATGATATTACTGTATTGCTATAATAGCCTGTGTGTTAGGTATTGATTGCATGCCACTGATTGGCTGAGTTGAGGATCTCACAGGGAGGTTAACGCGGGGCTTGGGTGTTGGTGGAGGAGTTGGACCAAAGCTCTGAGGGGATCCAGTTACAGGTGCATTCTTTACTGCTCACACACAAGCAAAAAGACACATTGGAACATTTAATCATCAATTCATGGACATGACACATAAAATAGCAAGTAGTCTGGTCCCAGATCTGTTTGTGATTTTACCAACTCCATTATTCTAACCAATTGGCATGACAAATCCATAAGGAATTGGCAAGAAAGAAGACTGGCACCCAGATGAATAAAACAATGCTCTTTGAACCAGAGCAGGCTAGTCATTAGATATTGTATGCTGAGTGTACAAAACTTTAGGAACACCTTGCTAATATTGAGTTGCACCCCCTTTTACCCTCAGAATAGCCTCAATTCGTTGTGTCATGGCCACTACAAGGTGTCGAAGGCATTCCACAGGGATGCTGGCCCAAGTTGACTCCAATGCTTCCCACAGTTGTGTCAAATTGTCTGGATGTCCTTTGGGTGGTGGACTATTCTTGATACACACGGGAAACTGTTGAGCGTGAAAAACCCAGCAGTGTTGCAGTTGTTGACAGAAACTGGTGTACGCCTGGCACCTACTACCATACCCTGTTCAAAGGCACCTAAATATTTTGTCTTGCCCATTCACCTTCTGAATGGCACACATACACAATCCACGTCTCAAGGCTTAAAAATCCTTCTTTAACCTGTCTCCTCCCCTTCATCTACACTGATTGAAGTGAATTTAACAGGTGACATCAATAAGGTTTCATAGCTTTCACCTTGAGCCACCTGGTCAGTCATGGAAAGAGCAGGTGTTCCTAATGTTTTGTACACTCAGTGTATACTAAAAATGTGTGAATGGTATTTGAGTGTATTGAGTATTTACCAGATCTATTAGTGGGTCCAGCAAGCCTGCCGGGTGGTCCTTTAGGCATGGGTTTATCTGAACTGAAACCACACACACATTAATGGTCTTAGTTAACTGATAAAACATACACACTGATAAACCTAACACAAGACGTAATACAATTAAATGAGAACATATGAACCTGAATTGGTCAGCGGACGTATCAAGCGTCTCAGAGTAGGAGTGCTGATCTAGAGTCAGGTCCCCCCCTATCCACGTAATCATATTCATTGTGATCTAAAAGACTAAACTGATCCTAAATCAGCACTCTTACTCTGAGATGCTTGATACATACTGCCCAAGTTCTTACCTAGTGGGTGATTTAGTTGATTTGGACCGTGTGGCTCTGCTTCTGGGATGGTGGGCGGGCACAGGAGGGGGCTGTGTGGGTCGGAAGGAGGGTGCATGGGGCACTGTTGGCAGGAATGGTGGTAGTGGGATGATGGTGGACACTGGAGGCCCAGGTAATACTGAAGGTAGTGGTGGTAGAGGAGCAGTCTTATGGCTTCTAGACTCCATCACACTGGTCCTTTTACTCACCAGGGGAGGCGGAGCAGCAGGTGGAACAGCTGGGGGAAACACTGGATGGAGACAAGGGAGTGATATCAATCAGTCAAATGTATTTAAAAAAAAAGTTTAACATCGGCAGTTGTAACAAAGTGCTTATACAGTACTTATATCTTGTTGTTGTGCCAGCAGCGCAGTATAATCACATGTGAGGGATAGGTCAGGAGCTAGTACTATCTGGTAATATAATGTAGTGCACTTACCATTCATGGAGCTGTTACGCTCCGGGATGTGAGGGTTCGGGGGGTCTGAGGAGGACCTCTGTCTACCCACCACCTCCATATGAGCCTGCTTCCACCCTGGGCCGACAGGGTTACAGTCATAGGGTCAATCATTTATTTATACTACAGTTTGGCATCTGGTGTTTAGTTCATTATTCCTCAAGGACCTATAATTTATGACCTAGTGCAGGGCTGTTTAATTCTGGTCTTGGATGGCCGAAACATTTCCAATTTATGTTTCTAACTTGGAGCTGATTGCACTCACCTGGTGACGTAGGTCTGAATCAGGCCCTGATTAGGAGAGTGAAAACCTGAAAAAGGGTTTTGGCCCAATAGGTCCGTAATTGAACAGCCCTGACCTAGAGCATGACTTATGACCTATGCTCTATGACCGATTCTCATTGCCAATGGACTGACCTTTGCTGGCGTTCCTGGGGGGCAGGGGTGGGATGTTTAACCCCGGTCCCCCTGACATGCCGCGGGGAGTGGGGCTGAGGTCCAGGATGGCGCCATAGGTCTCATTGTTCATCATCATGCTGGGGACATGGGCTCTCTGCTTGTCCCTGACCAGGCTGGCTGCGTCGTGGGCCAGGGAGGCCATGTTGCGACCTCCAGGCATGGGACCCATGGGACCATTTCCTGGGACAAAACAGCTGACCGGACGCTCCTGCTCTGGCCGTCTTTGGGGGATGGGCTGGGTATGGGTGATAAAGAGTGTAAGTATGCTAGTGTAATGTCTTCTAGCTAGCGATGAGCACAACTGAGGTTGAAGTACTATAGTACTGACTCAAGTACTGACTCATGCATTTTTGTTTTTTATCTGGGCCAATAACAGCAGTACAAGTTTGCCTGGTATACTATAAAATCATGGTTCGAAGAATTTGTGAATTCTATAAGAGTTCTATATGAGGTTTGAGTTATGAGGTAGAGGCTATCCAACTCACCTTGTCCTCCATCTCGTCTTCGCTCTCGTCCAGATCGTCGTCTTCGTTCTGGAGCCGCCACTCATATTCCACATGCACATGGACATTAAACTTCCCCGTCATAGCCTGGGTCAGCTGGACACCACAAATACAGTCAACCTTTACTATTACCCATGTTGATAAAACAGAACCCTGGATGATCCTCTAAGACAGTTGGATCATCAAATTCAAAGTAGGTGCCGCACATCGGTGGTGGATGAGGTGACTTTCCCCTTACTTTGTAAAGCGCTTTGGGAACCTACGTGGAAAAGCACTCTACAAATCCAATCAATTATTATTAGTATATTGTTACAGTGTTGAATTCCATGTGACCTTTAGATTCCATTTCGAAGACTGCACTCACCAGCACTTCACACTGCGAATGTCTGAGGCGCTTGGCGATGTCCATTGGTGTTTCTCCTGCCTCATTGGCTGCACACAGACAGACAAACCAATTTATGTGTTTCATATATATACTGTATATATACAGTTCCAAAAAGGTGTTAAACAAATCAAATATATTTTATATTTGAGATTCTTCAAAGTAGCCACCCTTTGCCTTGATGACAGCTTTCCGTACTCTTAGCATTCTCTCAACCAGCTTCATGAGGTAGTCAGCTGGAATGCATTTCAATTAACAGGTGTGCCTTGTTAAAAGTAAATTTGTGGAATTTCTTTCCGTCTTAATGCGTTTGAGCCAATCAGTTGTGTTGTGACAAGGTAGGGGTGGTATACAGAATATTTGGTCGTAGACCAAGTCCATATTATGGCAAGAACAGCTCAAATAAGCAAAGAGAAATGACAGTCAATCATTACTTTAAGACATGAAGCTCAGTCAATCCGGGAAAGTGTCAAGAATTTGGAAAGTTTCTTCAAGTGCAGTCGCAAAAACCATCAAGTGCTATGATGAAACTGGCTCTCATGAGGACCACCACAGGAAAGGAAGCCTCAGAGTTACCTCTGCTGTAGAGGATAAGTTAATTAGAGTTACCAGCCTCAGAGATTGCATCCCAAATAAATGTTTCACAGAGTTCAAGTAGCAGACACATCTCAACATCAACTGTTCAGAGACTGCGTGAATCAGGCCTTCATGGTCGAATTGCTGCAAAGAAACCACTACTAAAGGACACCAATAAGAAGAGACTTGCTTGGGCCAGTAAACACAAGCAATGGACATTAGACCGGTGGAAATCTGTCCTTTGGTCTGTTGAGTCCAAATTTGAGATTTTTGGTTCCAACCGCATTGTCTTTATAGAGGCAGAGTAGGTGAATGGATGATCTCTGCATGTGTGGTTCCCACCGTGAAGCATGGAGGAGGTGTGATGGTGTGGGGGTGCTTTGCTGGTGACACTGTCAGTGATTTATTTAGAATTCAAGGCACACTTAACCAGCATGGCTACCACAGCATTCTGCAGCGATACACAATCCAATTCGGTTTGCACGGGACTATCATTTGTTTTTCAACAGAACAATGACCCAACACACCTCCAGGCTGTGTAAGGTCTATTTGACCAAGAAGGAGAGTGATGGAGTGCTGCATCAGATGACCTGGCCTCCACAAACACCTGACCTCAACCCAATTGAGATGGTTTGGGATGAGTTGGACCACAGAGTGAAGGAAGAGCAGCATATGTGGGAACTTCTGTTGGACTGTTGGAAAAGCAGTCCAGGTGAAGCTGGTTGAGAGAATGCCAAGAGTGTGCAAAGCTGTCATCAAGGAAAAGGGTGGTTAATTTGCAGAATCAAAAATATAAAATATATTTTGTTTTGTTTAACACTTTTTTGGTTAATACATGATTCCATATGTGTTATTTCATAGTTTTGATGTTTTCACTATTATTCTACAATGTAGAAAATAGCAAAAATAAAGAAATACCCTTGCATGAGTAGGTGTGTCCAAACTTTTGACTGGTACTGCATATTTTTTTGTACTTTTACCCCTTTTCTCCCCAATTTCGTGATATCAAATTGGCAGTGACAGTCTTGTCCCATCGCTGCAACTCCCCTACAGACTCGGGAGAGGCGAAGGTCAAGAGCCATGCGTCCTCCGAAACACGACTGTACCAAGCCGCTCTACTTCTTGACACAGTGCTCGCTTAACCCGGAAGCCGGCCACACCAATGTGTCGGAGGAAACACCGTCCAGCTGGCAAGCGGGGTCAGCTTGCATGAGCCCGGTCCGCCACAAGGAGTCGCTAGAGCGTGATGGGACAAGGAAATCCCGGCCGGCCAAACCCTCCCCTAACCCGCACGAAGCTGGGAAAATTGTGCGCCGCCTCATGGGTCTCCCGGTCACGGCCAGCTGTGACACAGCCTGGGATCGAACCCAGGTCTGTAGTGCCTTAAAGACCGCTGTGGTACTTGGGAGGCCCAATTTATGTGTTTCTATGGGACTTCAGTCTGGACTATATGGAATAGCGTGTCATTTGGGACATGATACTAGCAGGGCACTTACCAATACTGACCGAGGCCCTGCCCCGCAGCAGCAGTTTCAGACATTCACTGTTGTCTGTCAGGCAGCAGTAGTGCAGTGCTGTGCTCCCTTTGGCTGTCTGCTTCTCCAGGTTGCCACTGACACAGAGCAGACACACCACTGGGGTTAGGACATTCACCACAAGGGGGCAACACTTCCCTTCATTCACATCAACAACTAAATAAATATGTCTAATCTGAGAGAACAACTTCTGCTCTTATCTACATGTTTTTTTTTTTACGGTTAAAATACTTTAGATGACTTGCCCCTCTTCACATTTGAGATGTTTGCATCTGCTTTTATGTTGTTTGCACCTGCTTTTATGAGACATAAACCCAGCATCTTTTCCCTCAATCAGTCCTTAAGTAAGGCTTTAGTACCTGTTCTGGGTCAGGAAGTCCACAATATGGAGGGAGTTGCGGTCCACCATTCGCACTGCTAGATGTAGTGCCGTCTCACCCGGTTCCTGAGAGCATGGACAAATACACTACATGACCAAAAGTATGTGGACACCTGCTCGTCGAACATCTCATTCCAAAATCATGGGCATTAATATGAAGTTGATCCGCCCTTTGCTGCTATAATAGCCTCCACTCTTCTGGGAGGGCTTTCCACTATATGTTGGCCACAAGAGCTTTAGTTAGGTCGAGCACTGATGTTGGGCGATTAGGCCTGGCTCGCAGTCAGCGTTCCAAATCATCCCTAAGGTGTTCGATGGGGTTGAGGTCAGGGCTCTGTGCAGTCCAGTCAAGTTCTTCCACACTGATCTTGACAAACTATTTCTGTATGGACCTCGCTTTGTGCACGGGGGCATTGTCATGCTGAAATAGGAAAGGGCCTTCCCCAAACTGTTGCCACAAAGTTGGAAGCACAGAATCGTCTAGAATGTCATTGTATGCTAGCGTTAAGATTTCCCTTCACTGGAACTAAGGGGCCTGGCCCGAACCATGAAAAACAGCCCCAGACCATTAATTCCTCCTCTGCCAAACTTTACAGTTGGCACTATGCATTTGGGCAGGTAGCGTTCTCCTGGCATCCGCCATACCCAGATTTGTCCATCGGACTGCCAGATGGTGAAGCGTGATTCATCACTTCAGAGCGCGTTTCCACTACTTAAGAATCCAATGGCGGAAAGCTTTACACCACTCCAGCTGATGCTTGGCATTGCGCATGGTGATCTTAAGTTTGTGTGCGGCAGCTCGGCCATGGAAACCAATTTCATGAAGCTCCCTATGAATAGTTCTTGTGCTGACGTTGCGTCCAGAGGCAGTTTGTAACTCGGTAGTGAGTATTGCAACTGAGGACAGATTTTTACATGCTACGCGCCCCCCGAACACTTCGCGGCTGAGCCGTTGTTTTTCCTACATGTTTCCACTTCACAATAACAGCACTTACAGTTTACCAGGGCAGCTCTAGCAGGGCAGAAATGTGACGAACTGACTTGTTGGAAAGTTGGAAAGCTATGATGGTGCCATGTTGAAAGTCACTGAGCTTTTCAGTAAGGCCATTCCACTGTCAATGTTTATGTATGAAGATTGCATGGCTGTGTGCTCGATTTTATACACCTGTCAGCCAGAAATCTTTCTGATTGAGAGGGGGTCAAATACTTATTTCCCTCATTAAAATGCAAATCAATTTATAACATTTTTGACATGCATTTTTCTGGATTTTTGTTGTTGTTATTCTGTCTCTCACTGTTCAAATAAACCTACCATTAAAATTATAGACTGATAATTTCTTTGTCTGTGGGCAAACGTACAAAATCAGCAGGGGACCAAATACTTTTTTCCCTCACTGTATGTCACCCGCCTACCTTCTGACTGTCTAAATAAAAAAAGAAGACAATGTGATTAATCTTACATGCTCATTGGCCAGCGGTATGGTCTCCATCAGGTCCACTCCTTCAGCGTAAACCTGGATGAGGGAGAGGATGTTTCGGGTCTTCACTGCCTCACACAGGACGTGCAGCCTGGACTCCGCGTCTGCACACTTCCTCTGAACAAACTTCTTCTCTGTGTACTTGGCTGTGATGTAGTCCTTCCGCGTCTGCCTGAGGGAGACAAGAGCCCAGACAGTCAGATGGGCAACTACCAAGAGACAGGAAATCTGAGTTTAAGGCCAAGTCCCAAATGGAACCTTATCCCCTCGTACACTGATTTTGACCAGGGCCCCTGTCAAAAGTAGTGGACTATATAGGGAATAAGTTGCCATTTGGGATGTACCCTAAGACATTCAGGACTATACATAGTATAACAAAAAGTTAAATGTATTGAACTTAATATGAAATAAATAATGAATGTATTCAGTCAGTGTTGTTCCTGTTATGGTGTTGAAGGAAGGAGGGGAGTGGGTGTGGTTTGCCTGACTGTCTGTCACTCACATGTCACTGGAGGGGTTGGGTTTGGTCACGCCCTGTGCAGACAGGTCCGCTTCCATGATCTCATTGAAACCTGCATTGCCCACATTTTTTGCCAGCTGGGGAAGACCAGGTAGAGCACACATCAATATGGTATCTATTCAGACCCTATAAATCTAGCCTGGTTCCAGATCTGTTTGTGCTGTATAGCCAATTGCCATAGGAGTTGGTAAGACAACACAAACAGATCTGGGACCAGGCTACTACTAATCATACTAAAATAGTACAACAGCTTATACAATCAGAGCTGGGTTCAAATACTATTTGAAATAATCAAAACTGCTTGGCTGAGCTTCCCTGGCATCTACCCATCTGGCACTCCAGGCAGGCTAAAGCAAACGCAATAAAACATTGATTTAAAAAAAATAGTTTTGAACCTGTTTGTATACAATGCAACCATTAATGCCTGTGATATTTACCAAGAGCTCTGCGGTTCCCAGGACGTCCAGTGTGAGAGACTGTATTCTAGAATAGTGGACGCCCATCTCCCTGTGGATTCCAGAACACTCGATGCAGATGAGCACTCCCAGGTTAGTGGAGAGCCAGGTGGGCTCTGAAGACAGAGATTTATATTATCAGTGTAAGACTAGTGTGCTATGGCCTGGGGTGGTCTGGCGGGTTGCTGCCACTGCTTTCGGATCTTAGCCCGTAACCTTCTGGCACACCATTTCTCCTCTTTACTTTCCTGTCTCTTCACTGTCTCTGAAAAATTTACTTGAAAATGCTTAAAAAACTATATTAAAAAAGACTAGTGTGCTTCCACTATAAGTTCTCACCTGAAATAGTTGTACCGTTAAATAAAGTTCCACTCCTAAGAGTGATATGTAGTATATTTATACACTAGTTTCATTGTCCTATCAGTGTAAATTCAACACATGGGTAGCCTAGTGGTTAGAGCGTTGGGCTAGTAACTGAAAAGTTGCAAGTTCGAATCCCCGAGCTGACAAGGTACAAATCTGTCGTTCTGAACAAGGCAGTTAACCCACTGTTCCTAGGCCGTCATTGAAAATAAGAATTTGTTCTTAACTGACTTGCCTAGTTAAATAAAGGTAAAATAAAATATAGGCACAGTAGGACTTCAATAACATCTAACCAAAACAGCCAACCCTCTTTCTTCTGTATTTGAGGAACTAGTCTGACTGGCCTAACAAAGACTCCTAAGAATGTGTTGTGAGCACATGCACATAGACAAAAGAACACGTCAAACAAAGCAAGGTTGTACGTTCAGCATTGTAAATGACGAAAACCATGTCAGCCTCTCACATATTCACATACTATATGTTCATTCTGATATAATACCCCTCTGGGAGGAAGACCACAATATTTTCTTGCTGCCTTTTCCCAGAATTCTCTCTGTGTGTCACTCACTGGGCGCTCCACAGTCACAGCAGACGTCGTTGCCGCTCATCCTCTTGACCTCGCTGACGATGGCCTTGGTCAGCGCCTGCACTATGTTGTTCTCCCCTCCCTCATCCTGGTCTCCTTTGAAGGCATTGTTCAGCGCCTCCTCCTTACTGTTCTGCAGGACTGAGATCCATCTGAAAACACAGGCAGGTCCAACCGAGACAACCAGTAAGCTTGGAGGGCAAAGTGTTCGTCCCAAATGGCACCCTATTCCTTATCTCAGCTCACTGGTCACCATAGCAGCACCCACTCGTAGCACGCGCTCCAGCAGGTATATCTCACTGGTCACCCCCAAAGCCAATTCCTCCTTTGGTCGTCTTTCCTTCCAGTTCTCTGCTGCCAATGACTGGAACGAACTGCAAAAATCTCTGAAGCTGGAGACTCATATCTCCCTCACTAGCTTTAAGCACCAGCTGTCAAAGCAGCTCACAGATCACTGCACCTGTACATAGCCCATCTGTAAACAGCCCATCTATCTACCTACCTCATCCCCATACTGTATTTATTTATTTATTTATCTTGCTCCTTTGCACCCCAGTATCTCTACTTGCACATACATCTTCTGCACATCTACCATTCCAGTGTTTAATTGCTATATTGTAATTACTTCACCACCATGGCCTATTTATTGCCTTAACTCCCTTATCTTACCTCATTTGCACTCACTGTATATATACTTTTTGTTTTCTTTTGTTCTACTGTATTATTGACTGTATGTTTTGTTTATTCCATGTGTAACTCTGTTGTTGTATGTGTCGAATTGCTTTGCTTTATCTTGGCCAGGTTGCAGTTGCAAATGAGAACTTGTTCTCAACTAGCCTACCTGGTTAAATAAAGGTGAAATAAAACAAAACAATTTTTTTTTAAATGTAGTGCACTACTTTTGACCAGAGCCGAGTACACTATATAGGGAATAGGGTGCCATTTGGAATACCTACAACGTGTACCCCCTGTATCATGTATACACATAGTGAAGAGCAGGGTTCCCCAACTGTTTCCTGAGAAAAAAATTAATACAAAGAAACAAATGTCTTTTTTTATTGTTGAACATAAAATACTGTAAAAACACCAGCAAATCAGCTCTGAGTTATTTTAATTTAGGAAATAATAGAGAGATACACTAAATACACAAAAGTATGTGGACATCCCTTCAAATTAGTGGATTCGGCTATTTCAGCTGGCAGGTGTATAAAATCAAGCACACAGCCATGCAATCTCCATAGACAAACATTGACAGTAGAATGGCCTTACTGAAGAGCTCAGTGACTTTCAACGTGGCACCGTCGTAGGATGCCACCTTTCCAACAAGTCAGTTCGTCAAATTTCTGCCCTGCTAGAGCTGCCCCGGAGTGGTAGGCCACACAAGCTCACAGAACGGGACCGCCGAGTGCTGAAGCACGTAGCGAGTTCCAAACTGCCTCTGGAAGCAACGACAGCCGAATCTGGGTTTGGCGGATGTCAGGAAAACGCTACCTGCCCCAATGCATAGTGCCAACTGTAAAGTTTGGTGGAGGAGGAATAATGGTCTTGGGCTGTTTTTCATGGTTTGGGCTAGGCCCCTTAGTTCCAGTGAAGGGAAATCTTAACACTACAGCATACAATGAAATTCTAGACGATTCTGTGCTTCAGTTTGGGGAAGGCCCTTTCCTGTTTCAGCATGTCAATGCCCCCGTGCACAAATCAAGGTTCATACATTAGTGGTTTGTCGGGATCGGTGTGGAAGAACTTTACTGGCCTGCCCAGAGCCCTGACCTCAACCCCATCGAACACCTTTGGGATGAATTGGAATGCCGACTGCGAGCCAGGCCTAATCGCCAAACATCAGTGCCCGACCTCACTAATGCTCTTGTGGCAGAATGGAAGCAAGTCCCCACAGCAATGTTCCAACATCTAGTGGAAAGCCTTCCCAGAAGAGTGGAGGCTATTATAGCAGCAAAGGGGGGGACCAACTCCATATTAATGCCCATGATTTTGGAATGAGATGTTCAACGAGCACATGTCCACATACTTTTGGTCATGTAGTGTATATGTGATCGTATACACATTTTAAATGATGATGATTTAGTGAAACATTATATCTGTTTTGGCTTGCGGTAAATTTGTAGCCTACAAATGATTTGTAATTATGTTCCGACCTCCATCCACTCAAGAAAGAAATCGGCCCGCGGCTGAATCTAGTTGATGATCCCTGATATAAGGTGACCAATCAAAAACACATATTTTAAACAATGTTAAACGTGTAGATACTCTTCTGAGAAAACCAATGGTCCAAACCTCACGTCTCTATCATAATCCGTTCAAAAGTTGGAGTTTTTAGCTTTGTAAGAAGGCCAAAATTAGGGTGACTAAATCAATGGGGGCCACAGAAGAAAATAGCATTGCGTCAGCTAGGCTGTATGCTGTTTGAGAATTAGCAGGCTCTCTGACAGGCTCACTGATGAACTCATCTCATCATAAAACAATATAGAGGTAAGATAGAAATCGAGTTTGAGACATGACATGTAGTATTTTCATATTTTAGTATACACTTTTCAAATGAATGCTATTCTTTTTTTTAAGATCTCTCACAGAAACATGCGTGTCTCTGTGAAATGGCAACAGAGCACTGAGCATACCACAAGTTTTTTTTTTTTTTTCAAAGCCTTTTACATTTAATTCAGCTCGTGTCATGCTAATTTTGCGACACACGGAAACAACTTTGCAGACAACCACCACAACATGTAAAATCCTCAAAAGTTGCAGTGAAAAAGCGGCACAGCTATGTCAACAGAGCTCGGAGCTTATTACCCGGATGTATTAGGTATGAAATCCGAATTTTGGGACATAATGTTAATCCTATGTTCGAGAAAGACCCCACTGAACGATTCAGAACATGAAGAATCATATTTGTCTTGGTAAAATGTATTTTATAAAATAAGGAAGTGAAATTTCATCACCAAAGTGTGTTTTCATCCACTCTGGGCAGAGTGGACACCCTGCATAATGATGTATACACAATGTTTGCACACAAACTTGCACAGTGCAAAAGGCACAGACAGTTTACATGGGTTCAGTGAACCCCTATGGTACTTACATCTGACACTCAGTCTCTTCCTCAGCTTGAAAGTGATAGGTTCTGTCATCTGTTTGGGTAAACAAAGAATGAGATCGGTTTGAGTAAGAGGTAGTTGCAGTAAGAGAAGCTAGGCTACCGGAAGGCATCTATAGTACTAGATGGAAGATGAAATGGCTGTCATTGAAAAACTAGTCCAGGGTTGCAGAGGTTTGAGATGGAGATGAGCCTCAAAATGCTGCGTAACTTACGGGAGAAGAGATCAAAGCTTTTCTTCTCATCTGGGTTGAGCTTCACTTGACAGGTTAGCAGGTTGAGTTTAGCTGGTGGTCTGTTCGCCTATGAAAGAGGAGCAGAGACGGATGAGAGAAGAGAGTGGACCAGAGAATAAGATAAACATTTGAATGCTAAAATGGATCATACAGTATGCATGGAACTTTCCCATAAACTAAGTCAGTTGTGTGATGTCAAACAAAATAAAATAACTTCAGAAAAATAACATTATCAAATGCAGCAGTAACCCATAAATGTATCATTGTTGAATTAAATGGTATGCTGCTTACAGCCACATCCCTATAAAGGCCCAATGAACAGCATTGTTTGTAGGTGTCACACAATTATAGTCCAGTTCTTTAATGTGAGTACAGTAACAATGTGAAATGCACTGAAACAGAACAAATGTGACCCTTCCCAAATGAAAAAATTCTATATATACTATATATACTATTGTATAAATACTATAGCATTTACGGTAGTGTTTTTGCGGACTTTACTGTAGTATTTACTGTACTATACTGTAGTACTTACAGTTAACCATAGTATAAATACTGTAGTAAAAGAAAACTGTAAAATATACTATGGTAATTAATGTCGTGTTTTTGCAGATTGTAGTATACTGTAGTTTTTACTGTAGTGTTTTTCCAGACTGTACTATACGGTAGTATTTACTGTAGTGTTTTTGCAGACATTACTATACTGTAGTATTTACTACAATGTTTTTGTTTTATCTTTGACATAGAAGTGGAGGCTTTCTCCTTCGGGAAACCTACTGGAGAAATACTAAAAGAGCAAATTTTCCATAACCTGTAGGTAGGTAAGACTGGGGTCTGAATGGATAGTTCAGAGCTCCTGCTCTTTCTATAACCTGTAGGGAACGCAATATATGGTCTATCGTACAGTTCTGTGAAAAAGTATTGGGGATGCTTTGCTGCCTCAGAATCCCTACAACTTGCCTTAGTAGAAGGAGCCATGAATTCTGCTCTGTATCAGAGAATTTTACAGGAGAATGTCAGGCCATCCGTCTGTGAGCTGAAGCACAGCTGTGTCATCCAGCAAGACAATGATAAAAAAAAAAATACTATCAAGTCTACATGAAAATGGCTAAAAAGCAACACATTTAAAGTTTTGGACTTAATCCCAATTGAGATGCTGTGGCAGGACTTGAAACAAGCAGTTAATGCTTGAAAACCCACAAATGTCGCAGATTTACAGCAGTAAACCCAAATTTCCTTTGGATGGTGGACCATTCTTGATACACACAGGAAACTGTTGAGCATGAAAAACCCAGCAGGTTTGAAGTTCTTCACACACTCAGACTGGTGCGCCTGGCACCTACCCCGTTCAAAGGCACTTAAATATTTTGTCTTGCCCATTCACCCTCTGAATGGCACACATACAATCCATGTCTCAATTGTCTAAAGGCTTAAAAATCCTTCTTTAACCTGTGTCCTCCCCTTAACAAGTGACATCAATAAGGGATCATAGCTTTCACCTGGATTCACCTGGTCAGTCTAGTAAACTGTAGTGTTTTCTCCCTTCATCCCTGAACAAATTCACCATGGAAGCCATGCTCAGGGGAAATTTCAGCATTCAAACAATAGCTCTTGTACAGTGTCTGACAAGAGGCTGCTGTGATGGTGGAGGTTTCAGGACCTGACAGACGTTTTGTCTGTTATTAAAATGACATCCTCATGACATTTTGTGATCATGACATTTTGTGATCACTACATTCTGTGATCATGACATTCTGTGATCATGACATTTTGTGATCATGACATTCTGTGATCATGACATTTTGTGAGCTGTGGATTGTCAAGCAAATAACTGCCGTTCTCACGGTAATTGACCCGTTAATTAACATAAACACATTTAGCATCTTCTGGCTTACAAGCCACTGATGCAGACCTTTGGAACATCTACATTTAAAAAAATCCATGTAATATAGCCTACACTTTCACAATAAATCCATGATTTATTTTAGACAGGTCTAAAGAAACATGATGTGAAGAAAATGTATTCTATTTCAGATGAACAGAACAGCGTGCTCTGAGGTGTTCTTATGTTAGGCCCTAAACTGGCTATGCCATATGGCTGTGGGCTACACTAGTTCATTTAGAGGACACGATTTGCTTAGAATTCCATGGCATTATTTTACATTATGTTATAGTATGAAGAATACATTTGAACAGAGCTGAATAAAATAAAAATGATATTTTCTCCAAACGATTTGAGGGAGTGCGCACATTCTGTGTTGCGCGGTTAACAAAGACATAGGTACTCCTATATGCTTAATTTAGAGTTATTTACGTAACTTTAGTTGTGATACTTACGTTGGGCTATATATTTCGATTTTTATACATTCTAAGGCTGCATGATGTGACTCTAATGATGATTCGAAAAAAGTCTCATGAAAGGCATAAGCTCTGCTTTGTTTTTTGTCTCTCATTCACAATTTGACAAGCACTTGATAATGCCTCGAATTTCCTGGCATACCCCCTAAAATAATCCATGCCTTTTTCAGCCAGTGGCCATTGTGCCCTTGGGCTTAATATAATAATTATAATTCCCTTCTCCCGGCTGCATGCTCCGAAGAACCTCTCACTCATATGTCTCTCCGATATGTCTCTCCGTCACATGATCTGGTCTTTCTCACAGGCTACAATCGAAGACAGACACATCGGGGATGCAACTGCGTGCGTCCTTATCCAATTCCGAGGCGCATATTGAAGATGTCCCCATTTACTTTTCGTCAGCCAATAAGATGAGTAGGCCTAATGAACAGCAAGCGCACTAGCTTATGTCAATTTACTTATCCCCATAGTACAAAAGTTGATATATTCTATTCTGTGCGAGAAGAAAATATCCCAAATATTTTCTGGGACAGTTGTGGGATGTGATAGATCCCAAATGAATACAACTTTTTTAAGCAATGAGGCTGACGCAACAGATCAGAATGTTTACCTTAAAATGTTGATCAACTATTAGGCTATTTCTTCAAATTATAAGCGCAGCAATCCACACACGGCAGTAAGAGCAAATGTTCCATTAGCGGGAAAACACCATTTTCAAAAGTGACCACAAATGAGATTGTGCTTGTAATGCTTTTATTATAAAAGCAGAATTTTTCTTTATGGTGAAAATGATCTTCCCCGTATTTATCCCAGTTAGGGTCTTCACCGGTTGTAAAGCGGATTCATGTGCTTAATTTTAAGAAGTTATTTGGCTACTTTAGTTGTGATACAAACCTTATCAAAACTTAGAGGCCTATGGGCCGGGCTACATGAGGTGTGCGAGTAGCAAAAAAAAGGCATTTGCTGTGTCTTGCCTTACTGCACACGCTGGGCAACATTCACTAGTGATAATACATCATTTATAAGTAATAGGCTAATATTGTCACCCATCAGACTATTCTTGATTTAATCTTGTCTTTACATATACAAAAATGTAGTATATGTAAAGACAAGCTTAAATCAAGAATAGTTTGATGGGTGACAATATTAGCCTAGTAACTAAATAATGTATGTGTGAAATTTGTTTTGATTTTTAATGGACCATTATCATGCACCTGTCTCGGAACAGAGGCAGGGGAAAAAATACATGTCATCTATACATGACTGCCTTTCTTGATGTCTATAGTATTCTCTCGGGTATGCAATCTGGTTTCCGCTCAGGTTATGGATGTGTCACTGCAACCTTAAAGGTCCTCAATGATGTCACCATTGCCCTTGATTCTAAGCAATATTGTGCTGCTATTTTTATTTTATTACGGTAGACCATTCCATTCTTGTAGGCTGGATAAGGAGTATTGGTTTCTCTGTGGGGTCTTTGGCCTGGTTTGCTAACTACCTCTCTCAAAGAGAGCAGTGTATAAAGTCAGAAAATCTGCTGTCTTAGCCACTGCCTGTCACCAAGGGAGTACCCCAAGGCTCAATCCTAGGCCCCATGCTCTTCTCAATTTACATCAACAACATAGCTCAGGTAGTAGGAAGCTCTCTCATCCATTTATATGCAGATGATACAGTCTTACTCAGCTGGCCCCTCCCCGGATTTTGTGTTAAATGCTCTACAACAAAGCTTTCTTAGTGTCCAACAAGCCTTCTCTACCCTTAACCTTGTTCTGAACACCTCCAAAACAAAGGTCATGTGGTTTGGTAAGAAGAATGCCCCTCTTCCCACAGGTGTTATTACTACCTCTGAGGGTTTAGAGCTTGAGGTAGTCACCTCTTACAAGTAATTGGGAGTATGGCTAGACGGAGCACTGTCCTTCTCTCAGCACATATCAAAGCTGCAGGCTAAAGTTAAATCTAGACTTGGTTTCCTCTATCATAATCGCTCCTCTTTCACCCAGCTGCCAAACTAACCCTGATTCAGATGACCATCCTACCCATGCTAGATTACGGAGACATCATTTATAGATCGTCAGTTAAGGGTGCTCTCGGGCGGCTAGATGTTCTTTACCATTCGGACCATCAGATTTGCCACCAATGCTCCTTATAGGACACATCACTGCACTCTATACTCCTCTGTAAACTGGTCATCTCTGTATACCCGTCGCAAGACCCACTGGTTGATGCTTATTTATAAAACCCTCATTGGCTTCACTCCCCCCTATCTGAGATATCTACTGCAGCACTTATCCTCCACATACAACACCCATTCTACCAGTCACATTCTGTTAAAGGTCCCCAAAGCACACACATCCCTGGGTTGCTCCTGTTTTCAGTTCGCTGCAGCTAGCGACTGGAACGAGCTGCAACAAACACTCAAACTGGACAGTTTTATCTCAATCTCTTCATTCAAAGACTCAATCATGGACACTCTTACTGAAAGTTGTGGCTGCTTTGTGTGATGTATTGTTGTCTCTACCTTCTTGCCCTTTGTGCTGTTGTCTGTGACCAATAATGTTTGTACCATGTTGTTGTTATGTTGTGTTGCTACCATGCTTGCTATGTTGTTGTCTTAGGTCTCTCTTTATGTAGTGTTGTGTTGTCTCTCTTGTTGTAATGTGTGTTTATTTCTTTTTTAATCCCAGGCCCCCGTCCCTGCAGGAGGCCTTTTGCCTTTTGGTAGGCCATCATTGTAAATAAGAATTTGTTCTTAACTGACTTGCCTAGTTAAATAAAAAATAAATCTATGCACTTAAAATAGCGAATGGAGGACACTTTTCTCGTGGTTCATTTTTATGCCAGCCAGGTAGGCTATACTCCTGTTGTAAAGAGAAGCAATGTGCTTAATATTAGGAAAGTTGAGAAATAAATATAGTAGGCCTAGCCTATAGAAAGCTGAAGGGATCCTCTTTTTATTAGAGGCCATCACTCTGTTTTCTCAAGCAATTGCATAGCCTATAGAAATGTTGCACAACATGAGCTCATGGGCTCTCATGAAGTGTTTGATTACATTTTCGATTACATTTGCATTGATAGAGTGCTGAGTACCAGGCAGTTAGGAAGTTTGGTAGGCTACTAATGACCATCAGCAGCATCAGAGCTTGGAGAACCTTAATTATCGTGACTAAACAATCTAGTGGAATTTGACTGCCATCGTGACTCGTGACCGCCGGTGTGGCGGTAATATGGTCACAGTTGCAGCCCTAATCACAACTGAGACAATGCTATGCCGTTAGGATTAATGACGTTTTGACATTAGGGTAATGTTGTCAAGAGGAATGTCATGCACGAAAGAACTTGTAGCCGTTTGTGATTAGATTCCTAGAAGTGGTCAACAGGAATCCAGTCAAAAAAGAAAGAGAAAATCCTGTGCACAGCAGGAATCCAGTCAAGCGTTAATACAGAAATCATCCCGCCTGCGGACCCAAAAAATAGTTCAATCTTCGATTGAAATTCAAGGCCTCCCGAGTGGGGCAGTGGTCTAAGGCACTGCATTGCAGTGCTAGACGTGTCACTACAGATCCGGGTTTGGTCCCGGGCTGTGTTGAAGCCAGGACCGCGACCGGGAGACCCATGAGGCGGCGGACAATTGGCCCAGCGTCGTCCAGGTTAGGGGAGGGTCTGGCCGGCTGGGATGTCCATGTCCCATCGTGCTCTAGCGACTCCTTGTGGCGCATGCACGCTGACGTTGGTCGCGAGCTGGACGGTGTTTCCTCCGACACATTGGTGCGGCTGGCTTCCGGGTTAAGCGGGCAGTGTGTCAAGAAGCAGTGCGGCTTGGTGGGGTTGTGTTTCGGAGGACACATGGCTCTCGACCTTCGCCTCTCCCGAGTCCGTATGGAAGTTGCAGTGATGGGACAAGACTGTAACTACCAATTGGGGAGAAAAGGGGGTAAAAAAAGTACACGCTCTTTCTTCTCATCTTCTTCTTGCTCTGTCTTAACATGTGGTCTGGCTCTTCATCAACAACAAAAAATGTAATTGTGCTTCGTCGTCCACATTGTCGTCCACAGACCTTATTGAATTACACCGGCTGACATGCAGTATGTACGAGCAGCATGCATAACGGCATGGTATGAAGGAAAGTGAGTGACCAATAGGAGAAGACAGGAACAGGAAAGGAAGTCTCTTACCGTTCCATGGGAGATAGTCAGGAACCCGTTCTTCACAGAACACTTCCTCTTCTGCCACACTTTCCTCAGGCTGAAGAAGAGAAGGGAGAGATAATATTCATTATGACACTACAACACTTCTCTATCCCTCTCTATACATGTTCTCCTCGAGCAAGGTTTCCCAAACTTGGTCCTGGGTGCACGTTTTGGTTTTTGCCCTGGCACTACACAGCTGATTCAAATAACCTAGATGACCAATCCACATCTTCAACCACACCATTTCCCGAGCAGCAAATGGAATCATGTATGCCTAGAGGACATCATATCACCCTATCGCTGATCACCCTATCGCTGCGAGTAAAACGCAAGTGCAAGGTGTCCACAGTGGGTTCCCCACCACTGCGAGTCAAACTACTATTTCCCTGCCTTTGCCGGGTTAAATAAACAGCTGTTCTTGCATCTGACCAGAGGCCATATTGGTCATCCACTCACCCCTCGCTCCTCTTATAGAGAATTCCACAGTATTCCGTGCCGTAGGCCTTATTCCCCTGGAGCTGATGAAGGCTGTATCCAGTCTGTTTGGCCTGGGAGTCCTAATACACAGGAACACACACACACACACACACACACACACACACACACACACACACACACACACACACACACACACACACACACACACACACACACACACACACACACACACACACACACACACACACACACACACACACACACACACACACACAAAATATATAAGTCTCATCTCTCTCAATGCTCAGACATTCATCCAAATCATGTTTCTTCAGCCTCCTCTTCTGAAGGCCTACACTACTCTACATTGCTAAAAATGAAGGCGCTTTGAAGCACATTCCTTGTTGACGGCCATATATGAAGCAAGGCCACTGAACACCTTTTGGTTCAGTAAGAGAGCTAGCATTGCTTCAGTAAGCCTCAGCCTTACTTCGCCGTATTCAAACAGGGTTTGTGACTCTGGAGTTTGTAAGCCATAGAGATTTGCATGGAGGGCTTGAGCAGAGTAAACACAGTGCATTCTGAAGAGATTACAAAATGTCAGACTAGTGTGCTGCCAAGCCTGACATTTAACTGTCTGGAAGCTGTTTCTATTCCCTTCAAATCCTCTCTGTGGTTAAGAATATTGATTATGGCCGTGTCCCTCCCAAATGTCACCATACTCCCTACATAGTGCAGAGCCCTATGGACCCTGGTCAACAGTAGTGCACTATACAGGTAAAAGGGTGCAATTTGTAACTCAGACAATGCCTTCAGCAAAATTGAGGTTCAAGGAGAGAAAAAAAAGGCTTGATTGGGGAAAGAGCAAAAGTTCACCAAGAAAGCACACATTCCCTCTCCTAGCCACTGGTGGTAACCATCATCTGTCTATTGCATTGTAACTGTAAGTCACGAGCCAAGTGACACGACACATAAGACCAGTCATCTATAATCCTGTAGTAGACTACAGGTTTGTTAAGGTAGAACTAGTGTATTTTCCTATTTTGCTATGACAAGACAGGTAAGACAAAATACATTACAGTATATGTACTAGAATTGGTCTGGAGAAATGATTGATATAAGAAATTGGATTAGGTCCCTTCCTCTCTGCTTCCAAGGTTATGTAACTGGTGGGCTCCCGAGTGGCGCAGCGGTCTAAGGCACTGCATCTCAGTGCCAGAGGCGTCACTACAGACCCTGGTTCAATTCCAGGCTGTATCACAACCGGACGTGGTTGGGAATCCCATAGGGCGGCGGACAATTGGCCCAGTGTTGCCCAGCTTAAGGTTTGGCCGGTGTTGGCTGTCATTGTAAATAAGAATTTGTTCTTAACTGACTTGCCTAGTTAAACAAAAAAAATAAAAAACACTGGTCTCCTACTAATACCAAGAGGAAATTCCCTCTTGGACCAAAGGTGACACTGGTCTTAAGTCGCAGGCAGGACTACCTCATCACGAGAGTGTGATTCTAAATCACCGCCACTTCTTACTCCAGTGATTGAGAGCTCACCTCTTTCTGTTCAGACAGTAGGGAGGACTTGAGAACATCTCTGAGCTGACTCAGCTGTTTCCTCTCTCCATCTTGGGTCTGTTTGATCTGAGAAACAGGACGTGGGAGAGTCGAGAGACACATTATTGACAGACAGGCAGTGAAACCAGGGCAACTACCAAAGAGAATATCATAAAATATGGAGGAGTCTCAAATGACACCCTCTTCTCTATATAGTTTACTACTTTCGACAGAAGTTCTATGGGCCTTGGTCAAAAGAAGTGCACTAAATAGGGAATAGTGTGCCATTTGTGAAGCAGCCTCAAAGATAGAGAGAAAACCCCTCAGACCAACTCAGACCCACTTCAGCACAATCAACCCAAACACTCAGCCAAGCGCTGACAGAACAGTACAAAGAAATGAAAATAAAACATTCCATCTCTTTTTTATAAAGCAGTGTTGGAACTGCCTCCTGGCCTGTGGAGACTCAAACTGACACTATATAAACTTTGAACAAGCATTGGACAAACATTGTTTGGAAAATGCTTATCAAGCATTTGGTGAGAAATGCGGTGTACGCATTAAACCAGGAAAGGATAAAGATAGAGGTCGACAGAGTGGCTCACTGTAATCAAGTCTGTCGTCAGTTTCTCTATGGAAGGTTTGAGGCTATTCACTGCAATTAGCCCATCCTGGAAGAAGCTGTGAGGAGAGAGGAAACAAACACAGAACAGGAATTTTCAGAGTCAAGAAGGGTCAAGCATTTGCCCTCCTACAAAAGACGAAGCCAACAATTAAACACTGATCATGCGAAATCCCAAAATAAATGAAAATGACATACTTGCACTGGGCGTGGAAATATTTGATGAGGTTCTGGAGGAAGTCGACCCTCTTTTTCGTTTCGATTTCATTCACTTTTAGAAGATACTGGAGACAGAATAACACACAGTTAGTAATGGCCACAGAGAGGTAGGATGAGGTGGTGCACTGGCCTGATCCCAGATCGGTTTGTGCTCTATATGTAACTGAGTTAGATCGTACAGTAACCTCACTCCCCAGGTGTTGAAATGTCTCCACTCGCGCTACTGAATTGGTCATTTTTCACTGGCACAACTGGCTAAGATGTTGTGGTTGTCCCACCTAGCTATCTTAAGATACACGCACTAACTGTAAGCTGCTCTGGATAAGAGCACCTGCTAAATGACTGAAAAAGGTTCATGTAAATATAGGATCACTTGTCGAGCCCAGTAAGGGGACAGGGACACTGAAGGAAGCTCTACTGTTAAGCAAGCACAGTCACGTCCATCACATTATAGCCAATACCCATGATCATAATAGCCAATCCAATCTACCTACCTTATCCCCATATTGTTATTTTTATTTACTTTTCTGCTCTTTTTGCACACCAGTATTTCTACTTGCACATCATCATTTCCACATCTATCACTCCAGTGTTAATTTGCTAAATTGTAATTACTTCGCTACTATGGCCTATTTATTGCCTTACCTCCTCACGCCATTTGCACACACTGTATATAAAAATAAAAATAAAATTATATTGTGTTATTGACTGTACGCTTGTTTATTCTATGTGTAACTCTGTGTTGTTGTTTGTGTCACACTGCTTTGCTTTATCTTGGCCAGGTCGCAGTTGTAAATGAGAACTTGTTCTCAACTGGCCTACCTGGTTAAATAAAGGTTAAATAAAATTAAAATAAAAAATTAAAATAAAATCATTGTGATGCCAGCGAAACCGAACTGGGACCTGGCCAGTGGTACACACCCTCTCACCTCGCACATCTGGAACTGAAAGAGGCGTCTCTCCTTCTCCATCTCCTCAGCGATCTCTCCGCCACTGAACTCTGTCCGTATCATCCCGTGCTGCTTAGCGTGCTCCTTCTTCTCCTTCTCTATCTTAGTGCTGCAGGGAACACAAGAGGTCACAGCGATGACGATGCTGGTGAAGCACAGCACGAATGGATTGAAGAAGGAAAAATCACTCACTAATTAACTCATAGCATGCAGCTGCACATGATATCAATATTTACTCTCATCGGTTTATGTTAAGCGTTATTACGCCGCTCTCATTCATCAATTCGAACCACTCACGTCAACCCAAAGGCTCTATGACTATGCCACAGGAGTTTGTTTGCACAAGGCATTAATCTTTAGTAAACTATTAACTCTTAAATGACCTGCCGAGACCTCTAACAGTGAACTAGAATGATCTCTACCTATGTTAAGTAACTTATAATAATCGTTCGAAACATCTCTTTCATGCCTGTCATTTTGAAAATGAAAAGATTATGTAGGGACTAGGGATATGTACTGTATAACTGCAGTAAAGTAAACCCCCTTTGTCTGTCCATACCATAGTTCATTTGACACTAAAATAACCTCAGACGGACAGAGTATTCACATACAAACAGGAAGCAAGTGCGGCTATTGTAGGCCTAGTCTCATTCTCCTAAGGGTCTGTCTGTCAGCTGTTTTAGGAATAGCAGCAGTTGACCTTTTACGAGCTTCCATTGTTTTCCCTTTATATTTGTTGTTAAACTGAACCCACATGCAACTTCATGGTGGTGGCAGCTTATGGCCCGCCCTCTTTTCCTTGTGCTCGTAAGCTATAATCATTCATTAAGGCTCAACCCACACATATCAAGTGGTGGCGCTTTTGTTTGAAACTCAAACTGCTGCAGTGGTGGAGGTAAAACGAAAGGGAGTTGTAACTTGCGAAAATAAAGTGGCTCTAACTCACAGTTTAGTTTCGTAATCTTTCCAGGCTTTATCAAAAGGCTTTTTCAGATCCTGTTGAAAAGGAACATAACAGTATTATTACATGGGAGAGACATATGATATTAGTTTAAGCTGTGAATATTAAACTGTCTATAAACTGCGATTTATATTCAAGGTTAGAGGTCAGTCACATGGACTTTGCTCATGAAGTAATTTACAAGGCATTCCTTAAATGGCTAGGGATCGGAATTAGGAGGAGGATCCTGTGGCTATGTGTGTTCAAAATGACTAGCATGGGACAGGCCTACTCCTTACCTCTTGTTCTGACTGGTATGGTAAAACACATGTTCTGATTGGTTATGGTAAAACACTGTGATTGATAACATTTAATAACACATGTAGTATACCTACCCCTTTGACCCCTTTCAGGTCTCCTTTCAGTAGACTGTCTAAGGGGAAGGTAATGATGTTGTTCATGTTCTGCAACTGCAAACACAGACAGGCGGACAGACAGGCAGACAGACGGGAGGGCAGACAGAGTTAGAGTGAAATGTGGACAACCAGTGAAGAACAAACACCACTGTAAATACATCCTAGAGTGGCTTGTGAAAGTATTCACCTCCGTTGCCATTTTTCCAATTTTGTTGCATTTCAACCTGGAATTGAAATAGATTTTTGGGGGGTTTGTGTCATTTGATTTACACAACATGCCTAACACTTTGAAGATGCAAAATATTTTTTATTGTGAAACAAACAAAAAAATAAGACAAAAAAACTTGAGTAGGCATAACTATTCACCCCCCCAAAAGTCAATACTTTGTAGAGCCACCTTGTGCAGCAATTACAGCTGCAAGTCTCTTGGGGTATGTCTCTATAAACTTGGCACATCTAGCCACTGGGATTCTCAATTGGATTGAGGTCTGGGCTTTGACTATGCCATTCCAAGACATTTAAACGTTTCCCCTTAAACCACTCGATTGTTGCTTTAGCAGTATGCTTAGGGTCATTGTGCTGCTGTAAGGTGAACCTCCATCCTAATCTCAAATCTCTGGAAGACAAACAGGTTTCCCTTAATTTCCTTTTGGCGAACACCAAACATGTTTACTTATTTTTATCTTTAAGCAATGGCTTTTTTCTGGCCACTCTTCCGTAAAGCCCAGCTCTGTGGAGTGTATGGCTTAAAGTGGTCCTATGGACAGATACTCCAATCTCCGCTGTGGAGCTTTGCAGCTCCTTCAGGGTTATCTTTGGTCTCTTTGTTGCCTCTCTGATTAATGCCCTCCTTGCCTGGTTCGCAAGTTTTGGTGGGCGGCCCTCTCTTGGCAGGTTTGTTGTCATGCCAAATTCTTTCAATTTTTTTAATAATGGATTTAATGGCGCTCCGTGGGATGTTCAAAGTTTCTGATATTTTTTTATAACCAAACCCTGATCTGTACTTCTCCACAACTTTGTCCCTGACCTGTTTGGTGAGCTCCTTGGTCTTCATGGTGTCCCTTGCTTAGTGGTGTTGCAGACTCTGGGGCCTTTCAGAACAGGTGTATCATGAGATCATGTGACAGATCATGTGACACTTAGATTGCACACAGGTGGACTTTATTTAACTAATTATGTAACTTCTGAAGGTAATTGGTTGCACCAGATCTTATTTAGGGGATTCATAGCAAATGCACACATACATATGCACACACCACTTTTCAATTATTTTGGGGGGGAATTTTTTTAAACAAGTTTTTTTTCTCATTTCACTTCACCAATTTGGACTATTTTGTGTATGTCCATTACATGAAATCCAAATAAGCATCCATTTAAATTACAGTTTGTAATGCAACAAAATAGGAAAAACGCCAAGTGGGATGAATACTTTTGCAAGGCACTGTCTATTTCTGTTTATTTATTTTCCCTTTTGTACTTTAACAATTTTCACATCATTACAACACTTTATATAGACATAATTTGACATTTGAAGTGTCTTTATTCTTTTGGAACTTTTGTAAGTGTGATGTTTACTGTTCATTTTTAACAGTTTTTTTCACTTTTGTTTATTATCTATTTCACTTGCTTTGGCAATGTTAACATATGTTTCCCATGCCAATAAAGCCCCTTAAATTGAATTGAATTGACAGAGAGGCTACTCTGTTCAAGAAAGCCTAAACCCTTCACAAGTCACCCATCACAAGGTGTGAAGGAAACGCTAACAATTCACACTATGAAATTAGCAACTGAGCACTCAACCTCTTCTTTCACAATGTCTTAAAAGGAAAGTTCTGCCTGTTACATAGTCTTAAATAGGTCTAGATATCTTCAAAAGTGTACACTCCACACGCATGGTTGTGACAGCTAAAATGAAAGGGCAGATAAAAACGATGAATAAGAGAAAAACAAGGGCCACAATGGAGGTATTTGAGAGGTGGAGAGAGAAAGGAGGTAGAGACACAGTATGCGACAGTGTATAGCTCTGTGTGTGTGTGTGTGTGTGTGGTGGGGTCTCACCAGGTTCTTGAAGAGGGCTGTGAGCTCTTTGGTAAAGACGGCAAACTTGAGGAAGGCTGAGCCCACCTCAGGGTCCTCTCTACAGACACAGTTGTCCCCAAACTTCTCCATAGACTGGATGTACTGTTCCTCATTGTCAAAGTGGGCTGGGAAACATGCACGGCGGTCACTTGCAGTCAGTAGTCAAGTCGAACCAGAGTTTAAGTAACGGGTCATCACAACACACTTTACGTCATTAAAAAAACAATACAGACTCCCATATTCATATTATCTTCTTTGCTATGCAATCCCGTGATTTTTTTGTGGGCATTTCACATCTCTGTGATGCTATCCATGTTTCTAAGTTGACCTGACCTATAAAATGGAAAAGCCTTGTCTATGAATAATCACCAATAAGCTTGAGGAAGGTAATTGACCATAGGAGTTGTCAAGACAGCACAAACAGATCCGGGACCAGGCTAATGAAGCCATTCTCACACGGCCTCTTCTTAACAATGAACAGCATGTAAGGGCGCGCGAAGTGTGTGTAACAAACTACGAGCTTAGTTTACACAGCAGCTCCAAACCAAAGCAGGCGCTAAGGTATTCCCAGCATGTGCAGATCACCCTCGATTAGATCCATGATTAACAACTCCTGATCCGTTTCAAAAACACCCCAGGATTTTGACTCAGACCTGGGACGACACTGGAAGGTCTGTGGACTGGGTGAAGGGTGGAGAGGGCCAGTCATGGAGAGAAAAGGCCTGGGTCTAGGGACGCTTAATATACCGTATTATAGGAAGGACTGGAGTTACATGAGCAACATCTCTGTTCCTTTGGCCTGCTGGGACAGGTGTGTGGAATGGGAGGAATGTGGAGAGGTGATATCACTCTCATTCTCTGCCTCCCTCTCTCTTTCAAGGTTACACTTCACCTTCTTCAAACACTTCACCCTTCAAGGTTACACTTCACCTTCAATTTCCAGGTGGCGTGTGAAGGCCCCCAAATCAAGATCCAGATCCTCTGAGATCAAAATGTTCAATGGTAGGTGAAACACTGCAATCGCTCCAATCTGTGTCAGTGTCAATACAGTAGTCTATTGTAGTTTAAGAAGCATTGAGAGGTTAATGAAAACAAGAGGGTGCTGCACCAAAAACTGAATAGTACAAGAGATTACTGTGTAATATATACCAACATGCTGCACAACTAAAAAGTACTGAGGTTAGCACGTAAACAAAAAGGTGTGAAACTTGAGTGGGTGTGGTGATATAGATGGTATAACAGTATACAGTATATGGAAAGTGTATACCAGGACTGACTCACTGTACTGTAATGTATAATATTATAGGCCTACTATACCTATACTGTAAAGCACAGTGCTGTACTGTTCTGTACTGTACTATGCTGTGTTGCGTTGTGCTGTACTCACCCAGGCCAGAGTTGTTTATGGCCTTGACAGACTTCTTGATCTTGGAAAGTACTCCTCGGTCTACGTCTAGAGCCTAGGGGAGAGCGCACAAAGGGCAGTAAGGCAGATATAGAGAAAGAGCTACTGTGACTGCTCTATTTCCCTCTATACAGTATCCCTCTCTTCTATCTCCCAGCCCACACACACACACACACACACACACACACACACACACACACACACACACACACACACACACACACACACACACACACACACACACACACACACACACACACACACACACACACACACACACAATTCATAGCCCAGCCCTTAGTCACTATAAGGTTGAATTTCCTTGAGATTAGAGAAGTATGGCCATGCTGCCCTGAGCCCAGCCCTACTGTTTAGACAGTTACAACACAGATATGGCAACGTGCCAGCCAAGCCCACGCCTGCCTGCTCAACCCTAGTACTAATGCTATAGTGGCAGGCAGCCACTCTGTGTGTGTCCAAATGGCACCATATTCTCCATGTAGTGCACTACTTTTGATCAGGGCCCATAGGGCTCTGGTTAAACGTAGTGCACTCTATAGGGAATATAGGGTGTCATTTGGGACGCAGGCTCTGATATGAAGCTCAGAAACCTTAGAGAGGCTGTAGAAACAAAGGAAATGCTTTGTGGGAAAACCGCACTTAGGAACTGTGGAGATCAGGTGGTACAGTACTATAATGGCCTATTGAAGTATAATATAGAAACACATTAATTAGGTAGATGAGCTCATTCAACTGCTAGGGCTGTCCCCGACCAAAAAAAAATCTTGATCGACCAAGAGTTGTTCTGTTCTTTCGACCAATCGATTGGTTGAAATGTTGAAACGTATTTTCCATATATAGACAGACACAACTTAGTGTGTTTGAATAAAAGCAACTCCATACAGTGGCTTGTAAAAGTATTCAACCCCCTTGGCATTTTTCCTATTTTGTTGCTTTACAACCTGGAATTTAAATAGATTTTTGGGGGGTTTGTATCATTTCATTTACACAACATGCCTAACACTTTGAAGATGCAAAATAAAAAAAAAGTGAAACAAACAAGAAATAAGACAAAAAAACATAACTTGAGCGGGCATAACTATTCACCCCCCCAAAGTCAATACTTGGTAGAGCCACCTTTTGCAGCAATTACAGCAGCAAGTCTCTTGGGGTATGTCTCTATAAACTTGGTACATCTAGCCACTGGGATTTTTGCCCATTCTTCAAGGCAAAACTGCTCCAGCTCCTTCAAGTTGGATGGGTTCCGTTGGTGTACAGTAATCTTTAAGTCATACCACAGATTCTCAATTGGATTGAGGTCTGGGCTTTGACTAGGCCATTCCAAGACATTTAAATGTTTCCCCTTAAACCACTCGAGTATTGCTTTAGCAGTATGCTTAGGGTCATTGTTCTGCTGTAAGGAGAACCTCCGTCCCAGTCTCAAATCTCTGGAAGACTGAAACAGGTTTCCCTCAAGAATTTCCCTGCATTTAGCGCCATCCATCATTCCTTCAACTCTGACCAGTTTCCCAGTCCCTGCCGATGAAGAACATCCCCTAAGCATGATGCTGCCACCACCATGCTTCACTGTGGCGATGGTATTCTCGGGGTGATGAGAGGTGTTGGTTTTGCGCCAGACATAGCGTTTTCCTTGATGGCCAAAATGCTACATTTTTGTCTCATCTGACCAGAGTACCTTCTTCCATATGTTTGGGGAGTCTCCCACATGCCTTTTGGGCGAACACCAAACATGTCTGCTTATTTTTGTTCTTTAAGCAATGGCTTTTTTCTGGCTACTCTTCCGTAAAGCCCAGCTCTGTGGAGTGTACGGCTTAAAGTGGTCCTATGGACAGATACTCCAATCTCCGCTGTGGAGCTTTGCAGCTCCTTCAGGGTTATCTTTGGTTTCTTTGTTGCCTCTCTGATTAATGCCCTCCTTGCCTGGTCTGTGTGTTTTGGTGGGCGGCCCTCTCATGGCAGGTTTATTGTGGAGACATATTCTTTCCATTTTTTAATAATGGATTAATGGTGCTCCGTGGGATGTTCAAAGATTCTGATATTTTTTTATAACCCAACCCTGATCTGTACTTCTCCACAACTTTGTCCCTGACCTGTTTGGCGAGCTCCTTGGTCTTCATAGCGCCGCTTGCTTGGTGGTGCCTCTTGCTTAGTGGTGTTGCAGACTCTGGGGCCTTTCAGAACAGGTGTATATATACTGAGATCATGTGACTGATCATGTGACACTTAAATTGCACACAGGTGGATGTTATTTAACTAATTATGTGACTTCTGAAGGTAATTGGTTGCACCAGATCTTATTTAGGGGCTTCATAGCAAAGGAGGTGAATACATATGTACGCACCACTTTTCCGGTTTTTATTTTTTGAATTTTTTGAAATCCAAATGAAATCCAAATAAAAATCAATTTAAATGACAGGTTGTAATGCAACAAAACACGAAAAACTCCAAGGGGATGAATACTTTTGCAAGGCACTGTATGCACTGAGCTTGTCTGATGCTTTAAGTACAAGGTTTTATTAAATAATTAAGACACACAAATTATTTAAGAAAGAGCCTGATGGTCACAATGTCATAAAAAATATGACAGCGAGTGTCTGTGTGACTGGCTCGCTCCCCACTGCAGCGAAAAGGCACCACAGCCCAGCAAGTGTTTATTGCGCTGTCCGTGCTGAAGCTGCCACATAATTTCAGCCATTTAGTTTCTTACTTCTTTCTGACTGAAAATATGTTTTTTTTTGTTAACGAAAAACATTCCATATTCCCTCAACCCTTGCTCTCTTTATGTCAAACATAAACATCGCATGCATGTGACCAATTGGGCCTAAAGCCTATAGCCTATCAAAATCACATCAATAAATTGGTTACGACAAACTCCAAACACAGTAATGTTGACAGCAAAATGGATTCGGAGGACGTGAAAAAGAAATGGGTGAATGGTTACTGGTTGCTCAGGAGGGAAAGGGGATGTCAGATCTGTGGAATACATTTTACTTAGTTGTGGAAACCACTGGAGATCACGAAAAAGGAAGGTATAGGAAGGAGCAAGCATTGCGTGAGTATTATGTGTGCCAAACAGGTGCTGTTAGATCACAATATTATTTTTCGGACCATTTGGAACATTGTAAACGACACTAAATAAACAAGTGTTCCAGAGAGTCTGTTTTAACGGAAAAAATATATACACAGTTGAAGTCGGAAGTTTACATACACCTTAGTCAAATACATTTAAACTCAGATTTTCACAATTCATGACATTTAATCCTAGTAACAATTCCCTGTCTTAGGTCAGTTAGGATCACCACTTTATTTTAAGAATGTGAAATGTCAGAATAATAGTAGAGAGAATGATTTATTACAGCTTTTATTTCTTTCATCACATTCCCAGTGGGTCAGAAGTTTACATACACTCAATTAGTATTTGGTAGCATTGCCTTTAAATTGTTTAACTTGGGTCAAACATTTTGGGTAGCCTTCCACAAGCTTCCCACAATAAGTTGGGTGACTTTTGTCCCATTCCTCCTGTCAGAGCTGGTGAAGCTGAGTCAGGTTTGTAGGCCTTCTTGCTCACACATGCTTTTTCAGTTCTATATGTTCTATATGATTGAGGTCAGGGCTTTGTGATGCCACTCCAATACCTTGACTTTGTTGTCCTTAAGCCATTTTGCCACAACTTTGGAAGTATGCTTGGGGTCATTGTCCATTTGGAAGACCCATTTGCGACCAAGCTTTAACTTCCTGACTGATGTCTTGAGATGTTGCTTCAATATATCCACCATTTTCTCATGATGCCATCTATTTTATGAAGTGCACCAGTCCCTCCTGCAGCAAAGCACCCACATAACATGATGCTGCCACCGCCGTGCTTCACGGTTGGGATGGTGTTCTTCAGCTTGCAAGCCTCCCCCTTTTTCCTCCAAACTTAATGATAGTGATTATGGCCAAACAGTTATATTTTTGTTTCATCAGACCAGAGGACACAAATTTGTGGAGTGGTTGAAAAACGAGTTTTAGTGAGTCCAACCTAAGTGTATGTAAACTTCCGCCTTCAATTGTATAAAGCCTTTATTACAGCAAACTAAAAACAGTTGCATGCTTTCGTGAATTGTGGCTTGTTTATTGTTTAGGCTAATTATTCAAAGCTCCCTTTGTTAATTCATTTTAAAACTAAAATGCTTGATTGCATTTCAAAGCATGAATGTATCGTATGCTGTGTAACGGCATGAACGAATGAATGATTGATTGTTACAGTAGCATATATATTGACATATAGACCTAAGTAAGTTACAGTATTAAGACTTAACAGGAGGCGCTTGTGACGGAAGCCTGGAGGTTTCTTTTCTAGGTGTGAAGATATTCCAGGCGATAACAGGGCTGATAACTGATAACTCGAGCTTGGTTTACCAAGTTTCTAAACCATCTTTGGTATAGCGTCGTCATAATATTAGAATTGAGGAAGTCTTATCATAATCATTAGGATGTTTTAGCAATTCCGCAGTAGACGTCCTAAATGTCCCCCAGCCTTCAGATGTGAGCTAAACAGTGCACTTGCGTTTGAGATGCGTTTTAAGGCTATGGATGCGAAAGTGAACAAATCATTTCGATCTATTAACAGGAAGGGTTATATTAAATAGGCACAATATTTTTTTACTGGTGCATTTGGCAATATTCAATTCATATGCACAAAGCATATGAACAAAAGCATTCACTTACAGCATATAACACCATAGTACCCTCCAAACTCATCATTAAGCTCGAGACCCTGGGTCTCGACCCCGCCCTGTGCAACTGGGTCCTGGACTTTGACGGGCCGCCCCCAGGTGGTGAGGGTAGGAAACAACATCTCCACCCCGCTGATCTTCAACACTGGGGCCCCACAAGGGTGCGTTCTCAGCCCTCTCCTGTACTCCCTGTTCACCCATGACTGCGTGGCCATGCACGCCTCCAACTCAATCATCAAGTTGCAGACAATACTACGGTGGTAGGCTTGATTACCAACAACGACGAGACGGCCTACAGAGAGGAAGTGAGGGCCCTCGGAGTGTGGTGTCAGGAAAATAACCTCACACTCTACGTCAACAAAACAAAGGTGATGATCATGGACTTCAGGAAACAGCAGAGGGAGCACCCCCCTATCCACATCGACAGTAGTGGAGAAGGTGGAAAGTTTTAAGTTCCTCGGCGTACACATCACGGACAAACTGAAAAGGTCCACCCACACAGACAGCATGGTGAAGAAGGCGCAACAGCGCATCTTCAACCTCAGGAGGCTGAAATAATTTGGCTTGCCACCTAAAAACACTCACAAACTTGTACTGGTGCACAATCGAGAGCATCCTGTCGGGCTGTATCACCGCCTGGTACGGCAACTGCTCCGACCAGAACCGTAAGGCTCTCCAGAGGGTAGTGAGGTCTGCACAACGCATCACCGGGGGTAAACTACCTGCCCTCCAGGACACCTACACCACCCGATGTCACAGGAAGGCCAAAAAGATAATCTAGAACAACAACCACCCAAGACACTGCCTGTTCACCCCGCTATCATCCAGAAGGCGAGGTCAGTACAGGTGCATCAAAGCTGGGACCGAGAGACTGAAAAACAGCTTCTATCTCAAGGCCATCAGACTGTTGAACAACCATCACTAACATTGAGTGGCTGCTGCCAACATAGTGACTCAAATCTCTAGCCACTTTAATAATTCAAAATTGGATGTAATAAATGTATCACTAGCCACTTTAAACAATGGCACTTTATATAATGTTTACATAACCTACATTACTCATCTCATATGTATATACTGTACTCTATACCATCTACTGCATCTTGTCTATGCTGTTCGGCCATCGATCATCCATATATTTATATGTACATATTCTTATTCATTCCTTTACACTTGTGTGTATTAGGTAGTTGTTGTGAAATTGATAGATTACTTGTTAGATATTACTGCACGGTCGGAACTAGAAGCACAAGCATTTCGCTACACTCGCATTAACATCTGCTAACCATGTGTATGTGACAAATAAAATTTGATTTGATTTGAAAGTTGATACATGTTGGCCCTTCATATATCGGCTATGCACAGTACTTTGTTCAATTTATCAAATCAGTTATTATATCCTTGCTGAAATCGTGAACAACACCTGTCAAACTCAGACATTTCTCTCACAACACAGGAATTACGATTCACATGGGACTAGTATTATCAGAGAACCTTGGAGTTCTCCAAACAGTAGGTTATTCTGGCTGGATTTTTTTAAACTCCTGTCATGTATAAATTACTGCCATGGCAAATTTGGATGGGACTAAAATTATGGATGTAGTGTTTTGTGTTTGTGCACATAATTACATTACCCGACCTCCCCTAGCAAAACTAATCCCGTTCGAATAGGGCTTAAGGCAAGGGCTGTTTCCTCGTCTCAGCTGCTGCTGCCTCCGCCGCATTGTTCTCAATCCCAATATGCTGGTTAACTTTTCTATTATGCACATAGCAACATAAGGAAAGGCGTCAATTCCACGGCGCACTGAATATTATGTTTTAGAGCCGCGGACAGCGACCACATCCAAGGCGTGAGAAAGCACATTTGTTATCAAATAATATTATATTTATTTGTGTTGCACCATTATTTTTTACATAATATAACAATATACAATTTCAGCATCACATGTCTTAGAGTGATGGACTGTGCCATCCCTGTGGCCTCCGCAATGGATTAGTCCACTGAGACAGCGCGAATCAGACAAGTGTCTTGTGCACCATGAAAAACAAATGGTGACTGCTCGACTAAAGAAATCTCGGTCGACCAACAGCCTATCGACCAAACAATCGACCAGTCAACGAAATGGGGTCAGCCCTACAACTGACACATTTTGTCATTCCTGTGTGAATTTATATGTACAGTAATTACTAAGTTATAAATTCTTGGGTGGATACACAAACAACATGAGAGGGCCTTTTATAAACCAGAATAAAGAAGGGGATATTCCCAGTTTCCAACAGTTCAATTCTCACAGTAAGGATAGCATTCTCCCCTTCAATTAGCCATTTTCAAGGTTCAGTTCCTCCTCTCAATGCCATTTGCTCATCATTTTAAAGAGGCGTATCATGAGCCAATGTCCTAGATGAATCACTGGACCAACTCTAAATTCTGATGACTGTGTATGCTGGGGACACTCAAATCCGCTCATGAAGCTAAACATGTAGCCTACAGTCATCATCACATGTAGCTTCGGTTGACTCTACCTCTGAGTCACAGCACAATCACAGTAGCAGTGCAGGTGGGTGTCTGGAGGCCCCCCAACTGACAGACCTGATGAGACTGCTGTGTCGAAAGCATCTCCTTGAATGAATGTCTTAGACCCTCTGTACACTATCATGCAGACCCAAACCAAATTCTGCTGGCTCTGATATTTTTTACTCCACTTGCCGGTTCTAGAAACTATGGTGGATGAGTAACCAGGTTAGCTCAGTACAGTTTGGTTTGCCTCAGTTGAACTCAGTAGTGTAAAAATCACTTTAAAATGGTCAACTTACAGTACCAGACAAAAGTTTGGACACACCGACTCATTCAAGGGTTTTTCTTTATTTTTTACTATTTTATACATTGTCGAATAATATTGAAGACATCAAAACTATGAAATAACACATATGGAATCATGTAGTAACCTAAAAAGTGTTCAACAAATCAAAATATATTTTATTTTTTAGATTCTTCAAAGTAGCCGCCCTTTGCCTTGATGACAGCTTTGCACACTCTTGGCATTCTCTCAACCAGCTTCACCTGGAATGTTTTTCCAACAGTCCTGAAGGAGTTCCCATATATGCTGAGCAATTGTTGGCTGCTGTTCCTTCACTCGGCGGTCCAACTCATGGCAAACAATCTCAATTGGGTTGAGGTCAGGTGATTGAGGAGGCCAGGTCATCTGATGCAGCACTTCATCACTCTCCTTCCTGGTCAAATAGACCTTACACAGCCTGGGGGTGTGTTGGGTCATTGTCCTGTTGAAAAACAAATGATAGTCCAACAATGCGCAAACCAGATGGGATGGTGTATCACTGCAGAATGCTGTGGTAGCCATACTGTCACGGTTGTCGTTGGGAAAGGAGGACCAAAATGCAGCAGGTATGTGGTTGCTCATCTTGAACTTTTATTAAACTCAAAATGAACACCAAAATAACAAAACGAACTCACGATCAACGAACAGGCTTCTCAGGCTCACACACGCTAGACAAGAAACAATCTCCCACAAAACCTACACCAAACAATTACTCATATATAGGACTCTCAATCAGAGGCAACGAGGAAGCACCTGCCTCCGATTGAGAGTCCCAAACCCCCATTAACCTAACATAGAAAAACACTCACTAGACTAAACATAGAAATACATAAACATAGAACATAAACCAAAACCCGGAAATAATAAATCAAACGCCCTTCTACAAAAACACCACCCCGAACCACATAAAACAAATACCCTCTGTCACGTCCTGACCAAACTAGCATAACAATTAACCCTTATACTGGTCAGGACTTGACACATACTGGTTAAGTGTGCCTTGAATTCTAAATAAATCACTGACAGTGTCACCAGCAAAGCACCCCCACCCATCACACCTCCTCCTCCTCCATGCTTCACGGTGGGAACCACACATGCGGAGATCATCCATTCACCTACTCTGTGCCTCACAAAGACAATGCGGTTGGAACCAAAAATCTCACATTTTGACTCAACGGACCAAAGGACAGATTTCCACCGGTCTAATGTCCATTGCTTGTGTTTATTGACCCAAGCAAGTCTCTTCTTATTATTGTAGTGGTTTCTTTGCAGCAATTCGACCATGAAGGTCTGATTCACACAGTCTCCTCTGAACAGTTGATGTTGAGATGTGTCTGTTACTTGAACTCTGTGAAGCATTTATTTGGACTGCAATCTCTGAGGCTGGTAACTCTAATAAATGTATCCTCTGCAGCAGAGGTAACTCTGAGGCTTCCTTTCCTGTGGTGGTCCCCATGAGAGCCAGTTTCATCATAGCGCTTGATGGTCTTTGCGATTGCACTTCAAGAAACTTTCCAAGTTCTTGACACTTTCCCGGATTGACTGACCTTCATGTCTTAAAGTAATGATGGACTGTCGTTTGTCTTTGCTTATTTGAGCTGTTATTGCCATAATATGGACTTGGTCTACTACCAAATAGTGCTATCTTCTGTATACCCCACCTACCTTGTCACAACACAACTGATTGGCTCAAACGCATTAAAAAGGAAAGATATTCCACAAATTAACAAGGCACACCTGTTAATTGAAATGCATTCCAGGTGACTACCTCATGAAGCTGGTTGAGAGAATGCCAAGAGTGTGCAAAGCTGTCATCAAGGCAAGGGTGGCTACTTTGAAGAATCTCAAATCTCAAATATATTTTGATTTGTTTAACATTTTTTGGTTACTACATGATTCTATATGTTTTATTTCATAGTTTTGATGTATTCACTATTATTCTACAATGTAGAAAATAGTAAAATAAAGAAAAACTCTGGAATGAGTAGGTGTGTCCAAACTTTTGACTGATACTGTATATGCAGGACTGCACACTTGAAAACAAATAGCCTTCTGGTTTTCCCACAGCCCCAGCAGCCCAATGGACTGGCTGGCAGACACTCACCCAGCCCAGGAAGGCATGGAAGCGAGCAAGCTGGGACAGGCTGGGCAGTCAGAGAGAGGGAGGATAAAAAGAAAGAGAGAGAGAGATAACATTCTAGGACAGTTGCAGCAGCCCAACACCAGTCCAGACCCCAGGGACTCTCCTAGGATGCAGCAGTGATGTACAGTACAGGTAGCCACGCAGCCAGGTCGAGCTAGAGCTTTGTTCTGAGCTAGACTAGATAGATTAAAGAGTGATCCACCACACACCATAGCCCTGGTGCAGCTTGCTGACACTGACACAGCCCAACTGATTGACAAATGTACTGCAAATTAAGAAATCATGTGACTAAACTAAATAAAAAGATACTACACTATGAAACAAAGATACATTATATAAAGAATGATAGTAAAAAGCTTTGGGGAACCTTAAATGAAATTTTGGGGTAAAAAGCCAACTCGGCTCCTTCATTTATTGCATCAGATGTCTAATTCATCACAAAGCCCAATGATATTGCAAACTACTTTAATTACTTTTTCATTGGCAAGATAAGCAAACTTAGGGATGACATGCCAGCAAGAAACGCTGATGCTACACATCCAAGTATATCGGACCAAATTATGAAAGACAAGAATTGTACTTTTGAATTCCGTAAAGTCAATGTGGAAGAGGTGAAAAAATGATTTTTGTCTATCAACAATGACAAGCCACCAGGGTCTGACAATCTAGATGGAAAATTACTGAGGATAATAGCAGATGATATTGCCAATCCTATTTGCCACATCTTCAATTTAAGCCTACTAGAGAGTGTGTGCCCTCAGGCCTGGAGGGAAGCTAAAGTCATTCCGCTACCCAAGATAGTAAAGCCCCCTTTACTGGCTCAAATAGCCAACCAATCAGCCTGTTACCAACCCTTAGAAAACGTCTGGAAAAAATGGTGTTTGACCAGATACAATGCTATTTTACAGTAAACAAATTGAAAACAGAATTTCAGCATGCTTATAGGGAAGGACACTCAACAAGCACAGCACTTACACAAATGACTGATGATTGGTTGAGACAAATTGATGATACAATTATTGTGGGGGCTGTCTTGTTAGACTTCAGTGCAGCTTTTGACATTATTGATCATAGTCTACTGCTGGAAAAACGTATGTGTTATGGCTTTACACCCCTGCTATAATGTGTATAAAGAGTTACTTGTCTAACAGAACACAGAGGTTGTTCTTTAATGGAAGCCTATCAAATATAATCCAGTTAGATTCAGGAATTCCCCAGGGTAGCTGTTTAGGCCCCTTGCTTTTTTACATTTTTACTAATGACATGCCACTGACTGAGTAAAGCCAGAGTTTCTATGCATGCAGATGACTCAACACTATACACAACAGCTACTACAGCAACTGAAATGACTGCAACACTCAACAAAGAGCTGCAGTTAGTTTCAGAGTGGGTGGAAAGTAATAAGTTAGCCCTAAATATTTCAAAAACTAAAAGCATTGTATTTGGAACAAAACACTCACTAAACCATAAACCTCAACTAAATCTTGTAATACATAATGTAGAAATTGAGCAAGTTGAGATGACTAAACTGCTTGGAGTAAACCTAGATTGTAAACTGTCATGGGCAAAACATATTGATGCAGTAGTAGCTAAGATGGGGAGAAGTCTGTCAATAATAAAGCCCTAGTTTTGTCGCGCCTTGACTACTGTTCAGTCGTGTGGTCAGGTGCCAACAAAAGGACTTGGGAAAATTTCAGTTGGCTCAGAACAGGGCAGCACAGCTGGCCCTTGGATGTACACAGAGAGCTAATATTAATAATATGCATGTCAATCTCTCCTGGCTGAAAGTGGAGGAGAGATTGACTTAATCACTACTTTTATTTATGAGAGGTATTGACATGTTGAATGCACCGAGTTGTCTGTCTAAACTACTGGCACACATCTCGGACACCCATGCATACCCCACAAGACATGCCACAAGAGGTCTCTTCACAGTCCCCAAGTCCAGAACAGACTATGGGAGGCACACAGTACTACATAGAGCCATGACTACATGGAACTCTATTCCACATCAAGTAACTGACGCAAGAAGTAACATTTTATTTAAAAAGAAAACAGATTAAAAAAACACCTTATGGAACAGTGGGGACTGTGAAGCAACACAAACATTGGCACAGACACACACATACACACACACACACACACACACACACACGCACTATACATACACATGGATTTAGTATGGATGTAGATATGTGGTAGTGGTGGAGTAGGGGCCTGAGGGCACACAGTGTGTTGTGAAATCTGTGAATGTATTGTAATGTTTTAAATTGTATAAACTGCCTTACTTTTGCTGGACCCCAAGAAGAGTAGCTGCTGCTTTGGCAGCAGATAATGGGGATCCATAATAAATATAAAAATATAAATACTGCTGGTGTTTTCACACTTGGTCCATTTCAGCCATTTTTTGCAAACTCAGTGCAGTTCGCATAATTATTTTTGCATTGTGAACACCCCCATAGAACTGAATAGAGCCCCTGAACCGGTTTGCTTGAATTATGCGGTCCGGTTCACTTTATTAGGGCAATGTGAACACCAAGCTCCCTTGGTTCGCTTGTCATTATTCCCGCACCACACACTAGACTACTGGAACACCGTTTCCCCTGCCATAGCCCCTCACATTGGTGCCACAAAATGATGTGCAAATTCGCAAAAGAAACATGTGCTGTTTTTGTATATTGATTAGCAGAAATGACAAAATATGTGTTTTTAGTTTAGATTATTTGTTTGCAATATGTGATCAATAGGCTAAGATCGCTTCATAAACGGTTTATTCCATTGTGGGGTTTGAATAGTGTGAGAAGAGGACAACATATTTGCTAAGAATCACAACATAGGGTACAAAATCTATTCTAGCTCTTAAAGGGGCAGTAGCCTACATTGGGAGTACAATTTTCAATTACATTGCATTAGAGACACACCCCCCTCAGAGAGTGACACAGCTGCACGTGAGCTCTCACATTTTTTCAACATGTTTTTTTACAAAAGGATAGATTTGGAGTTAGATAAACTTGGATTTTTCAGCAGGTACATATGCAGGATGCTACCCTCCACAGCATGGCCTTCGCTCCAGATCAAAACTCCAAACCTACAACCTAATTTTGACCAAAATTAACTGGAGAGATTACTGCTTCCAAGGTTTTTATTTTTCCAAGCTATACGGAGGGTGCTCTAGCAAACAAACAGCAGAGATCTGAGGACACCATCCAACCTGGAACTGATTGAGTAGTGTTTGGTATGATACTATTTTGAAAGCCAAGAAGAAAAAGAAAAAAGGAAAAGAAAGTACATTACAATGATATATTTAATTTTATGGGGACTGAATGCTGAGTTAAGGCTCCCAGGCTTGCAAGGACAGACCAGATACAAATTCAATTAGCACTAAGGTGTAAAGTAAAAGGCCTTTGGGCCCAACAAGTGGCGGGAGTCTTTAAAGCATCCTCTGAAGCCCCCTTCTGCTGTTCAAAGACCATTCACTGGCATTTTCTACAAGAAATCTGCCTCCAGAAATAAAAGCTTCTCCCATGTGGGTGTGACACCTACTCCCATTGCCTGCTGCACTGCTGCTTGGATTCCACCCGGCAATTTGTTCCCCGTCTGCCCTGGCCTGTCTCCCCCTGTCTGGCACAAGTACCCCCACCACATTCATCCCTCTCTCCCGAGCTTTCGCTCGCCTCCAGCACTCACGCACTGTTGGGGCAAGTGACTCTGAACTTACAATGGCTAGCCCCAAGTCATTATATATTTTATTTTTTTCTTGTACATTTTTCTATTTGCCTCATGACTGCATGACTACATACTTTGTTGACTACAAACTTTCTTCACCCAACCATGGGACAGACTATGTTTTTCCCACACTCAGGACTCTGACTCTCTATTGGTTACACAGAGTTTTGGTCTCCCATCCTATTCTAACCACCTCTCGCCGGCTTGTATTCATGTTACCTGATGAAATTGCTGTACAATATGAACTTGTTGCCATCTGATGCATATTCAAATGTCATAAATCAGCACTGCAGAGCTCTCCCTGTACTATGTCGTGCCTTGGTTGTATTACTGTTGATGATATCTGGAAATGTGCATGTACACCCTGGCCCATATCCTGTTGCAAGCCCCAATTCTGACTTGTGCTCTGATTAGAGGTCGCCCGATTATGATTTTTTTCCCCGCCGATACCGATACCGATTATTGGAGGACCAAAAAAAAGCCGATACCAATTAATCGGACGATTTCTTTTTTTTTGTTTGTAATAATGACAATTACAACAATACTGAATGAACACTTATTTTAACTTAATATAATACATCAATAAAATCAATTTAGCCTCAAATAAATAATGAAACATGTTCAATTTGGTTTAAATAATGCAAAAACAAAGTGTTGGAGAAGAAAGTAAAAGTGCATTATGTGCCATGTAAGAAAGCTAACGTTTAAGTTCCTTGCTCAGAACATGAGAACATATGAAAGCTGGTGATTCCTTTTAACATGAGTCTTCAATATTCCCAGGTAAGAAGTTTTAGGTTGTAGTTATTTAGGAATTATAGGACTATTTCTCTCTATGCGATTTGTATTTCATATACCTTTGACTATTGGATGTTCTTATAGGCATTTTAGTATTGCCAGTGTAACAGTATAGCTTCCGTCCCTCTCCTCGCTCCTACCTGGGCTCAAACCAGGAACACATCGACAACAGCCACCCTCGAAGCAGCGTTACCCATGCAGAGCAAGGGGAAACAACTACTCCAATTCTCAGAGTGAGTGACGTTTGAAACACTATTAGCGCGCACCCGGCTAACTAGCTAGCCATTTCACATCGGTTACACCAGCCAAATCTTGGGAGTTGATAGGCTTGAAGTCATAAACAGCGCAATGCATTGCGAAGGGCTGCTGGCAAAACGCACGAAAGTGCTATTTTGAATGAACGCTTACGAGCCTGCTGGTGCCTACCACCGCTCAGTCAGACTGCTCTATGAAATCATAGACTTAATTATAACATAATAACACACAGAAACACGAGCCGTAGGTCATTAATATGGTCGAATCCGGAAACTATCACTATCAAACCGTTCCGTATTTGACCTAACGGGTGGCATCCATAAGTCTAAATGTTCCTGTTACATTGCACAACCTTCAATGTTATGTCATAATTACGTAAAATTCTGGCAAATGAGTTCGCAACGAGCCAGGCGGCCCAAACTGTTGCATATACCCTGATTCTGCGTGCAAGGAACGCAAGAGAACTGACACATTTTCACCTGGTTAATATTGCCTGCTAACCTGGATTTCTTTTAGCTAAATATGCAGGTTTAAAAATATATACTTCTGTGTATTGATTTTAAGAAAGGCATTGATGTTTATGGTTAGGTACAGTCGTGCAACGATTGTGCTTTTTTTCACAAATGCACTTTTGTTAAATCATAACCCGTTTGGTGAAGTTGGCTGTCTTTGTTAGGAAGAAATAGTCTTCACAGTTCGCAACGAGCCAGGCGGCCCAAACTGCTGCATATACCCTGACTCTGTTTGCAAGAGAAGTGACACATTTTCCCTAGTTAAAAGAAATCCATGTTAGCAGGCAATATTAACTAAATATGCAGGTTTAAAAATATATACTTGTGTATTGATTTTAAGAAAGGCATTGATGTTTATGGTTAGGTACACGTCGGCGCAAAGACAGTCCTTTTTCGCGAATGCGCACAACATCAATTATATGCAACGCAGGACTGGCTAGATAAACTAGTAATATCATCAACCATGTGTAGTTAACTAGTGATTATGATTGATTGATTGTTTTTTATAAGATAAGTTTAATGCTAGCTAGCGGACAATTGGCCCAGTGTTGCCCAGCTTAAGGTTTGGCCGGTGTAGGCCGTCATTGTAAATAATAATTTGTTATTAACTGACTTGCCTAGTTAAATAAAGGTTAAATAAAAAATCTCTATAAAAAAATGTATATGCAGTTATTATTCTGCTATTTATTCTGTTACCAATAATATTTACATAGTATCTTCTGATTGCAATTTATTTTATTTTACACGCCTTTTTCTCCCCAGTTTCGATCTTGTCTCATCGCTGCAACTTCCCAACGGGCTCGGGAGAGGCAAAGGTGGAGTCATGCGTCCTCCGAAACATGACCCGCCTAACCAAGCTCCTTAACACCCGCCAGCTTAACCCTGAAGCCAGCCACACCAATGTGTCGGAGGAAACACCGTTCAACTGGCAACCGGGAACAGCCCGCAACTCGGCCCGCCACAAGGACTCCCATTCTTCTCTGCAGATCCTCTCAAACTCTGTCAGGTTGGATGGGGAGCGTTACTGCACAGCTATTTTCAGGTCTCTCCAGAGATGTTCTATCGGGATAAAGTCCGGACTCTGGCTGGGCCACTCAAGGACATTCAGAGACTTGTCCTGAAGCCACTCCTGCGTTGTCTTGGCTGTGTGCTTAGGGTAATTGTCCTGTTGGAAGGTGAACCTTCGCCCCAGTCTGAGGTCCTGAGCACTCTGGAGCAGGTTTTCATCAAGGATCTCTCTGTACTTTGCTTTGTTCATCTTTCTCTCGATCCTGACTAGTCTCCCAGTCCCTGCCACTGAAAAACATCCCCACAGCATTATGCTGCCACCACCAGGCTTCACCTTAGGGATGGTGCCAGGTTTCCTCCAGACGTGACGCTTGGCATTCAGGTCAGAGTGCAATCTTGGTTTCATCAGACCAGAGAATCTTGTTTCTCATGGTCTGAGAATCATTTGTTGCCTTTAGGCAAACTCAAAGTGGGCCTTTTACTGAGGAGTGGCTTCTGTCTGGCCACTCTACCATAAAGGCCTGATTGGTGGAGTGCTGCAGAGATGGTTGTCCTTCTGGAAGGTTCTCCCATCTCCACAGAGGGACTCTAGAGCTCTGTCAGAATGACCATCGGGGTCTTGGTCACCTCCCTGACCAAGGCCCATCTCCCCCGATTGTTCAGTTTGGCCAGGAGGCCAGCTCTAGGAAGAGTCTTGGTGGTTCAAAACTTCTTCCATTTAAGAATGATGGAGGCCAATGTGTTCTTGGGGACCTTCAATGCTGCAGAAATGTTTTGGTACCCTTCCCCAGATCTGTGCCTCAACACAATCTTGTCTTGGAACTCTACAGACATTTCCTTTGACCTCATGGCTTGGTTTTTGCTCTGAAATGCACTGTCAACTGTGGGGCCATATATAGACAGGGGTGTACCCTTCCAAATCATGTCCAATCAATTGAATTTACCACAAGTGGACTCCAATCAAGTTGAAGAAACATATCATGGAAACAGGATGCACCTGAGCTCAATTTCAAGTCCCATAGCAAATGGTCTGAATACTTATGTAAATAAGGTATTTCTGTTTTTTTTTTTTATAAATTAGCAACAATTCTTCAAAAACTGTTTTCATTTTGTCATTATGGTGTATTGTGTGTAGATTGATTAGGATTTATTTTTATTTAATCAATTTTAGAATAAGGCTGTATGTAACAACGTGGAAAAAGGGGTCTGAAAACTTTCCGAAGGCACCATAGGTATATGGTATATCTAGCTGTCTGAACACATTCTGATGGAATGGTAAAAACCCACAGTGCATTGAGTGAATGTTGGAAATAGATCTTAGTTCCTTTCTAAACATAGTGTTAGGGTTGAACTGGCTATTTGTATGCATAACCTTTATAATATACCGGGGAAGCTATGCTACAATATTAAGTATATGAACTGCGGATAAATCAACTGCTGAAGACAAGAAGAACTACAACCGGCAACAGGAAGTGCGTCACGACGCTGGGACCAGCCTGCGCGCCGACGATAGGAGGAGCAAGTTTAAACCACGCTCCTCCCTCTGACAGGCCAGCATTGAGCGGGAACTATCTCTGTCAGAGTATAAAAGAGAAACAAAGGATATGTCGTTCTCTTCTCTGTTTGCCCTGCGAGGTATAACAGTGAGACCGTATATATACGAACCACACATATACCACACACACACACGTGTTTGCATTAATTAAAGTACAAATAAATCAGAAGTTACTATGTGCTGACTATTTTGTTCTGATACCAGAAACGAACAGGAAGCAACTTTAACAATAGCAATGAGAATGCAAAGAGGACTCGGACCAAAAACATTGGTGAAGTGAACTGGCAAAAGAGTTGAGTCCTCATTCAAAGGTAAGGACAGTGTGAATACGAAGAGAACTGAGATATTTCACTTTTAACCCCAGAGTTCACTTTAAAGAGGACTGAGATCGGTTATTTTAAAGAGGACTACAGTTGAAGTCGGAAGTTTACATACACTTAGGTTGGAGTCATTAAAACTCGTTTTTCAACCACTTCACACATTTATTGTTAACAAACTATAGTTTTGGCAAGTTGGTGCATGACACAAGTAATTTTTCCAACAATTGATTAGACAGATTATTTCACTTATAATTCACTGTATCACAATTCCAGTGGGTCAGAAGTTTACATACACTAAGTCGACTACGCCTTTGATCAGCTTGGAAAATTCCAGAAAATTATGTCATGGCTTTAGAAGCTTTTGATAGGCTAATTGACATCATTTGAGTCAATTGGAGGTGTACCTGTGGATGTATTTCAAGGCTTACCTTTCAACTCAGTGCGTCTTTGCTTGACATCATGGGAAAAATCAAAAGAAATCAGCCAAGACCTCAGAAAAAAATTTGTAGACCTCCACAAGTCTGCTTCATCCTTGGGAGCAATTTCCAAACGCCTGAAGGTATCACGTTCATCTGTACAAACAATTGTACGCAAGTATAAACACCATGGGACCAAGCAGCCGTCATACCACTCAGGAAGGAGACACGTTATGTCTCCTAGAGATGGTATGTACTTTGGTGCGAAAAGTGCAAATCAATTCCAGAACAACAGCAAAGGACCTGGTGAAGATGCTGGAGGAAACAGGTACAAAAGTATCTATATCCACAGTAAAACGAGTCCTATATCGACAACCTGAAAGGCCGCTCAGCAAAGAAGAAGCCATTGCTATAAAACCGCCATAAAAAAAGCCAGACTATGGTTTGCAACTGCACATGGGGACAAAGATCATACTTTTTGGAGAAATGTCCTCTGGTCTGATGAAACAAAATGATGGCCATAATGACCATCATTATGTTTGGAGGAAAAGGGGGAGGCTTGCAAGCCGAAGAACACCATCCCAACCGTGAAGCACGGGGGTGGCAGCATCATGTTGTGGGGGTGCTTTGCTGCAGGAGGGACTGGTGCACTTCACAAAATAGATGGCATCATGAGGAGGGACAATTATGTGGATATATTGAAGCAACATCTCAAGAAATCAGTTAGGTGTAACGGTTGTCGTCGGATATAGACCAAACTGCAGCGGGGAAATGTGCACTCATCTTCTTTATTATAGTCGGACAAGGAGAACCAAAATAAACACGTACACAAAGAAAACACAATGACTATTCACAGGCTGGTAAGGCACAAGGCTATACACAGAACAATCTCCCACAAAGTACTCAAACACACACCTATATATAGGACTCTCAATCAGAGGCAACTAGAAAACACCTGCCTCCAATTGAGAGTCCAATCCCAATTAACAAAACATAGAAATACAAAAGACTAGACAGAACATAGAAATACACTAACATAGAACAGTGCCCAAAAACCCCCGGAATACATAAATCAAATACCCTACTAAACAAACCACCACCCCGAACCACATAAAACAAATACCCTCTGCCACGTCCTGACCAAACTACAATAACAAATAACCCCTAATACTGGTCAGGACGTGACAGTACCCCCCCCCCCCCCCCCCAAAGGTGCAGACCCCGGATGCACCTCACACAAAAAAACTAAATGACCCCAAAACAAACATAAATCCCCTAAACTAAAGGGAGGGAAGGGAGGGTGGCTGCCGTCAACGACGGCACCTGTGCTACACCCCCCTCCTCCCCAACCCACCTATACTGGAGGTGGCTCAGGTTCTGGTCTACAGCCACCCAGACTGTAGGCATACTCGCTTGGTTCCGGGCCGTAGGCAGACTCACTCGGTTCCGGACCGCAGGCAGACTCACTCGGTTCCGGACTGTAGACCCATTCACCCCTCTCCGAACTGTGGGCCATCTCACTCGGTTCTGCACAGTGGGCCGTCTCCCTTGGTTCCGAACTGTAGGCCGTCTCACTCGGTTCTGGGCTTAACACTCTTACCGGATACTCATGACGGGGTACTGTTGTCGGATACTCTGGACGGGGCACTGTTGCCGAATATTCTGGACGGGGCACTGTCGTCGGACACTCTGGACGGGGCACTGTTTCCGGATACTCTGGACTGGACACTGTTGCCGGAAGCTCGAGACTGGACTGACGCATTGGAAGCCTGATGCGTGGTACTGGTACTGGATGTGCCAGTTTGGGGACACGCACTTCAGGGCTAGTGCGGGGAGCAGGAACGGGCTGAGTTGGACTGGGGTGACGCACTGGAAGCCTGATGCGTGGTGCTGGTACTGGAGGTATCGGGCCGTGGAGGCGCACTGGCGGTCTCGATCGCACCTCCTGCACAACCCATCCTGGCTGGATGGAACTAGTAGCCCTGTACGAGCGGAGTGCTGGTACAGGGCGAACTGGGCTGTGCAGGGGCCTGATGGTTGCGTGCGTAGAGCGGGCGTAGGGTAGCCTGGACCTAGGAGGCGCACCGGTGACCAGATGCGCTGCACAGGCATCCTCCTACCAGGCTGGATGCCCACTCTAGCACGGCACTTGCGAGGGGCTGGGATCACTCGCACTGGACTGTGCGTGCGTATGGGCGAGATCGTGCGCACTTCCGCATACCTTGGCACCCTCCACTCCATATGTTCATCCCAAAAAACACGGGGAGCTGGCTTAGGTCTACTGCCTGGCCTAGCCAAACTACCCGTGTGCCCCCCCCAAAAAAATTATTGGGGCTGCCTCTCCACCTCTACCTGCTTCCCAGGCAGGTTGTCACAATGGTCCAGTAATTGTTCCCACGTCCAGTCAATCCTTGCCTCCAATACTTCCAGCGACCAGGATGCCATCTCCTCCCGAGCGCGCTGCTTTCTCCACTCCAGGTGCTGCTCCCTATAGTCCACATTATTATCCCGTTGCTCCGTACCCCGCTGCTTGGTCCTTGGTTGGTGGGAGATTTTGTAACGGTTGTCGTCGGATAAAGTGGACCAAAACGCAGCAGGAATATGTGCAGTCATCTTCTTTTATTTGGTGAAGAAGGAGACCCAAAATAAACACGTACACAAAGAAAACACAACAACTATTCACAGGCTGGTAAGGCACAAGGCTATACACAGAACAATCTCCCACAAAGTACTCAACAAACACACACCTATATATAGGACTCTCAATCAGAGGCAAGTAGAAAACACCTGCCTCCAATTGAGAGTCCAACCCCAATTAACAAAACATAGAAATACAAAAGTAGACAGAACATAGAAATACACTAACATAGAACAGTGCCCAAAACCCCCCGGAATACATAAATCAATTACCCTACTAAACAAACCACCACCCCGAACCACATAAAACAAATACCCTATGCCACGTCCTGACCAAACTACAATAACAAATAACCCCTAATACTGGTCAGGACGTGACATTAGGAAGTTAAAGCTTGGTCGTACAGTGAGGGAAAAAGTATTTGATCCCCTGCTGATTTTGTTTGCCCACTGACAAAGAAATGATCAGTCTATAGTTTTAATGGTAGGTTTATTTGAACAGTGAGAGACAGAATAACAATAAAAAAACACAAAAACCCATGTCAAAAATGTTATAAATTGATTTGCATTTTAATGAGGGAAATAAGTATTTGACCCCCTCTCAATCAGAAATATGTCTGGCTCCCAGGTGTCTTTTATACAGGTAACGAGCTGAGATTAGGAGCACACTCTTAAAGGGAGTGCTCCTAATCTCAGCTTGTTACCTGTATAAAAGACACCTGTCCACAGAAGCAATCAATCAATCAGATTCCAAACTCTCCACCATGGCCAAGACCAAAGAGCTCTCCAAGGATGTCAGGGACAAGATTGTAGACCTACACAAGGCTGGAATGGGCTACAAGACCATCGCCAAGCAGCTTGGTGAGAAGGTGACAACAGTTGGTGCGATTATTCGCAAATGGAAGAAACACAAAAGAACTGTCAATCTCCCTCGGCCTGGGGCTCCATGCAAGATCTCACCTTGTGGAGTTGCAATGATCATGAGAACGGTGAGGAATCAGCCCAGAACTACACGGGAGGATCTTGTCAATGATCTCAAGGCAGCTGGGACCATAGTCACCAAGAAAACAATTGGTAACACACTACGCCGTGAAGGACTGAAATCCTGCAGCGCCCGCCAGGTCCCCCTGCTCAAGAAAGCACATATACATGCCCGTCTGAAGTTTGCCAATGAACATCTGAATGATTCAGATGACAACTTGGTGAAAGTGTTGTGGTCAGATAGACCAAAATGGAGCTCTTTGGCGTCAACTCAACTCGCCGTGTTTGGAGGAGGAGGAATGCTGCCTATGACCCCAAAAACACCATCCCCACCGTCAAACATGGAGGTGGAAACATTATTCTTTGGGGTGTTTTTCTGCTAAGGGGACAGGACAACTTCACCGCATCAAAGGGACGATGGACGGGGCCATGTACCGTCAAATCTTGGGTGAGAACCTCCTTCCCTCAGCCAGGGCATTGAAAATGGGTCGTGGATGGGTATTCCAGCATGACAATGACCCAAAACACACGGCCAAGGCAACAAAGGAGTGGCTCAAGAAGAAGCACATTAAGGTCCTGGAGTGGCCTAGCCAGTCTCCAGACCTGAATCCCATAGAAAATCTGTGGAGGGAGCTGAAGGTTCGAGTTGCCAAACGTCAGCCTCGAAACCTTAATGACTTGGAGAAGATCTGCAAAGAGGAGTGGGACAAAATCCCTCCTGAGATGTGTGCAAACCTGGTGGCCAACTACAAGAAACGTCTGACCTCTGTGATTGCCAACAAGGGTTTTGCCACCAAGTACTAAGTCATGTTTTGCAGAGGGGTCAAATACTTATTTCCCTCATTAAAATGCAAATCAATTTATAACATTTTTGACATGTGGTTTTCTGGATGTTTTTGTTGTTATTATGTCTCTCACTGTTCAAATAAACCTACCATTAAAATTATAGACTGATCCTTTCTTTGTCAGTGGTCAAACGTACAAAATCAGCAGGGGATCAAATACTTTTTTCCCTCACTGTAAATGGGTCTTCCAAATGGACCAAAACAACTTTCAAAGTTGTGGCAAAATGGCTTAAGAACAACAAAGTCAAGGTATTGGAGTGGCCATCACAAAGCCCTGACCTCAATCATATTGAACATTTGTGGGCAGAACTGAAAAAGCGTGCACGAGCAAGGAGACCTACAAACCTGACTCAGTTACACTAGCTCTGTCAGGAGGAATGGGCCAAAATTCACCCAACTTATTGTGGGAAGCTTGTGGAAGGCTACCCGAAACGTTTGACCCAAGTTAAATCATTTAAAGGCAATGCTTCCAAATACTAACTGAGTGTATGTACACATCTGACCCACTGGAAATGTGATTAAAGAAATAAAAAATGATTAAATGAAATAATTATCTCTACTATTATTTCACATTCTTAAAATAAAGTGGTGATCCTAACTGACCTAAGACAGGGAATTGTTACTAGGATTAAATGTCAGGAATTGTGAAATACTGAGTTTAAATGTATTTGGCTAAGGTATATGTAAACTTCCGACTTCAACTGTATATGTGAAAACACTCTGTGGCTCTCTGGAACAGAGCTACCCACCACACAACACAAAGAAGCAACAGCATGACACTCCAGTCCACAGCGATACTGTCATCAACAGGCAGGCCACCACAGAAGGCTTTAAGCAGATGACAACTTGCAGCCACAGTGGGCTGCTACAGGCCATGTCTGGCAGACAAGAGGAACTGGAAAGGGGAGTGCTGCCTGTCAGTCGACTTGATGTAATGATTGCCATTACTGCTGCCTGCCTGCTGTGTGTTCTGGACGTTTGTGTCAATTTATCAATGTGAGTGTATCGTGTGTGTGAATGCATTTGTGTGTCCAACTTGATAAACACAGTGCGTTCATTGTCAACTGTGAAATCTAATGGGGGAAAGGGGAAGCTAAAGACTGGCATTCTGTTTCCGACTTTCAGTTGTGAAACAGAGAAAGCCGTTGCAATACAACACTTCTTTGTTTTGACAAGATTACACTTAATGTAACACTTACAACAAGTGTTCTCTAGTCAGCTCTCCTCATGTGGTATGTTCTGTATGCAACACTGTTCACACATCAACAGATCCTCTCATAGGGCTATGTGTGTGTGACTTCCTCCATTGCGCAAAAACAGTTTGCTCTAAAATGGATAGGGCCTACACTATAACAATCCAGTGATTCATACAGCCTCCCCAAAGGCCAGTAGTGTATCTGTGCATTGACAGACCATGTTCTTATTACCAGCCTATAACCAGCCTGGTTTGGGGCAACAGCACATCTCCAGTGAGCATTCAGGAGCAGATCTGGATGCCAACAGATGCCAGGGATGCCATAGAAGTACCCATTGTGATCTACCGTGCATGACAATAGGCCTAATGCAAACACAAGGTCTATGTCTCAAACGGCATACTATTCCCTTTAAAGTGCACTACTTTAGACCAGCGCCATAGCAGTGCCATTTGGGACTTTTCAAGGAAAGCCAATTCCAATGATATGGAAGTGTGAAGGACCCACTGTGTATTAAAGGTGTGGTACTACTATTCAAGTTTGTAAAGGGCTCAAGCCTCAACGCATGGAAGTGTCCACACACTGTTTTCAAAGTGAAACTGTCTCATAGGCAGTAGGCTAACAGATAAGATAGATTCCTCATAACGGGGTAAAGCATTTTTGCATGAGGTCATAGTAGCCTACAATAATTACATCTTTACAAAGGAATGTTCAACTACATTTTTGGTATATAGATTGCTAATTAGAATTGGGTCAGAATTAAATAGCCTATAAACTTGGGCGTTTTATGAGCAGTTGTTGGTGGACACTTTTGGGGGATAAGAAAGCAGGATAAGAAAAAAATGCTTTGATTTCTTAGAGGTCTTTTTCCGTTCCTCTTTTGGTTTCAGAAGTTGCATCCGTATCACTTGAAGGGAAACTAAACTCGACAAATAAATGTGGGAAAATTCGGTTACTTTGTGCGTAAAGGCTATCCGTGCGTAAAGGCACACATTTGATTATAGAAAAACCTTTAAAAATGTAAAGTCAATTACAGTATATTGCTACTTTCACACTGCGGTGGCCTGCACCCACCTCTTCCAATGCTGCCACGGCGTTCCGACAATGCGACATCCGAGTGGTGAAGTTTGAGGTTGTGGGCGCTTTGTAGTCCTCATTAGTTTCGGCCACAAATTCCGTGACCGTGATCAGCTCCGGCGGCGGCATCTTAGCTCACTTTAAATGTCTCTGTCTATAAAATAAGTTATATCCCAATCCTTAATTAACAGTTTCAAAAAAATAACTGGTGTGCCATAGGATTTGTTCAGCTACTCCAAGTTTGCCATTCCGCGCCGATCCACAGTCAAAACTACAGTAATGAAATGTCTGTTTATTTATGTCTTATCCTTGTGTCCAAGAAAAAATATAAATATTTCATTATTACAGTTTGTCTTAGCCCACGAAACAACCTGTACTGGGCGCATAGTCAATGGAGCGTCAACCTGAGTATAGAAAGGGGAGGGACAAACGGGTGAATTGCCATGTTTGAACGAATGGGAACCCAGATGGATTTCCCTTTGCTCAGTTGGCTTTCCAAGACTCAATAGCAATTACAAACTTTGTGAATAAGGTGGCTCAGGTCTACACCATAGGAATTATTAAAAAAATTGTATTTCATAAATAGTTAATTACATTTCAAAATCGTGTACCTCATAAATAGAAATTTAGCCAGGATGTTGCACATTGAGATAAGTAATAAAATAAGGGATAGATATTTGTTTTTATATACAAGTGAGTTTATTCATAGGAGAATGCATTGGAAGTGTTTTCTTAATTACTAATAACAGATAATAAAAACAGAAAGAAAAACAAAACTTTTAATAGGGCATTCAGAATAGTTAGATGAAAAAAATAAAAGCAAAGAACATACACGTTCCAATCCACTAGGGTACATGATGAAACTGCTTGGAAAATTAAACTTTATGTACATGAGCATTTGTTACTTTCTAATGACTATAGCTGTCACATTGATACTGTCCACCATTTCCCACACATTTTAAGATGATTGAAAAGTACAGGAATACAGTAGTGTACTGCAACCACTTTACTAAACGCAAAACTACATGTATAAAAATAAAGCTTGTGATTTCATGACTTATGTGCACTTTTTACAATCAAGTCATACAAGGAATCGTTGGCATTTTACACAGAAAAAAATATTAAAAAATGACAAAAATGGCCTCTTCCCAAAGCGACAATGTCAGAATGTGGAGTCAGAGTCCAAACAGTGAGACAAAAAAATCCAATGAGGACAATGTGACAGTGCAGCATACTACCATAATGTCAGACTACCCACTCTGTACAGCATTCTGTGATGCAGAGGCCCCTACAGAAGGAGAGAAATTAACAGTTGATTTGTTGACCACAACAAAATATCTACTTTCATAACTTTCCTTTTGTGACAAAACTGACCTCATTTGATACAGTATTCCCCAAGCCTATTTTATAGTAAACAGCTCTCTCTACTGCTTGCAGTGGGGAACACACTCAATGTTCCAATCCAATCATGGCATAATCCCTTTCTTACAGAGTAGGACATCTCAAGGTACTTTACATAGTTGTAATTAAATGTCTGGAGCACCTAATATAGCTTAACAATTGTATCATTTTATTGATTGAAAAGCACATCTGTGTTGTTACCGGTGTGCAGAAGCATGGTCTTAATCCTGCTCTCCTCCAGTGATAGAAAGCCTGTTGTCTTTCCACTTCCCTGTGTGGCACGTTGAGGCCCGTCCATCTCACAGGTCAGCACTTTGATTGGTCCCCTGCCTCCCTTCAGGTGGATTTGGATGACGTCCTAAAATGGAAACAACTCAGTGATTAGTTCAGCCAATCAACAGCAGACTAATTGGTTTAGAATTGTACCAATTCTGCAACTGTTTAGATGGCATCCGCATGCATGTACTGCATGTACTGCAACAGAGTTGTGTTCACTGGGCACAAAATGGTCCGAAACAGAGCGCTACTACGTGAACTTGTCCAATAAGAAACGCAAGTTTGTTGCACAAAGGTTTTCTAATGTGTTTCCTAATGAACACGATCAAGGTCTGTAAAAGCTCACAAAAACTGGTAGGATTGTCAAACGTTTCCCTGCCGACAGTACTTAGCACCTCCTTACAGTGTCGGCAGTCAATCTCTTTTGTGTTCACACAGCAAAGACCTTGAAGTTGACAGCCACTCAGCCTTGTTAAAATACTCCGAACCAGAAGGTGGCAGTAGCGTTTTTGCTTTATGGTCTAGTCAATGTTAGCTATACCTGCGCTAATGTTGCAGAAAGCCTTTTTTGCAATTAGCCAGATGGCCACAGCTAGCAAGATGACAAAAAATGTTAATTCACTCTCCATAATCACATAAAGCCCATAGATACATTTTTAACTAGCTGTTAGCATGATTTGCTAGCTAGCTGTTGTGCTAGCTAAGCAAAGACGCCGCATTTACTCTCGGCAGTGAGCTACAGGCAGCTGCTTCATGGAAACAAATCCATTGTGATTGAATTGTAATGTTACTAGCTACAGTGGCCAGATAGCTAGAGTGGTAAAGCATTTAGTGTTTGTGTTGAACTTATTACCACCCCATTTGTTTCATATTAAGTGTGTTTGACTGACTTGCTCAGTTAGAAAATTTTTGCTTGCTATCTAGCTAAATTATAAATGCACATTAGCAAACCAAACAAAAAAATCCCTCTTCAAGCACAACCCTCTTTTGCTAGACTTGCTCTAAAAAAATGTATTATGTAGCTTTATTGTTTAAGTTCGAACAACTCTGATGAAAAGGGTGGATTAGATAGGAAAAAGTGCCCTCTCTCTTCATTTTTCTTGTCACTCCTGTCGGCTCCCCCACGTGGAGGTCCGTGCTCTCTAAAAGTCGAGTTGTCGGCCACTGCCGAGCATTACAATTCTACAAGCAGAAACGGCAGTTTCGTTGGTACCAGGTCGGTACACAGCAGGTACATCTTTTGTTCTAGCAAGAGAAGGAACGGCCTCATACTGCGATAAGTACCTATCGGCAGTCTATCCTCACTCAGATTCTCTGTTGTTTCACGCTTAAAGCAGGGTTGTGGTTGTCGCTTCAGGGCTTACTGTACCTCCTTGGGTGTTGGCACCTCCAGCTTGGTCTCTTCCGGGGCCTTGATGGCAACGACCGTCTGTTCCTGGAACACCTTGATACCACTGATGTCACTGTGGGTCACGTAGGCTAATGTGCAAAGGGAGTTAAAGAGGGTACAACAGCAGGATACATAACACCCTTGTACTTTAGACACTGAGATAACTGAACCAATGTTTGGGCACAGTATGGTTCATTCCTGATGATTGTGAACTGAAACGTAGGTTAATTTACAGTTGCACTTTCTCACATGGATTTCACAACGGCGGAAACTTCCTCCAGCCAAAGCCTATGCTTTTCAATCCATGATGGCGAGTGTGCAAGTGCACACTTCTGGAAAAAGTTTGAGAATCGAAACCCATGTAAGACATGAAATGTATTGTATGCTTTTCTAAAAGGATATTCTATGTTGTCCAAACTGTCGGTCATGTCAAAGAGCTGCTGGGCACAGGTCTTGATGAGCTCATCCAGACTCTCCTCCACCGTCTTCAGGTTCTGCAGCTCCCGCTGAAGCCTCTGCTTCGGCCCAACAAAACTGGTGACTGGACACAGACCTCTGGGGAGGGAGAGGAGGAAACCACACAGAATACAGATCAACCCCTTGCAACCATGCAGGTTGACCTGGGGGGGGGGGGGGGTCGCATATTCATCAGGGCACGCAACAGAAAACATTTTACAAAAGTTTTGCAACAGAACATGAAAATGAGTCTTTCTTATAGGACAAGTTCAGGTAGTCCCTTCCTATTTTAGTCTGTTTTATTCCATTCGGTGCCTAATGAATACAACCCTGCATGAACACATCCTGTCAAAACAGACACATAAACACAGAAGGTGGGAGCACAGACTGGCAAAGAGCCTGTGTGTTGAAGATATATTACTCATATTACTCACATCCACTTGATCTTGTTGGCCGATTGTTTCTGGATGAGCTTGATCCCCTCCAGGCAGTTGGTGATGTCATATACCCTCCGTTTGCGTGTGTGGAGGTTCTGTGCTGCGAGGTTGAGGTCCATGATACCATGAGGGGCGCCACTCATCAGCCTTAGGAACTTCTTGGTCAACAGAGCCAGGGATAGATCCTGGCGGACAAATCCCTTACTGGTGACCGGTAACACTGGCTTGGGTTCAGTGGAAGCACTGACTACAGTAGGAAAAAGGTACAACATTGCATCAAAGCAACAAACAAAAGACATTTCTGCATCCCAAATGGCACCCTATTCCCTATATAGTATATTAAAAGGCCCTGGTCAAAAGTAGTGCGCTATATAGGAGATAGGGTGCCATTTGGGATAAAGTCTTTGTCAAAGGCACGGAAGCATCATTCTTTTTCAGTAATGATGATTACCCATACCTTGTCTAGTCTTTGTCTTGGTGCCTTCAACCAGTTCACAGAACCTAGAGTGAAGGGGATAAAATAACAACCACTGAAATAGGCCTTGATGTTTTCATACACCTAGAGAGAGGTGTAGACGTGCACAATGCATGTATGCCAGTAGTTAAAAACACAAAAGGATGAATGTTTATTATTGCAATTTTTATCCTACATACAGGCTAGAGTGCCGCAACCTTACCTTGATGCAGATGGTTCTGTCTCGGCCTGACTCTCATCATATTCTTCTTCAACATCGTCATTCTGTAAACAAAATGCATATAGACAGGGCTTGCTAAAAGTTAAAACGACTACAATGAATGCAGTAAGAAAGCTGTCAAAATGAGGAGCGCATCCTCACGTGCATAGCCGAAGCATCATCATCATCCACGAATTCCTCTTCGTCAGAAGAGTCCTCGCCCCACGGGCTGATCAGACTCAGTGGCCCGTCGAGGTATGGGGGCATGATAGGAATGGCATCCTCGCTTATTCCGCGTGGTGTTATGTGGTCTGTCAGAAAGTGGTCTTCACATATTCTGTGCTCCTCTGTTGAATCCTCCTTCTCCGTCTCTCGCAGTGCGGCAAGCCACACTTTCACCCGAGCCTGGTCATTAGGAAAATTGAAAAACCTCTTGGAAGGACGATTCGGAAACGCTCCTTTATTATTGTCACTTCGATTAGGACACCCCTGGACCACGCATTTCACCATGGTAAAATGTATGTGGCTACCACCGCCTACATTCGAACGTTTCGTAGCTAAATAAAATATAACGTTTGTTTATCTCAAATTCACGTTTGTTGGACAGGAAAATATTTATTTCTTTTTTTTTAAGCCCGGAAGTTGGCATCACGTGATGATGCTCAGCCAACGGAATTCTTAGAAACGCAAAGGAAGACGGGGTTCCTCGTATGATTCTATGAAGTACGTTGTAGTTTATGATATTGTTTTGCCTCCACCTTCAGGACTGGGGTGAATAACAGTGACACTGTGAGGGGACAGCAGCGCAGCGTCTTATTTTTTTTGGCGTTCAGTATGCGCGGAAGCAGAGCTTCATATTGAGCACCTGCGCTTAATATAACATTTTAGTATGCTATTTATAAAGAAAAAAATAAGTTATATTTTAGACTACGAGAGAAATGAAATAACACGAATAAAAACTAGCCTATTTCAACTGGAAACGGAGAATTAAAAGTCCCATTTAGCCTTTTTAGACATAATTCAGTGGCACCAACGCCTATTTAGTCCAGCCTATATGGTGCTGACATTGTCACAAACCATTGTCTAAAGCGGGAATGAGACGAATCCTTCCCCGCCCAAATTATGGTTGATTTGGGAAGTATTTCCGCCTAGAATGTGCTGTAGAGCAACCGACAGCCAGTAGTGGCCAGCAGCAAACAGCAGCTACTGCGGTGGATGTAGGATCAGAGTCGGGGCGAATCGGGGATCCACTGTCAGAGGGGAAGGGGAGTAGAGGGACTCAACACTCACTGAATCATGGCTACAGAAACAGTGTCACCGGCATGCACTGGATCGAGTTTGCTGCAACCCATAAGCGAAATCATCAATCTCCCTCTCGACCAGGTAAATATGCAATTTCTTGTTATTTCTACAGATGCTTTTCAGTTGTATTTCTAGAATTCCGTCGCATGTCCAAAATCGCAGCAAAACCAACATTGTGCAGTTTATTATTTGATTCCCAAATATCAAACAACGAAGATTGGTATTTTTCGCTCAGAAGAAATCATGAATTTGGATTGCTGTGATTCAATCGCGGTTCCACGGGTTGTGTCAACACGTTGATGCCATATTGGCATAAACGCACATCTCGTAATGATTTAATTAAAGGCCCCTTTTAAATGTCACACACACATGTCACGTTTAGTCGACAATGAATCTTCAGCCAACCTTTCAATTAAGTCGCTTATTTGAACAAAATGTACCGTAGGTTTCTGTGTTCAGAATGTAGCAGACTGTCTACAAAAATCCTATATTAGGATTCACAGTTGACATTGTCCTCTTACTGTTCAGGCTATAATGGCTGCGTTCACACAGGCATCCCAATTCTGATCTTTTTTCCACCAATTCCACCAATGATCTGATTGGCCAAAAGTCCAATTTAGTGGGGGGGAGGAGGAATGTCAGAATTTGGCTGCTGGCTAAACTCAGTCAATGTAGCCAGTTTTATTTTATGCACAAAATAAATGTCACATTTTCAGTAGGCTAATCAGTGGTGTAGAATAGGCCTATGTGTGTTGCTGCCAGTGCCAAATAAATCTGTATTTATCATACCTTCAGTTATTACCAAAATTAGGGAATGTATTCATTGCAATGGTTTTCACATAGGTTTAGGCTATGCCCATTCTGATTACCTATATGTAAATGAAATAGTCTCCCTCGTCATTCGACTACAGTGAACACTCAGATAGCAAAGTAAATTCTATTAACCTGAGCCGCAGTGCACTGGTCTATGGCCCGTGACATGAATGGGCAAAAGCGGTGAGGAAGGAGCGCCCTTTTCAAATCGAACCGTAATCTGTGCCGCTCGGTCATGTTGTCAACAAGGCAGCATGGTGCATCGTCCAGAAACGTACATCCCTTTTCCATAAAATAAATGATAGAATTTTCAAACTAGTTTTCATTGGGAATGCAGATAAATCATTGTTATCAAAAGCAATTATTGTTGCATGTGAACACAGAATCCTACTCCACATGCTTAATCTAGCCTAGGCTACGTCACTTTTGTTTTGAGCTGACATCGCCGCAGGCTTTGAACGGAGCACCGGGCTCACACCGGGAAGCAGCCCGGTTCCAAAACGAATTCAATCACTTTTTACCCAGTACAAACTTCTCCCACTGGAGTAACCCTGTCCAGATAATCAAATCCCCTCATAGCCTACTCAGACCACAACAGCTTGTGAAGCCCATCCCATGCAAGTTTTAAATTTGCACCCACACTTACGATCTACACAACATTTGCATCTGAAAAAGATCAGTGGAAAAATCTCTCAGAATATGCCACACGTCTCTTTCACATTCATAACCAACCAATTTGAGGCCATGCTCATTTATGGCATGCGGCTCATCCATATAGCCAATGTATGAATCCCCAGCTACAACCTTTTTATTAAATTTTTATTTAACCTTTTCTTTAACTAGGCAAGTCAGTTAAGAACAAATTCTTATTTACAATGACGGCCAAACCCGGACGCTGGGCCAATTGTGCGCCGCCCTATGGGACTCTCAATTACGTCCGGATGTGATACAGCCTGGATTTGAACCAGGGACTGTAGTGACGGCTCTTGCACTGAGATGCAGTGCCTTAGACCGCTGCGCCACACGGGAGCCCTAAACCTTGAGTTATGTGCTGTAATGAACTAGGTAAAGGATGGTAAGAGGGAGCCTCTCTCACTAAGGTCACATCACGATTGAGTCCCAAATGGCACCCTATTCCCTATGTAGTGAACTAGTTTTGACCAGAGCCCTATTGGCCCTATATACGGAATAGGGTGCCATTTGGGACACACAACACATCTCTGGGAATGGAATCCTGCCTGTTATTGGCCAAGCATCAGCTGTTCCCTCTGATTGCCTCTTTGTCATAAATCTGTGAGAATGAAGAAATGTTCTCCCCACTCCTGGCCTGCTTTCCACTTTAAAACCTGTCTGTCACTTAAAGATCTAGGTGGTTATAGTATATTGCCTAGTACTGCCTGGCCTCTTTGTTTACAATCAACACACCTTGTTCCTTTTTTCACACCTTATGAGCCCTGGTCAAAAGTAATGCCTTATAAAGGGAATAGGGTACCAGTTGGGCACAATCCAAGAGGATGTACTGTTGTACTTCTGCTTTCTACAAGAGACGCTGTAGTTACCAGTAAATGCTCCTACAGTTTTTATGAAGGAAACGTGAACACAACAGTGGGTCATCTGAACAACTGTCTGTTCCACTTAACTCCTTCATGTGGAGAGGTATGCGGTGTGCTTGCTTGGTGACTTCATGGAGTCTATTTTAATGAGTATTCACTGAGTATGTCCATTGATCTTTGTGGTACAGCTTTGGCTCTACATACTGATGGCCTACCTTACAAACTGTAGCTTCAAACTCCCTCAAAGGTGTGGCATTATATAGAATGATCTTTCTATAACGCTTATCTTTGGCCTCTTTGTACCTAAACCAAATTGTGACAGCCTCTGTCTTCCAGAATACCATCAAGTTCTAAATGCTGATCAACATTATTTAATGGTCTCTTTCCCTTCTCTCTCTGATGGTAGATTTTTCAGTTGTCTCTGATGACAGAAGTTGTTACTAATCTATTAAGTGATCTTGTTCTCTAGGCAGGCAGTAAAATGAGCCCTGGGTCTACTACGGATCCTGTAACATTACTCACTCTTCCGTAGACACTGGGCTGTAGTTACAGCCTACAGATCTGTGGCTTACCACTGCCTACGGAATGCAAAGATGCCATCTACGGCCTATAGGCCCTAGACTGAGGTCTGTTGACTCTGTGGACTGGGTCATTTCACCATTCCTCTATGTTTAGAGAGCTCCCTGACTATTGGACTTTTGTCATCAGAAAGTGATTTTCCTGTACTGTATTGGCTGTAGATGTTTGCTGTTAGAAGATTACTTCATTGTCAATTTACTACATTCTCCCCAGTAGCCAACACTGATAAGGTACATACAACATATTACTATCAGGGTAGGTAGCGAGTGAGTTTGCCCACTGTTGTCTTGTAGTAGGCCTTGTAGATGGATAGGGATTATTACTCCTTTGGCCCCCCCAGTTCAGGAAGTATGTCATGTGTGCCTTGCTTCATTGCTGTAGGGATAGGATTAACCTTTATTTAACTAGGCTAGTCAGTTAAGAACAAATTCCTATTTTACAATGACGGACCACCCCGGCCAAACCCTCCCCTAACCCGGACGACGCTGGGCCAATTGTTCACCGCCCTATCACCGCCAGTGATATCCCAGGTATTTGGCCTACAACAGAGATTGTAGAGACCCAAATTATTTTTTTTATTCCTGTCACCTTGAAAATAACAAGTGTATCATATATCCATATTGTGACTAAAATTCTCTCACTCTCTCTGACTTCAAGATGATATTTACCTGAGAAATTCCACAGCAATGTAAGAGTAATTGAGTCAGTCATAGGGGCTGCGGTACAATCCATCAGAGACAGTGGCAGACTAGCATTTCTTATGTTTCCCTACTTACAGTATGGTGTTTTAATGACATGCTCAAGTGATGTTACTGTGGAAACAACTTGCTATAAGCTAGAAACCAAAAAAGGAGCGACTCCAGGGATCTGCCTGTGGTCTAGAGCTGGTCTAAGCCAGCTTTACTTCAGACTTCTCCTATGAAAAGAGACAGTCTGTGTCCCAAATAGCACCCTATTCCCTTTATAGTGCACTACTTTTGACCAGAGCTCTATTGCCACTTAATAGCGTGCCATTTGGAACACAACCACAGTTTGGTTTCTGCTTGGCCATACCCAGCAACACGGTCATAGTAAGCTGATTTAGTGTTAGGGATTTGTCCAGGGGGAAAAGGGTATCTGCAGCTATAAGTTATAGGCTTCCTAGCTCTTACTGCAAACCCTGGCTCGGGGCAGAAGACTTCTGTAATATCAAAGGGGTAATAACACTTGGGCATTCCAGAAGACACGGTCAGAGTCCCAAATGGCAGTCTATTCCCTATGTACTAGTGTACTACTTTTGACCAGGGCCCTACATAGGGAATAGGGTGCCATTTAGGGACGCAGTCATGCTCTGCTCATGACTCTGATATGAGTCTCTGAGACTCCCAAATACTCAACCAGTGTTCACTTTTTCATTGTGGTCTAAAAGACTAAACTGAATCTAGATCTGCACTCTAAGATGCTTTCTACAGTTCCAGAGCTGTGGGTTAATGGTTCTGCTGTTTCAATGGAAATGTCTTCCCTATGGCCAAGTTCCATTTACATCCTTGACTGTGGTGGTATAGAAGCAAACTTGGTTACCAGTACTTTCACACATGCAGCGCAATTGACACATCCTGAGTGTGAGATGCGTCACAAGCACTGCTGTCGACCTACTGCAGTGAATATTTTAGCAAGCGGAGGAGCTCAAGCTTATTGCATTAGCTGTGCATGTGTGCGTGTGTGCGTGTGTGTGTGCGTGCACGCATGAGAGAATCTTTTGTGCCAAGCCATAAATGGTGGTGTTCCCCATCCAAAAGGTTTTTGCCTGAGTTTGCTGTCCAACACCCTGGTAGCGCAGTGAGAAGGAATGTGCTCAGGGAGTAGAGGAAGGCTATCTGGCACAGTGCCTGAAACCCAAATGGCAAACTATTCCCTGCATAGTGCACTACTTCTGACCAGAGCCTTATTCCCTATGGGCCGTGGTCAAAAGTAGTGCACTAAATAAAGAAGAGGATGCAGTCCGTGTGTGACCTTTACATAACCACGGGAATGTAACCAACTCAAGTCAGAACATGGAGCTAATAATGCTGACTGCTCATTTGAATAACTCCACTCAACCCCGATTCCCCTCTCATAAAACTGAGAGAGATTCATAGTATGTTGTAGACCTATGAGTTTGTTTAGTGAATACCCCAGTTGGCTAATTTGTTCCTTATGTTGCCTTATGCTGGCTGAGGTTACGTGACCATGGGACTGGGTGTTCCTATCTCTTCAGGGCTAGAAGCAGATTGGATCAAATGGCACCCTATTCCCTCTTTACTCTACTTTTGACCAGGGCCCAAATGAGTGCCATTTTGATATTTTAAGTAGAAATGTTTAACCAATATTGAATTTTAAAAAGCCTGTTATATTCAATGAAGTGCCCTTTTTTAATATAGGAAACATGGAGAATTCAATAAATCAGATTTGTTTTAAATATGAAAATAAAGACTTTTGACATTTCACTCCATGCACCCTCTGTGACTTCCAGGAATATTTTAACCCACTTAACCTCCAACATTTCTTGAAGTTCACCGTCATTGTGAAGTCCTAGTTATTTTGTTTCTTTGACAGTCATTTTTGAAAATTATTTATTTAATGTGATTCATTTTAGTGGAAAAAAACCCCTGTCCCTCATTTTAAGGTCAACACTGTTACGTGAACTCTCTAAAGCTTGTTTCAACAATTTTATTTTATGACACTCAGTTGCCCCTCCCTGTTGCACACAACAAGCTTCCATTTCATCTGTCGCAAAGGAATTTATGGCTGATTTTTAAGATGAAATCGTCAACCCTGTTACGGTCAAACCTTTTACTTTATTTGGCACTTACTATAGTCATTTTTGAGATGGGAAAACATGTTTTTTATTGCGTTGACAGAATGTTAAAATTAGGTGATATTAAATGTTTTTTTTCTCCACCAAGTTACACATATCAAAGACACCGAATTGGTGGAATGACCAAGTGCACTAGGGAATAGGGTGCAATTGGGGACAGAACCATGGATCTGCACGGCCATGGATGTAGGCCTCTGGAAAAGGGTTGGGCGGTATCCAGATTTCCATATCTTCAAATGGAAAATAGACCCCAAAATGTCAGTTAGCAGAATGCTAAAAAAATGCTAACAGGTGATAAGGAATTCCCACAGCGGATACTAGGTAAATGCTAATTAGCGCATGCAAACATTAACTACAACACAGCTCATAAAGTTATCAAAGTATCTAAAAACGTAGCTTGCAACATGCACAAAAAAATATTAGATAGCAGGGAATGGATGTTAATTCAGGTGGGGATTGTCTCAACTGCTGTTTCCAAGAAGCTGGTGTACAAAAACCAAAGTAAAAGACACAAAAACTAAACTTAAGAATGGGAAGCATAGAAATAGTGCACATAGAACAGCTCTACCTCTTCTTAGACTTGCTTTCAATGACCATGATATATCTATAACTCACTTTTCTATGTGCATTTGGTCAGGTCTCCCAACAATTTACATATTGCAGCTTTAAGTTGTGCTGCAGGAGTGACTCACCTCATGAATCTCCCGAGGGGTATATAGTGCCGTCTTTATTTTACTACTTACCTATTTTCCCTCTCCTATCGATCAAAATTAAGTCATACAAAAGTTTTACTGTGTGAAGTTTCAATTGCATTCTGCCATTACTAATGTGTAATGTGCTAGGTATTTAAACTTTTTTTTTCAACACAAAAGAAATTGATTAATAAAATATTTAATCAGTCGTCTTCTTCAAATGAAGGGGATGATAACGCAATCTTTGCGAGAGGGAGGGAATCTGATTTCATTGGTCCTCAATTTGCGGCTCTGACACGTCATTCAGGATAAATGGAGTAATCCCTGAGTTAGCCTGTCTGGGAGCAGGTTAGTTCTGAAGGTTTTGTTGCCATAGAAATTTACCTGGCTAAAAGGAGAGCCACTTTCGTGGTACCGGTTATTCCGAGTTAAACTCAGAGTTGACCAAAGTTACATCGCAAAGTCCTCAAACCACGTACATAGTATAGGGCTCTGCTTTGCTCGTTGTGGTTCTTTGTGAACAAACACACATGACATGCTCAAACAGCTGTTTTGAGAAACTAGTACAGTACAAGTAGTACCAGTAAGCATCATAATGGAAAAATTATCTAAAAGACCAAATTATGAACTTGATCTGCTTTATCTATTACCTAGCGCACAAGTTGACGGCAGGTATTTATTTAAAAAGTACCGATATTCAAATGTATAAAAAAAACGGTATTGGAAAATCATACTGAGGGTATTTCGAAATACCCCAGGATAAAATATACAGTGAGGGGGGAAAAAGTATTTGATCCCCTACTGATTTTGTACATTTTCCCACTGACAAAGAAATGATCAGTCTATAATTTTAATGGTAGGTTTATTTGAACAGTGACAGACAGACTAACAACAAAAAAATCCAGAAAAACCCATGTCAAAAACGTTATAAATTGATTTGCATTTTAATGAGGGAAATAAGTATTTGACCCCCTCTCAATCAGAAATATGTCTGGCTCCCAGGTGTCTTTTATACAGGTAACGAGCTGAGATTAGGAGCACACTCTTAAAGGGAGTGCTCCTAATCTCAGCTTGTTACCTGTATAAAAGACACCTGTCCACAGAAGCAATCAATCAATCAGATTCCAAACTCTCCACCATGGCCAAGACCAAAGAGCTCTCCAAGGATGTCAGGGACAAGATTGTAGACCTACACAAGGCTGGAATGGGCTACAAGACCATCGCCAAGCAGCTTGGTGAGAAGGTGACAACAGTTGGTGCGATTATTCGCAAATGGAAGAAACACAAAAGAACTGTCAATCTCCCTCGGCCTGGGGCTCCATGCAAGATCTCACCTCGTGGAGTTGCAATGATCATGAGAACGGTGAGGAATCAGCCCAGAACTACACGGGAGGATCTTGTCAATGATCTCAAGGCAGCTGGGACCATAGTCACCAAGAAAACAATTGGTAACACACTACGCCGTGAAGGACTGAAATCCTGCAGCGCCCGCCAGGTCCCCCTGCTCAAGAAAGCACATATACATGCCCGTCTGAAGTTTGCCAATGAACATCTGAATGATTCAGATGACAACTTGGTGAAAGTGTTGTGGTCAGATAGACCAAAATGGAGCTCTTTGGCGTCAACTCAACTCGCCGTGTTTGGAGGAGGAGGAATGCTGCCTATGACCCCCAAAAACACCATCCCCACCGTCAAACATGGAGGTGGAAACATTATTCTTTGGGGTGTTTTTCTGCTAAGGGGACAGGACAACTTCACCGCATCAAAGGGACGATGGACGGGGCCATGTACCATCAAATCTTGGGTGAGAACCTCCTTCCCTCAGCCAGGGCATTGAAAATGGGTCGTGGATAGGTTTTCCAGCATGACAATGACCCAAAACACATGACCAAGGCAACAAAGGAGAGGCTCAAGAAGAAGCACATTAAGGTCCTGGAGTGGCCTGGCCAGTCCCCAGACCTGAATCCCATAGAAAATTTGTGGAGGGAGCTGAAGGTTCGAGTTGCCAAACGTCAGCCTCGAAACCTTAATGACTTGGAGAAGATCTGCAAAGAGGAGTGGGACAAAATCCCTCCTGAGATGTGTGCAAACCTGGTGGCCAACTACAAGAAACGTCTGACCTCTGTGATTGCCAACAAGGGTTTTGCCACCAAGTACTAAGTCATGTTTTGCAGAGGGGTCAAATACTTATTTCCCTCATTAAAATGCAAATCAATTTATACAATTTTCGACATGCGTTTTTCTGGATTATTTTGTTGTTATTCTGTCTCTCACTGTTCAAATAAACCTACCATTAAAATTATAGACTGATCATTTCTTTGTCAGTGGGCAAATGTACAAAATCAGCAGGGGATCAAATACTTTCCCCCCTCACTGTATGTCTGCGTCCCAAGTTGCACCTTATTCCCTATTTGGTGCACTACTTTTGACCTGGGTAGTGCGCTGTGGGGATAGGGTGCCATTTGGGATGTAGTCTATAAAGGACTGCTTATGGGACACTTTCTGAGGCCTCAGAGTGCTCTCTGGAGAGCGACTGGGAATCTCCCATTTACGCTGTAATTTTCATGTTCCTTTTTCTGATAAATTAAACTAAAAGTGAAACCATGACAGTGTAGAACAGCATGCTTCTGCATTGAGAATAATTCATTTTATGTTGAGGGGCTAATTAATTTAACAAACCTCTTGGGGTTGAGAATCTCTGATGTAGCAAGTGGTTTAGAGACAGCCATTGACCCTATATTACTCAGCATTTTCACTGACCTAGAGAGGGAAGAAAATATTCTGAACAAAAATATAAACTCAACATGTAAAGTGCTGGTTTCATGAGGTGAAATAAAAGATCCCAGTAATCTTTCATGTGTACAAAAAGCATATTTCTCTCAAATTTTGTTAACAAATTTGCTTACATCCCTGTTAGTGAGCATTTCTCCTTTGCCAAGATAATCTATCCACATGACAAGAAACAGACTAAATAAGAAGCTGATTAAACAGCATGATAATTACACAGGTGCACCTTGTGCTAGGGACAATAAAAGGCCACTAAAATGTGCAGTTTTGTCACACAGCACAATGCCACAGATGTCTCAAATTTTGAGGGAGTGTGCAATTGGCATGCTGACTGCAGGAGTGTCCATCAGAGCTGTTGCCGAGAATTGAATGTTAATTTCTCTACCATACCAACGTTGTTTTAGAGAATTTGGCAGTAAGTCCATCTGGCTTCACAACTGCAGACTACATGTAACCCTGCCAGCCCAGGGGATTCTTCACCTGTGGGATTGTCTGAGACCAGCCACCCGGACAGCAGATGAAACTGAGGAGTATTTTTGTCTGTAATAAAGTCATTTTTTGACTCCCACCCATGGCAGCGCCCCTGCCCAGTCATGTGAAATCCATAGATTAGGGCCTAATGAATTTATTTCAATTGATTGATTTTCCTTATATTAACTGTAACTCATTAAAATCATTAATTGTTGCATGTTGCGTTTTTTTTATTATTGTTCAGTATATATATCAATCTTACAGGCAGTCTGCCCACGTCCAGGCAATCTACTCCTGTGGCTAAGATTTCCTTTTTCATTTTTCCTGGGAGATGAACATTGGGTTGTTATTTTACTTGAAATGCATATGGTCCTTTTTTTTGTTTTCTTTGTTGCTCGATCTTTGTAGAATTTTTGCCCTGAAAACATAGAAAATTGTGTGTTTCTCCGACTATTAACTCTAGAAAAGCTGTGCATTGAGCAATCCATTTCTGAACCAATGCATTCTAACAGTCTAATAAATACATTTCATATTCAGTGCTTTCTGGTTATAATCTTTTTCGGCAAGACAGAACTTCCAAAGGTGGGGGAGTGGCAATCTTTACCAAGGATCACCTTCAGTGCTCGGTTGTCTCCACCAAGTCTGTCCCCAAACAATGTGATTTGCTGGTTTTAAGCATTAAACTTTCAAATAGCTCTTTGTTGACTGTTTCTGGGTGCTATCGTCCTCCATCAGCACCGGCCTGTACGCTACCTGCCCTAAACTCTCTCCTGGCCCCCTACACCAAGTCTGAATTTGTCCTGCTAGGTGACCTAAACTGGGGCATGCTTAAACCACCTGGCCAAATCTTAAAGCAATGGGTCTCCCTAAATCTTTCTCAGATTATTACCAATCCCACAAGGTATGACTCCAAACACCCAAAGGCTACTCTCCTCGATGTTATCCTCCACAAATAATCCTGATAGGTATCAGTTTGGTGTTTTCTGTAATGACCTTAGTGATCACTGTTTTACAGCCTGTGCTCGTAATGGCTGCTCAGTGAAACGACCTGTCCTGATTTATCATAGGTACTTGCTAAAAAACGTTTAATGAGCAAGCCTTCCTTATGAACTGGACTCTGTAAAATGGTATAGAATCAGCTTGATTCCCACTGTCGAAGACTCTTGGACCTTCTTTTTTGATATTTTCAGTGGTATTGTTAACAAACACGCTCCCATAAAGAAAATGAGAATTAAAACAGGTTCAGCCCCTGGTTCGACCGTGATCTTGCAGAGCTACTCCTCCTCAAGAATTGCATTTGTTGAAAGGTTCGGCAAACGCATACTCAGGCTGACTGGCTATCGTTAAGGCAAATGAGAAATAAGTGCACTCAGGCTATCCGGAAGGCAAAAGTTAGTTATTTTGAGGAGCAGTTCTCTCTGTGGGTCTAACCCTAAGAAGTTCTGGAAAATGGTTAAAGACCTGGAGAATAAACCCGCCTCCTCACAGCTGCCAATGTCCCTTAATGTTGATGATGTGGTTGTTACTGACAGGAAGCACATGGCTGAGCTCTTTAATCACCACTTCATTAAGTCAGGATTCCTATTTGACTCGGCCATGCCTTCTTGCCCGTCCAACATTTCCTCATCTCCCACCCCTTCTAATGCGACTACAAAGTTTCTCCCGCAGGCAGTCACTGAGTCTGAGGTTCTAAAGGAGCTCCTGAAACCTGACCCCAAAAAAACACCTGGGTCAGATGGTTTAGACCCTTTCTTCTTTAAGGTTGCTGCCCCTATCATCGCCAAGCCTATCTCCAGCCTTTTTAACCCGTCTCTCCTTTCTGGGGCGGTTCCCATTGCTTGGAAGGCAGCCACGGTTCGTCCTTTATTTAAAGGGGGAGATCAAGCTGATCCTAACTGTTATAGGCCTATTTTTATTTTGCCCTGTTTATCAAAAGTGTTGGAAGAACTTGTCAATAATCAACTGACTGGCTTTCTTGATGTCCATAGTATTCTCTCTGGTATGCAATCTGGTTTCCGCTCAGGTTATGGATGTGTCACTGCAACCTTAAAGGTCCTCAATGATGTCACCATTTCCCTTGATTCTAAGCAATGTTGTGCTGCTATTTATATTGACTTGGCCAAAGCTTTTGATACGGTAGACTATTCCATTCTTGTGGGCCGGCTAAGGAGTATTGGGGTCTTTGGCCTGGTTTGCTAACTACCTCTCTCAAAGAGTGCAGTGTATAAAGTCAGAAAATATGTTGTCTCAGCCACTGCCTGTCATCAAGGGAGTACCCTAAGGCTCAATCCTAGGCCCCACACTCTTCTCAATTTACTTCAACAACATAGCTCAGGCAGCATGAAGCTCTCATCTATTTATATGCAGATGATAGTCTTATACTCAGCTGGACCCTCCCCGGATTTTGTGTTAAATGCTCTACAACAAAGCTTTCTTAGTGTTCAACAAGCTTTCTCTACCCTTAACCTTAATCTGAAAACCGCCAAAACAAAGGTCATGTGGTTTGGTAAGAATAATGCCCCTCTCCCCACAGGTGTGATTACTACCTCTGAGGGTTTAGAGCTTGAGGTCGTCACCTCATACAAGTACTTGGCAGTATGGCTAGACGTTACACTGTTCTTTTCTCAGCACATATTAAAGCTGCAGGCTAAAGTTAAATCTAAACTTGGTTTCGTGTATTGTAATCACTCCTCTTTCACCCCAGCTGCCAAACTAACCCTGATTCAGATGACCATCCTACCTATGCTAGATTACGGAGATGTAATTTATAGATTGGCAGGTAAGGGTGCTCTCAAACGTGGCTAGATGTTCTTTACCATTCAGCCATCAGATTTTCCACCAATGCTCCTTATAGGACACATCACTGCACTCTATACTCTGTCATCTCAGTATACCTGTCGCAAGACCTTGATGTTTAATTATAAAACCCTCTTAGGCCTCACTCCCCCCTATCTGAGATATCTACTGCAGCACTCATCCTCCACATACAACACCCGTTCTGCCAGTCACATTCTGTTAAAGGTCCCCAAAGCGCACATATCCCTGGGTCGATCCTCTTTTCAGTTCGCTGCAACTGGAATGAGCTGCAACAAACAGTCAAACTGGACAGCTTTATCTCACTAATGTTTATCATGTTTTGTGCTGCTACCATGTTGTCATGTTGTGTGCTAACATGCTGTGTTGTCATGTGTTGATGCGTAGTTATGTTGTCTTAGGTCTCTCTTTATGTCATGTTGTCTCTCTTGTCGTAATGTGTGTTTTGTCCTATTTTTATTTTTAATCCCAGCCTTTGTCCCTGCAGGAGGCCTTTTGGTAGGCTGTCCATTGTAAATACGAATTTCTTAACTGACTTGCCTAGTTAAATAAAATAAATAAAAATGACATTCAGAGACTTGTCCTGAAGCCACTCCTGCATTGTCTTGGCTGTGTGCTTAGGTTCGTTTCCTGTTGGAAGGTGAACCTTTGCCCCAGTCTGAGGTCCTGGAGCACATTTTCATCAGGGGTTTCTCTGTACTTTGCTCCGTTCATCTTTCCCTCGATTTGGACTAGTCTTTCAGTCCCTGCTGCTGAAAAACATCAAACATGATGCTGCCACGACCATACTTCACTGTAGGGATGGTACCAGGATTCCTCCAGACGTGACTCCTGGCATTCAGGCTAAAGAGTTCAATGTTGGTTTCATCAGACCAGAGACTCTTGGTCTCTTGGTTTTTCATGGTCTGAGAGTCCTTTAAGTGCCTTTTAGTAAACTCCAAGCGATCTGTCATGTGCCTTTTACTGAGGAGTGGCTTTCCGTCTGGCCACTCTACCATAAAGGCCTGATAGTTGAACTGATGCAGAGATGGTTGTCCTTCTAGTAGGTTCTTCCATCTCCACAGAGGAACTCTAGAGCTCTGTCAGAGTGACTACCGGGTTCTTGGTCCCCTCCCTGACCGAGGACCTTCTCCCCCGATTGCTCAGTTTGGCTGGGCGGCCAGCTCTAGGAAGAGTCTTGGTGGTTCCAAACTTCTTCCATTTAAGAATGATGGAGGCCACTGTGTTCTTGGTGACCTTCAATGCTGCAGAATTTTTTTTTGGTAACCTTCCCCAGATCTGTGCCTCGACACAATCCTGTCTCGGAGCTCTATGGACAATTCCTTTCGACCTCTTGGCTTGGTTTTGCTCAGACATGTGGTGTCAACTGTGGGACCTTATATAGACAGATCTGTGCTTTTCCAAATCATGTCCAATCATTTGAATTTACCACAGGTGGACTCCAAGTTGTAATACCATCTCAAGGATCATCAGTGGATCAGGATGCACCTGAGCTCAATTTCGAGTCTCATAGCAAAGAGTCTGAATACTTATGTAAATAAGGATTTCAGTTTATTTTGAATAAATGTGCAAAAATGTCTGAACCTGTTTTTGCTTTGTCATTATGATGTGTTGATTGATGATTTAAAACAAAATGTCATCCATTTTTGAATAAGGCTGTAACGTAAGAAAATGTGGAAAAAGTCAAGGGTCTGAATACTTTCCAAATGCACTCTATGCAATTGTAAAAATATTCCTTTGATTTTGTTTTTATAAAGCTCTTAAGTAACATTAGAATATGAAAAAAAGCATTTTCATTAGTTTGTTACTGATAGCTATATCTAATAACCAAAAAAACACAAAACAATTCAGTGTTATACACCAAATTCCTTATTTTGTTAAGACAGGTCTTAATAAGAAACATAAAAAAAAACGAATCAATTATATTTCAAAAGAACAGAATTGCATTTTTTAACGTGTTATGTTACTAGTCTGCCGCTTAGTAGCCTATGGCTATACTTCCGCAAGTCCTCACGTGTAGAATAATATCGGCTGTAATATTCTACAAAAAATATGGGCCGTTGTCAGATGGCAGCTAACTGTTTGGTGAAGGAATGGCAGGGGGCAAAAATGATATGTCCTCCTAAAACTGCTAATACACATCGACAGTGTTTTGAGTATACTTGTATAGGAAAAGTCAAGGACAGTGGGACATGACTTTGAAAATTGCATTGTAGGCTAATTCAAATGTTAAATTCATATGACGCTTCTAGTGTTAATCCACAGATTAAAAAAAAAAAAAAAAAAAAAAAAAAAAGTTTCCCCTTAATAAATCTATGATTTAATCTCTCCTCATTCATATTTCAAATACCCACGTGGATTTGTCTGCTCTTGAAAACCAGTGAGTAGCTGGGAGAGGTGGGACTTGCAGCACGCCAAGCGTCTCAAATAGAACCAAGTTCTATTTTAGTGCCTAGTTTACGCAGACACCCGTTGAGGTGCGAGAGCAGTGTGGATGAAATGATTGAATAGCACGTACGGGGGTTAGGATTTATAACACTGCACAGGATCCTCTTTCAAAAAGGGGTTCAAAACCTGGCACACTTGCTTATAAACAATCAGTATATATGTATATGACTACGATAACGCTAAATTTGAATAATTAACATAATCTGAGGAGTACTAGTTTTTACAAATCAGTTCTTTAGTTTGATCATTTTCAGGATTTCTTTTCCTTGCCTACTGTGCTCTGTGTGTGACATAATGTTCTGTGTGCTAGCAGGCCTATTTACATGGGCATGGGCGTTTGGGCGTTTTTAAATCTGCTCACTGATTGTACTTGGCTGCCAGTGGGCCCCTCTACTGTGCTATTCCACCTACAAAAGCACTTCCTTCCCTCTGTGTCAGAGGCTAGGTCCCAAATGACACCGTTGGGTGAAGGACACAGTCAGAGATGTCTTCCCGGCGGAGCATACTGGAACATGATGGGAATTTCCCCAGTTCCGGTAGTTAGATCATTCCGGGACGGAATTATTCAACTTCTGTATCTGTGAAGCAATGTGTTGTGTGGGAAAAGGAGATGTTACTGATGATTCATCTAGAAAAGAGTGATCTATAGATTCCTCATTTTAATGTTCTTCTCAGTATGGTGAGTTCTGCCCTTGAACAGGGTCAGCAGGGTCAGGTCTGTGTCCCAAATGGCACCCTGTTTGCCATGTAGTGCACTACGTAGGGGAGTAGTGTGTGTGATTTGGGACACACCCAGGGTCAGAGTACTGAACCGCTGGGAAATGAAACCCCTGTTGCGTGAAGTCATAAAGTCTTGCCCTAGTATAACCATCAGGATTGGTAAAGAGAATAACAAAGACAGACTGTAGCTCATGGCAGTAGGATTGATGGCATTGGTAGCCTGACTACCTTCCGCTGCCTCCTGGCACTGGGGCCACGGCCGTGTGGCCTGGGTAGTGGCTTTATGAGGAGGCCGCTGTCCCTCAGGAGTGACTCATTCTATGATTCATTCTCTGTGGTTGTGCCCCAAATGGTACTTCCCTATAGGCTCTGGGCAAAAGTATTGCACTAAATAGGGAATTGTGCCAGTTGGGAAGCAACCTATGTTCCTGACACCTCACGACCTGGGCGGATCTCAGTCAGAGCCTTATCCACCCCCAGCTGCACGCCCTTTGCGCCCCTGGCCAAAAGTAGTGCACTATATAGGTAAAAGGGTGCCATTTGGGATGCAGATGCAGACTTAGTGTAATAGGAATGATAGAGGGTTTGATGTGAAGTAGTTAAATTGATTAATTGGTATTATTCTTCATGTCCACTATGATTATGTCAGGTGTGCATTATTGCATCACGCATCTTTCTCTGCATGTGTAACTCATCTTTGCGAACTTGTAATCTGAAAAGAAAATGGACAACACATTATTCTTCCTCTGTAGATCATGGGAGGTCTACCTCATCTCTGGAAACGGCAGTAGTCATTATGATTTCTCTCCTGATCAAACCTCTATTACTCTAGTGTGTGACTGTCTAGCTATGGGGACTCTTGAGATAAATAATTGCGTGTCTAATGCATTGCACTGAGAGAGCACTTAGTGTTCATGGGAGATTTAATCATCTGAGAGCAACTTCTTGCTGCTTGGTAATACCCGATGGACAAAGCCATCGATCACATGACACAAGTCCTTCCTGTGTGAAGACTCAATAGCGTGTTGAAGCCAAAAGAAGTCGGTTAAGATAAAACATGCGCAGTTTGAGCTACTACCACTCCAGGAAGTAACTCAGTGCTGCATCCTCTCATTGACTAACTTAAGTTAATAATCAATTCAAGGACATACATCTGGTGTATTAGAAGCAATTATTGGTACCATAATTGTCTTTGAATTTATTACATTTTTTACGTGAAGATTGACCATGAAGATTGCAATTCTTTTAATTCACTATAATGGGGGATCCTCTTTTCTGCATAATAATGCCTGCACTACTGGTGTACCGCAGTAGGCCTTGAACTTCCGTGGCTTCAATGACAGGGGGCAGTTGTTCTCCCCAGTTAATGGCGATGACATGCCAAGAGCAGATGTGTTGCAAATGGGGAATAATGGGTTCAAAAGTTTGGGGTCATTTTAGAAATGTCCTTGTTTTTGAAAGAAAAGTAAAAAAAAATGTGTCCATTAAAATAACATCAAATTGATCAGAAATACAGTGTAGACATGGTTAATGTTGTAAATTACTATATATATTATATATGCACACTACTTTTAACCAGGTAGTGCGCTATGTAGGGAATAGGGTGCCATTTGGGACGTAGACTAGACTAGCCTGTTATCCAAACTGTACCAAATCAGTACATTTACATTTTAGTAATTTAGGCCTAGCAGATCTCCAATGCTTTTAGATTTGTGGGAAGTAGTGAATAAGCTCACACTGCACAGGAGATATTATTAGGAGTGGGATGCATTCTGTTATGTGGACTGATGTTTCTGTGACTGCAGCCTGTGGGGTGTAGGGCCAGGCTGGATCTGATAACAATCTCAGTGGCCAGGGGCTGGGTCTCTGGAGTGAGACCTGGGGAAATGGTCAGTAGTGAAAACAGGAAAAGGGAAGAACTGTGGAATGTGCAATCAGCCACTGACGTAAAACGGTGACCTTTTTCTGTTGGTCACAGTGTGGCAGAGACTAGAGAGAAGGGATGTGTGTGTGTGTGTGTGTGTGTGTGTGTGTGTGTGTGTGTGTGTCACAGGTGGCTGGTGGCCTCTTAATTGGGGAGGACAGGCTCATAGTAATGTCTGGAATGGAATAAATTGAATGGTATCAAACACACTCAAATGTGGTTTTCATGTGTTTGATGCCCTTCCATTCACTCCATTCCAGCCATTATTATGAGATGTCCTCCCCTCCCCTCCGGTGTGTGTGTGTGTGGTGCCAGCTGGGGTTGTGTTCCTCTGGTTTTCTCCAGATGTACATCTTATTGATGTATTTTCGGTTGATAAAGTGTCTGAATTCCAACTGGCAAAGTGAATTTCCTATTTGCCCATGACAGTATTTTGATGTCAGATAGGTTTTTGATGGGTGGAGATCGTGACTTTGCATATGTTCTAGGCTTGAACAAGAGTAGAGGCAGTAGTTCTCTCTTGTTTTGGATAGGCTGTCCTTACAGCTATAGTTGTTAAGAAGAAAAGCCATTGAGGATATGGCTTGTTGCATTGTGGCAATGAGACAGATGATGCGATGAGACAGTTGATTGTAAAAACATGGCCTCTGCTCAGCAGCACATCAATATCTTTGCTATGGGAAGGCATACAGGCTGTATCCTAGCAACAGGCTTCTTCAGGATCCATTCCATCATGGGCTCCAATGAGCCTTAACATTCACCAGAATGTGTTCTCTCTCTGCCTCCTTGTGATTGGATGGATGTTGCGATTTAGAATAGAGGCTCGTTCAATCCAGTAATAGAGGAAATTATTATCTTTGTTTTGTGTAAGGTCATAATTTTCTATCTGAATGACATAGATCTCTTTGATTTTCCCCCCTCAGTATTTTTCTGTTGTAGACTGCGTCCCATATTCCCTATATAGTGCACTACTTTTGACCAGAGCCCTATGGGAATAGGTGGACATTTGGGACGCAAACGTAATCCTGTGAGAGGAGGAGGGTGATGGTGTAGTGATATATGGGTCTCCCCATTCTGTCGTCTCTGGGCACTGCCTCATCCTGGCTTTATGCATTAGTTTTCCATACAATGTCTGACATCTTGTGTACTAGTCATCCTTTTGTTTTGGCTTCTTATTGTTTGTGAAGGCTTAAAAAAAATCCTTATTTGGCAAAAATAGTATTTTACATCCTCCTGTGGTGTTGTGTTACCATTGTTAAAACATGATCGTGAATGTCTCCTCATCTGCACAGATAATGTGCCATTAGAGGCTGTCTAAAAAAGATATTTGACACAGGTTGGGTTACAACAGCCCATTGTAGTAGGAAACACATTTTCTGAAACCTATTTAAAATGTCTATCTACACAGTAACATTTCCTCCAACTCTCAACATTGTTAATTTTCTTCATTTGTTCTACAGTCCACCCAGAATGACCTTGTGATCTGGAAGGTACTTTAACATTTATCAGAGATTACTGCATACCAGTTCCTGTTTGCGTCCCAAGTGGCACCCTATTCCCTATACAGTGCACTACTTCTAACCAGAGCCCTATGGGCCCTGGTAAAAAGTTGTGCACTATATAGGGAAAAGGTAGTTATTTCCTGGTCCCTCAAGCAGAACATCTGATTTATTTGCACTCCATCAATGTCTGTCTGCTGGCTGGCACATTCTCCCACACATCCAGTACATATCCTCCCCAGCTTTACCTCAACCCACTGCTGTATACAGTATGAACCCAGCCCAGAGTAGGAGTGCTGATTAACGGCCCTACTAAACTATAGCCATCGGGCATCCAGCATGGCCATCAACCATTGAGGGAATGCTTCCTTTGAAATCAATGAATAATGCTGTACTGCCTGTGTTGCGCTTGCGTTGTGTCATGTCCAATGGAAGCGTCCAAGCTCAAGAGTCGCAGAGGTTCAATTCCTGATGGCTGACGCATGTGCTCATTCTGTCTTGTGAATTGAAATAATAGAAAATTATAGTTGATTCTGGATGCATAATGGCCCCCACTAAACACCACTAGTGAAGTCAAGAAGCTGCTAGCTATCTGTAACTCTAGCTAGCTAGACTATAGCTGTGTTCGAATACTCATACTACCCACACTAACCATACTATTTGTGGTGTGAATTGAGTATATCAACTCTGCAAAAAAAGAAACGTCCTCACTGTCAACTGCGTTTATTTTCAGCAAACTTAACGTGTAAATATTTGTATGAACATAACAAGATTCAACAACTGAGACATAAACTGAACAAGTTCCACAGACATGTGACTAACAGAAATGGAATAATGTGTCCCTGAACAAAGGGGGTGTCAAAATCAAAAGTAAACAGTCAGTATCTGGTGTGGCCACCAGCTGCATTAAGTACTGCAGTGCATCTCCTCCTCATGGACTGCACCAGATTTGCCAGTTATTGCTGTGAGATGTTACCCCACTCTTCCGCCAAGGCACCTGCAAGTTCCCGGACATTTCTGGGGGGAATGGCCCTAGCCCTTCTGGGGGGGGAATGGCCCTAGAGAAGAGCAGTTTTTGCCAGTCCTGTCTGGTCCATAGACTGTGGGTTTGTGCCCATAGGTGACGTTGTTGCCGGTGATGTCTGGTGAGGACCTGCCTTACAACAGACCTACAAGCCCTCAGTCCAGCCTCTCTCAGCCTATTGCGGACAGTCTGAGCACTGATGGAGGGATTGTGCGTTCCTGGTGTAACTCGGGCAGTTGTTGCCATCCTGTACCTGTCCCACAGGTGTGATGTTCGGATGTACCGATCCTGTGCAGGTGTTGTTACACATGGTCTGCCACTGCGAGGACTGACCCTGGGCATCTTGAGCACGGACCCTGGGCATCTTTTTTTGTTGTTGGTGTTTTTCAGTCAGTAGAAAGGCCTCTTTAGTGTCCTAAGTTTTCATAACTGTAACCTTAATTGCCTACCGTCTGTAAGCTGTTAGTGTCTTAATGACCGTTCCACAGGTGCATGTTCATTAATTGTTTATGGTTCATTGAACAAGCATGGTAAACAGTGTTTAAACCCTTTACAATGAACATCTATGAAGTTATTTGGATTTTTACGAATTATCTTTGAAAGACAGGGTCCTGAAAAAGGGACGTTTTTTTTGTTGTTGCTTATTGGTCATAGTATAGATATAGTTAGTATGCCAAAAGTTCCCGGATTTCACCAAATATGAAGTATACAAGCAGGGGACACTATTTCCGTACTTTAGGGCCCATAATGCAATTCTTCATGAAATGGGCATGGCTTCACATTTTTTTTCAGATTTGAAGAAAACATGCAGCCGAAGAACAACGTTAGCGGATACAAATTCATTGCTTTAATTAACTAATTATGACAAATGTTAGCAAAATGTTGAGCAATGTAATAAAGTCATTATTTTTCAAATAAATTAGCTTACACGTGATGTTGGCTGACAATTTGTTAGCTACGGGGTCCTTACGAACCACATGCTGGTACATACTGCTGTAATGATGTGCCATGTTAGCTAGCTATCTAATGTTAGTTGGCTACTTATACATCAAACTTGCCAGTATATTAACTGTAGGCTAACTAACTACCCAACGTTTTTTGACTTTATTTTTCCAGTCATTCTTAGCTAAATGGTATAGCCGTTGCTCGTTCTCAATGGACTTTCGGGTGCTTTCGTAAATTCGCTCTGAATTTTTGAGCGCTCAACACCGGTCGAATATGGCCGGTGTCAGTTAATGTCGGCAGAAAAGCGCAATTAAATTATTGCCAGCAACACAGTTAGTCACCAACACTCTGGATAACATGAAAACTGCCTAACCAGCTCTGCTAGGGCGAGTAAAATGGTCAGTGGTCACTCTCTCTCATTTGTGTCTGAACGTAGCTCGCAAGCTAGCCAACGTTAGCTTGGGTGGTTGACTGCCGTTGTAAGGTCAGAACGCTCAAATTAACCCTACTCCTCGGCCCGAGCATCCTAGTGTGCGCTCCGAGAGGGAAACGCTCTGAATTTACAAACCGACATCTGACAGCGCTCTGAATTTACGAGCGCACTCTGGCACTCCAGATTGAATTTAAGAACACACCCGAAGTCGTAAAATGTCTAACTAGTCATTTGTTACGCTAACTAGCTAGCAAGAGGTTGCATAGCAACAGCATCAACTTCCGGTAGAGCTAGTACGCTGAACTGAAAAGATAATGTTCCGTTTACAGTATACTAAAATGAACTAATAGTATATACAGTATGTTAGTATGGGTATTCGAACATAGCTTATGTTTACATTCACAATGTAAACAAAAGCAACTTGTGTAATTAGAAGGTAATTTAGTACAACCACTTGCAACAGTTGCATGAGTACTTGCAAGAAATGGTACAGTAGAGGAAAATAGAATAGCCTCTTCCCCTCTGCTCCTCTCCACTCTCAAACCACACGCTCTGTGTAGCAGGTAGAACTTCACATTGAGGGGATGCTGATGACAAAGCAACGCAAGTGTTAGGATCAGTTCAGCCTTTTTAGATCATAATGAGTCCGATTATTATAGACAGGGAGGAACTGATCCTAGTTCTACTCTACTCTGAGACGCTTTATGAATACGGGCCCTGAACCGAGCCCATAGTTCAGAACACCTGGCACTGTAGAAGGTATCGTCTCTGGTTGGGGTTGGCCTGACGTGCCCCTGCAGGCTGCAGAGAGCAGTAGGAAGGAATACTGGAGCCTAGCCTAGACATCAAGGAGCATGAATTAAAGAAGATGATGACGCTTGAGTGTCTGGAAGGAGCGTACAGGAGTGGAGTGGAGATGAGAGCTCTGCCTGCACAGCAGTAGGGCCACTATGAGATATTAATGAGTGGTAGATCAATTCAGAGCAGGATTTTTTTTAAATAGGTCTAACTCGTCCCTCATAACTTTCTTTCTGACTGTCACACTTGCTCCCCAGCATTGTTCATCTTAAAAGGCATCAATCTGAACGGGGTATAATGGCACATTTCTGAAATTTGCCATTATTCCCCTTTTTTTTTAAAGTCCTAGACTTCGTCTTTTACATAACCCTAAAACTTACAGCTGCAGTTTTAGACTAATCTACCTTTCGATAAACTGAAAGTATCCTGTGTTAGGAAAAACTTTGAGATCCTTCTAATTTGGCCAGGCTATCGTCCTTGTTCTGTCCCATTTAGAAATGTCATATCTACTCAAACACTATTTCTAGCTTTGTGCATCCTTCCATTTCAATACGTCTCGATACGTATCTAGATACATGGGCTACGATACATTTGAGTTTGAAATGATTCGGTGCAATTCGGTTTGATTAGAGAACGAATCGATGCGATTCAGTTTGATACTATTTGATGCACTAACATTTGTTGCATAAACACATTAATTTAACAATCTAAAGTAAAATCTGTTACTGATGGCGCTCATGAGCTGGGCCCCTGAGTTGGATCTGTGTGTGTGTGTGTGTGTGTGTGTGTGTGTGTGTGTGTGTGTAAATTATGTATGTCTGGCGTATGTGGGTCTTTCTATAAATAATGGGGCCAGTGTGAAACATTGGGATAAAAAATTATTCAAGGATTTTTATGCAGTTCCGCATGTGAACTTGGACTGGGAAATATATGCAAATTGGTCCATACAATGCCTTCGGAAAGTAGTCAGACCCCTTGACTTTTTCCACATTTTGTTACGTTACAGCCTTATTTTAAAATGGATTCAAAAATAAATAAATCCACATCAAGCTACACACAATACCTCATAATGACAAAGCAAAAACAGTTTCTTTAGAAATGTTTGTAAATTTATGAAATATAAACTGAAATATTACATTTGCATAAGTATTCAGAACCTTTACTCAGTACTTTGTTGAAGCACCCCAGGCAGCGATTACCGCCTCGAGTGTTCTTGGGTATGACACTACAGACTTGGTACACCAGTATTTGGGGAGTTTCTCCCATTCTTCTCTGTAGATCCTGTCAAGCTCTGTCAGGTTGGATGGGGAGCGTCGCTGCACAATTATTTTCAGGTTTCTCCAGAGATGTTCAAGTCCAGGCTCTGGCTGGGCCACTCAAGGACATTAAGACTTGTCCCGAAGCCACTCCTGTGTTGTCATGGCTGTGTGCTTAGGGTCGTTGTCCTGTTGGAAGATGAACCTTCTCCCCAGTCTGAGGTCCTGAGCTCTCTGGAGCAGGTTTTCATCAAGGATCTCTCTACTTTGCACCGTTCTTCTTTCCCTCAATCCTGACTAGTCTCCCAGTGCCTGCCCCTGAAAATCATCCCCACAGCATGATGCTGTCACCACCATGCTTCAACGTAAGGATGGTGCCAGGTTTCCTCCAGAAGTGACATTTGGCATTCAGTCCAAAGAGTTCAATGTTGGTTTCATCAGACCAGAGAATCTTGTTTCTGATAGTCTGAGTCCTTCAGGTGCCTTTTGGCAAACTCCAAGTGGACTGTCATGTGCCTTTTTACTGAGGAGTGGCTTCCGTCTGGCCACCCTACCATAAAGGCCTGATTTGGAGCTCTGTCAGTGACCATCGGGTCACCTCCCTGACCAAGCCCCTTCTTCCCCAATTGCTCAGTTTGGCCAGGCGGCCAGCTCTAGGAAGAGTTTTGGTGGTTCCAAACTTCTTCCATTTAAGAATGATGGAGTCCACTGTATTCTTGGGGACCTTGGGACCTACAGACAATTCCTTCGACCTCATTGCTTGGTTTTTGCTCTGACATGGACTGTCAACTGTGGGACCTTCTATAGACAGGTGTGTTCCTTTCCAAATCATGTCCAATCATTTGAATTTACCACAGGTGGAGTCCAATCAAGTTGTAGAAACATCTCAAGGATGATCAATGGAAACAGGATGTACCTGAGCTCAATTCTGAGTCTCATAGCAAAGGGTCTGAGTACTTATCTGTTTTTTAGTATTAATACATTTGCAAAAAATTCTAAAAACCTGTTTTTGCTTCGTCATTATGGGGTATTGTGTGTAGATTGATGATTTAAAAAAGTCTGTAACGTAACAAAAATGGGGAAAAAGTCAAGGGGTCAGAATATTTTCTGAATGCACTGTATATTGTGATTATTATGATTCTATATGTATTGCAATTTGCTAATGCTATTTCTTGATTTTTTTTTGAAAAAAATAATAATTTGATGTTCAAAACATATTGCTCACTATATGTCTGCTGCAGAGAGACAAAAAGGAGAATGGAAAATGTGTTTTGATCAGTCATGGAAATAAGTGTACTATTTAAAAATAGGATTAAAAATACCAGAGTTTTGGAGCAGGTACAGCTGACTAGTGCTAGCTAACACTACTTAGAAAAAAAATAAAAATAATAATATACAGTACCAGTCAAAAGTTTGGACACACCTACTCATTCAAGGGTTTTTCTTTATTTTTACTATTTTCTACATTGTAGAATAATAAAGACATCAAAACTAAATAACACATGGAATAATTTAGTAACCAAAAAAAGTGTTCAACAAATAAAAAATATATTGTATATTTTAGATTCTTCAACGTAGCCACCCTTTGCCTTGATGACAGCTTTGCACACTCTTGGCATTCTCTCAACCAGCTTCATGAGGTAGTCACCTGGAATGCATTTCAATTAACAGGTGTGCCTTGTTAAAAGTTAATTTGTGGAATTTCTTTTCTTCTTAATGTGTTTGAGCCAATCAGTTGTGTTGTGACAAGGTAGGGGTGTTATACAGAAAATAGCCCTATTTGGTAAAAGACCAAGTCCATATTATGGCAGGAACATCTCAAATAAGGAAAGAGAAACGACAGTCCATCATTACTTTAAGACATGAAGGTCAGTCAATATGGAACATTTCAAGAACTTTGAGAGGAGACAGCGTGAATCAGGCCTTCATGGTCAAATTGCTGCAAAGAAACCACTACTAAAGGACACCAGTAAGACTTGCTTGGGCCAAGAAACCTGAGCAATGGATATTTCGACTGGGGGAAATCTGTCCTTGGTCTGAGTCCAAATTTGAGATTTGTGGTTCCAACCTCTGTGTCTTTGTGAGACGCAGAGTAGGTGAACTGATGATCTCTGCATGTGTGGTTCCCACCATGAAGCATGGAGGAGGTGTGATGGTGTGGGGGTGCTTTGCTGGTGACACTGTCTGTCACTTATTTAGAATTCAAGGCACACTTAACCAGCATGGCTACCACAGCCTTCTGCAGCGATACGCCATCCCATCTGGTTTACGATTAGGCTCCAGGCTATCTGACCAAGAAGGAGTATGGAGTGCTGCATCAGATGACCTGGCTTCCACGATCACCCAACCTCAAACCAATTGAGATGGTTTGGGATGAGTTGGACTGCAGAGTGAAGGAAAAGCAGCCGACAAGTGTTCAGCATATGTGGGAACTCCTTCAAGACTGTTGGAAAAGCATTCCAGGTGAAGCTGGTTGAGAGAATGCCAAGAGTGTACAAACCTAGTAAATAACCCCCCTCCCCCATCACTAGTAAATACCACCTTCCCACTTGGTTATGAACGCATCATGAGCTACCACATTATGTGGAAATTTGATTAGATAATTTTTTTGATAATTGACTTTAAAGGTTAAATATATATTATTTTTTATTCTATAAATTAGAAAATATTTGACAACCCTGTTTGTAAGCTTTCAAATGATATCAAACTCAACCGTTTATCTTTTTCTGAGATAAAGACATGGATGTCTAATGGTAGGGTGGGGTTTGAAAAATAGGTCAACTTTGACCACCTCGATCTACTAAATATTTTGGCATTCATGTCCATTAAGTCACTTTCTGATCACTCTACCAAGAGCAAACATGTTTGGAAGGTTTCATTCAAATCTAAATGAGTGCAGTCAGAAAGTGATTGAATTCATATGGAACGACCTAGAGCCATGAACAAAGACTGGAAGACAATCAGCCCTGGTCAAATAATACGGCTGTCAGCTGCCCCTTAGAACAAACCTGGCTTGGCCCAGGGCTCGATATTTAGATCTGTGCCCCAAATGACACCGTAATCCCTTTTTTATAGTTCAACATTTTTTTACCAGGTCTTCCAGGGATCGACCCCACCTGTCAGCCAGCCAGCAAGGACAGTCCAGACTCCAGCTCTGGAGAGACCGGGCCAAGGCTTTACCGCCACAGGACTGTCTTAAAGGGCCTAGGAACTTACAGCAGAGAGGCAGAGAGGCCCCACAGGTTCAACAAAGGGCGAGCTGGGAGTGACAATTGATCACTTTTAATTAAAAACATTCGGAAAACTACGGCGTGGTTCTCCAGAAACTGACCACAAAATCAACCATGCAGAAGCTTTTTTTATTTGAATGGCTCCCCGTGATGATCATCAGACACTTCTGTCTTTCTCTCTTTGCAAAGCTTTGAGGAGGTTATGTCTTTTGGCTTCTCATTTGCTCTCACAATGGACTTACCTGATTTATCATCAAGGAGGTCCTATTTTCTTCAGTCTCTGCATTAATTTCTCCACTTCAGTAGGGTGGCCAGAGTTTAACGTCCTTAGGGATGGATTGGAAGAATGGGCTCATCAAACACGCAGCCAGAATAGCTTTGGATTTTCAACTGACAATGCGATAATGGCTGACTCCCAAATGGAACCCTATTATTCCCCATATAGTGCACTGCTTTTAATGGGCCCTGGTCAAAAGTAGTGTACTACATAGGGAATTGGTCACCAATTGGGATGCACACAATATGAATCAGTGGGTTTTTATTACCAGTCAATTTTTAGGAAGCTCTTTCCCTTATGTTTAAAAAATCAAATAAAAAATATGTGGACAAAATACTGAAGTCTATTCAGTGCGTCTGAGCTTGTGGTTGAATTGAGTCATTGAGTTTAGTCATTTTGGTATTTAGGGACAGATTGGGGGAGTAAAATAGTCTAACGCTATGCTAATGGCTGTGCTGTGAATCTTTTGTGTGTGAGACCTAGTAAAGATTTGAAGTGTGTGTGTGCTCATATAACAATATGCGGTACTTGTACATGGATAGATTTTGCAATACAATCACAAGCTCTTTAATGTGGAAAACCTACTGTACACACTCCACACTATTGTCCCTAGCCCCGCACTGTAGCTCTTGCATTGTCATTGTGTATGCCTGAGCCGTGCTAAACACAAGCTGTCCAAACAGAGCAGAGGAGATGAGGGCTTTGAAGGCTTTCTCCCTCCCTGCTGGCAGAGAGGCCAGCTGCGCCCAGAAGAACACCCTATTCCCTATTGAGTACACTACTTTTTATCAGAACCCTATGGTCCCTAGTGGAAAGTAATGTACTATATGTAATAGAGTGCCATTTGGGACACACTCCAGGGCTCCACAACCAAAACAGAACACGGCAGCCATTTGAGGCGAGCTGGATGAAATACAATCGGGAATGTTCATTATTATTTCCTATTCACTCCCTTCCCTCTCTGCCTTGCCAAACACACACTAACTTTGTTTAATAAGTTAAAGGTGGCAGCAGGCTGAAGAGAAGGGAGAAGGAATGCAACTATAGCTTGACTCAACCACAAAAATAGGAAAATATGCATCCTCATTTTTATAGGGTGTTTTCACTTCATCTAATATCTGATAAACCTGTGCTGTGTGTAGATAGTGTATCATTTAGGGTTCTTCCTCTCAGTTTTTCCACAGCGTTCGTGTCCCGCTGTGTTTTCGAGCACAGCTTGGCAGCAGATGGCTGCTTACATAAAACGCCTGGAGAATCAACTGACTTAGCCTATTGACGGTTTCTCCTCCTGACTAGCTTCTGACCCCGTTAGTTTGTCTCCTTGTGGTGCGACAACATCTTAGCATAATGATCCCTTTAATAAAAGATGGAGAGGCAGCACAGACGGAGAGGGAGAGAGAGGGAGCACATCATCCTATCATCTACAAACACCATTGATATGTTGCCCTAAACTGCAGAGAGAACTCGCTGGGGAATGTGCCATTAGCGATGATGCTAATGAAAACAGTCTTCTGGTAGATGGAAAGGTTTTCCCTAAAACCTTCTTAATTTAAATGTTAACTACAAAGTAGCCTATGTTTACCTGGCAGAAAGATATCATGATTATTTGCATTAATCCAGTGGGTATTTGTTTTGCAAACTCTAACATCACATGTGCACTACAAAAACACAGCTAAACAGCAGCCTCTTGCTAGATGAGCACTGGAATTAAAGGGTAACTAGGCTACACCCCCCCAAAAAAATCAAAATTTTCCCAGACCTCAAAAGTGGTTTCCTGATGTGGCATTGTTGTGGACCTATAACATCCAATTTAGTACAATTTCTGTAATTTATTTAGTTTTTGAGCGAAAACCTGGAGAAAAAAAACCCGGAGATAACAACAGAATCTGGGGAAAAAACTGAATCAGGCAAAAAATAAAACGTATTTCATAGGGCCCTACACTAAGGGATGGAGCCATATGCAGTGCCCTACTGTATGTGCAACGATACACAAATGATTCTTTAGTGATGTCAAGACTTGTCCCGCATGACCTATTTATTTAGTATCTGATTTCAACAAATATTAGACTGTCATCTGCAGTGCACACTACCAGTCAAAAGTTTGGACACATCCACTCATTCAAGGTTTTCTTTATTTTTACTATTTTCTACATTGTAGAATAATAGTGAAGACATCAAAACTATGAAATAACACGTGGAATTATGTAGTAACCAAAAAAGTGTTAAACAAATCAAAATATATTGTATAGTTGAGATGCATCAAATTAGCCACCCTTTACCTTGATGACAGCTTTGCACACACTTGGCATTCTCTCAACCAGCTTCATGAGGTAGTCACCTGGAATGCATTTCAATTAACAGGTGTGCCTTGTTAAGTTGATTTGTGGAATTTCTTTCCTTCTTAATGCGTTTGAGCCAATCAGTTGTGTTGTGACAAGGTAGGTGGGGTATACAGAAGATAGTTCTATTTGGTAAAAGACCAAGTCCATATTATGGCAAGAACATCTCAAATAAGCAAAGAGAAACGACAGTCCATCATTACTTTAAAACATGGTCAGTCAATACGGAACATTTCAAGAACTTTGAAAGTTTCTTCAAGTTGTTGGGTTCTGAGAATATAAAAATATACTTATTCATGTCACTGATGGAGTGCTAAGGTTGAGGGTCTACACCAGAAGTTAAGGGTTATAGGAGGAAGGTATATAGTGGGTGCAACTAAGCTTGGAATGTGTTGAGTGCAGGAAAGCGATTACATGTGGCAGGCATTGATAAGGAGAGACGGGTGGAGATCTTAGAAGCTAACAATGTCACTGAGGGAGAGCGGGTCATGTATAACGTTTACATGATGTCAGGATATGTTATTGTTAGCCATCAGGGGTACTCAGGGAGGAGAAGAGACACAGTCTGGTATCAATAACCATGACAGCCTTGAGTTGGGGAGGAGTGAGCACTTTGGGGTAGAGGTCAGGTTGGATGAAGTGAGGAAGAACAGATATCACTAAGGTTCTGTCTAGCAACAGATATGTGTTGGCTGTTCAGTTGTGGAGGAGGAGACTCCGCCGAGGAGAAAGGGTTAAATATCAGTGCTTGTGTGAAATGTTTTTTGTCTGAATTACAGCTTCGACCCTTTGGGAAGAATTAAACTTGGTTAAGCTTCTTTAGTGTCCGTGAGTTATTTACTCAAAATCAGAACCTATCAAAGTGCCGTCGCAAAACCGTTTTGATGCCAGAGTATGTGGAAGGAAAGATCACAGAACTCCCATGAAGAAGAAATTGTGGTCATCCATGTCCCATGAAGAAGACATTGAGGTCATGCATATCATTTGACAGCCATTCTGTAGTGGTACAGTATACTTTGAGTTGTTAAGTGTGGTTTGCATGGGGCTGTGTGACACTCTCGCTCTCTTTCTCTCAGTGGAATCAGAAAGAGGAATGAGGAGGTTTGGTTTAACATCACTGACAATTCCTGTGTGAGAGTGCATGTGTGAGCGTGGGTTGTGAGCGTGTGTGTGTGTGTGTGCGTGCGTGTGCATGTGTGCTTGCTTGTGAGCGTGCTTGCTTGTGAGCGTGCTTGCTTGTGAGTGTGCTTGTGAGCGAGTGTGTGTGCGTGCTTGTGAGCGAGCGTGCTTGTGTGTGTGAGCGTGCTTGCGTATTTGTGCTTGCGTAAGCGTGCCTGCGAGCACGTGTGTGAGTGTGCTTGTGAGCGTGCGTGTTTGTGTGTGAGTGCGCGTGTGTGAGAGCGTGCGTACATGTGTGATTGTGCTTTTGAGCGTGCGTGTTCCTCTTCCACATTGCCCTCCAGTTCTATAGCCACCTCTTCATGGACAAGTGGTCTCTCTTACTGAATATGGAATCATTTTACTGGAGGTGTTGCTTGAAGTTAATGGCACGATGCTTTGGGATGGTTCTAAAGGGCTGCATTTGGCTCTGGCCAAAAGTAGGGCACTGAGGGGAATAGGGTGGACACCACAAAGGAGGCTAGAGCTGTAGCTAGTCAGTGTCATGCAGATTGTGTCAGCTTCCTGTTACGTAAACACCACATGACCACTTTTCCCCTCTTGGTCGGAAGCGTAACAGTGGTTATGTCCCAAATTTCACCCTATTCACTATATAGTGCACTAGGACTCTGGTTAATAGTAGTGCACTATGTAGGGAATAGGGTGCCATTTGTGCTGCAGGCACAGTGAATCACTGAAATTAGATTTGTGTGACGGTCTTTGTGGTAACCATCGACATGGTGCAGAGACATAAGTCTGTATGCAGACTGCTGATGCACATCTTGCCAGCCTCGTTAGAGAGGCACAACCGGCAGCACCCACACAGAGAACACCGAAACGAGGCAGAGGAGGGAGAAATATAAGCGAAAGATGGAAAGAGTATGAGGCACATAGAGACCAGAGGAGGCCAGAGTGGACAGACAGTAGGAAGCCAAAAATGGTCTGAAAGGCAAAGGGGAAAATGTGTAGTCATGGTTGACTTTGTCATTAACACCTTACACTTGTGGAAATTGGCCTATATGGATATGGCCAATATCATTGATCATAGCTGAAAAAACATAGGTCTTATGGATTAACATCCTCTGCCTTATCATGGATGGACAGTTGCCTATTAAATAGAACAGAGGGTTTTCTTTAATGAAAGCCTCTAACCCGTCCCACTGGTTGTTGCTTATTTATAAAACCCGCTTAGACCTCACTCCCCCCTATCTGAGATATCTACTGCAGCCCTCATCTTCCACATGCAACACCCCAAAGCACACACATCCCTGTGTCGCTCGTCTTTTCAGTTCGCTGCAGCTAGCGACTGGAACGAGCCGCAACAAACACTCAAACTGGACAGTTTTGTATCCATCTCTTCATTCAAAGACTCATGGACATTCTTACTGACTGGCGGCTTTGTGTGATGTATTGTTTTCTCTACCTTCTTGCCCTTTGTGCTGTTGTCTGTGCCAAATAATGTTTGTACTATGTTTTGTGCTGCTGCCATGTTGTGTTGCTACCATGTTGATGTTGTGTTGCTACTATGCTGTGTTGTAATGTGTTGTTGCCATATTATGTTTTCGTCTTAGGTCTCTGTTTATGTAGTGTTGTGTTGTCTTTCTTGATGTGATGTGTGTTTTGTCCTATTTTTATTTAATTTATTTTTAATCCCCCCGTCCCCGCAGGAGGCCTTTTGCCTTTTGGTAGGCGGTCATTGTAAATAAGAATTTGTTCTTAACTGACTTGCCTAGTTAAATAAAAAATATGCAAATTCAGGTGAGTGTGGTGTATCGCAGGGCAGCCGGCTTGGACCATTATTGTTTTCTGTGTTTAGTAATGACCTTCCACTGTCCTTAAATAAAGCCCGTGTGACCATGTACGCTGACAAATCCACAGTATACACTTTTTCTGCAACTTTACAATAAATAACTGACACATTTAACATAGCGCTCTAGTCAGTTTTTAGAATGGGTAACTAGCAAAAGGCTAGTGCTAAATATCTCAAACTAAAAGCATAATTTTTGGGACAAATCATTCGCTCAACCCTAAACCTCATCTGGATCTATACTGAACAAAAATATAAACTCAACATGCAACAATTTCAAAGATTTTGCTTAGTTATAGTTCATATTAGGAAATCCGTCAATTTAAATAAAATTCATTAGGCCCTTATCTATGGTTTTCACATGACTGGGAATACAGATATGCATTTGTTGGTCACAGATAATATTTTTTTTAAAGTAGGAGCATAGATCAGAGAACCAGTCTGTATCTGGTGTGACCACCATCATGCAGCGCGACATCTCCTTTGTACAGAGTTGATCAGGCTGTTGATTGTGGCCTGTGGAACGTTGTCCCACTCTTCAATGGCTGTGCGAAGTTGCTGGATATTGGCGGGAACTGGAACACACTGTCGTAAACGTCGATCCCGAGCATCCCAAACATGCTCAATGGGTTACATGTCTGGTGAGTATGCAGGCTGTGGAAGAACTGGGACATTTTCAGCTTCCAGGAATTGTGTATAGATCCTTGCGCCATGGGGCCGTGCGTTATCATGCTGAAACATGAGATGACGGCGGCACGACAGTTGGCCTCAGGATCTCGTCACGGTATCTCTGTGCATTCAAATTACCATTAATAAAATGTTTTCTGGCTGTAGCTTATGCCTGCCCATACCATAACTCTTCCACCACCATGGGGCACACTGTTCCCAACGTTGACATCATCAAACCGCTCGCCCACACGATGCCATACACGGGGTCTGCGGTTGTGAGGCCGGTTGAATGTACTGCCAAATTGTGTTATGTATGTGATGCGTGGTTGGGATACAACTGTGATATGTGGTTGTCTCGACTGTCTATCATAAGATGATTGCATTAGCTGTGGGTCGCTCTGGATGGGAGCGTCTGATGAATGGCTGAATTGTAATGTAAATGTAGTGCATTCGGAAGGTATTCAGACTGCTTTACTTTTTCCACATTTTGTTACGATATAGTCTTATTCTAAAATTGATTGAATAAATGTTTTCCCTCATCAATCTACACACACTACCCCATAATGACAAAGCGAAAACATATTTTTGTTGCTAATAAAAAAACATTTAAAACAGCTTATTTACATAAGTATTTAGACCCTTTGCTATGAGACTCGATTGGAGTCCCCTTGTGGTAAATTCAATTGATTTGGTTGGAAAGGCACACACCTGTCTAGATAAGGTCCCACAGTTGACAATGCATGTCAGAGCAAAAACCGAGTCATAAGGTTGAAAGAATTGTCCGTAGAGCTCTGAGACAGGATTGTGTTGAAGCACAGATCTGGAGAAGGGTACCAAAAAATGTCTACAGCATTGAAGGTCCCCAAGAACAGTGGCCATCATTCTTAAATGAAAGAAGTTTGGACCCACGAAGACTCTTCCTAGAGCTGGCCGCCTAGCCATACTGAGAAATCGGGGGAGAAGGGCCTTGCTCAGGGACGTGACCAAGAACCCGATGGTCACTCTGACAGAGCTCCAGAGTTCCTCTGTGGAGATGGGAGAACCTTCCAGGAGGACAACCATCTCTGCGGCACTCCACCAATCAGGCCTTTATGGTAGGGTGGCCAGACAGAAGCCACTCCTCAGTAAAAGGCACATGACAGACTGCCAAGCATCACGTCTGGAGAAAACCAGGCACCATCCCTAAGGTTGAAGCATGGGGGTGACAGCATCATGCTGTGGGGATGTTTTTCCGCAGCAGGGACTGTGAGACTAGTCAGGATCGAGGGAAAGATGAATGGAGCAAAGTACAGAGAGATCCTTGACGAAAACTTGTTCCAGAGCGCTCAGGACCTTAGACTTGGGCGACGGTTCACCTTCCAACAGAACAACGACTCTAAGCACACAGCCAAGACAACGCAGGAGTGGCTTAAGGACAAGTCTTTGAATGTCCTTGAGTGGACCAGCCAAAGCCCAGACTTTAACCTGATCGAACATCTGTGGAGACCTGAAAATAGCTGTGCAGCGACGATCCCCATCCACCCTGACAGAGCTTCAGAGGATCTGCAGAGAAGAATGGGAGAAACTCCCCAAATACAGGTGTGCCAAGCTTGTGCCATTTTTTTTTGCTTTGTCATTATGGGGTATTGTATGTAGATTGATGAGGGGGGGAAATTATAATGTAATCAATTTTAGAATAAGGCTGTAACGTATCAACATTTGGAAAAAGTTTAGGGGTCTGAATACTCTTCGAATGCACTGTATATTTATGTATGTTATGTTTTATTTGTTTCCTGTTTGGACCCCAGGAAGAATAGCAGCTGTCTTGGCAGTAGCTAATTGGGATCCTAACACACACACACACACACACACACACACACACACACACACACACACACACACACACACACACACACACACACACACTTTAGAGATTATGGGGACATTATCAGACCCAAGGTGAGGATACACCACTTCACCTGACAAAAGACTGAATCCAAACAGTACACTGTTGCAGACCTGGGATAGCTATAGTTTTAACTATTCTTTGTGGAAAGTAACTATTTTCCCAGGGGAACAAATAGTTATTTTGGAAGTGTCTACAACTATTTAAATACAGATCTTAGAAAGTGACTACTTTTCAAAACTATTTGAATACAGATTTTGCCCCAGGTGTGCATAATCAAGTCAAACCAATTAACCAATTCTATTTTGTACATATAAGTATAAATAAGTTGTGACGCTCAACTACTGCATGACTCTCAACATACCACTGAAAAGGTTTCTGAGTTATTCAAAGCCATTTGCAGACATTGAAAACAGCATGTTGGATGCTTTGCAAAAAAAACTTTGTCCATCTGAGGGTAAGTGTTCTTCTTTCATACACACACTATACCATCATTTTAAAGGGATACAAACTAACATGATTTTCCACCTACCATGGCAGTAGTTGATTCAAGAAGACAGTTTCCTTTCGACATAAAGCCATATTTTGTTACTGTTAGCATTCTCAGTAACACGTAACATTAAACTGTTCTTGTGCCTGTGTAATAATGGGGCGACAGGTAGCCGCAGTTAGCGTTTGGCCAGTAACCGAAAGGTTGCTGGATTGAATCCCTGAGCTGACAAGGTACAAATCTGTCATTCTGCCCCTGAACAAGGCAGTTAACCCCCTGTTCCCTGGTAGGCCGTCATTGTAAATTAGGATTTGATCTTAACTAACTTTCCTAGTTAAATAAAGGTTAAATTAAAAAATGTATAATAAAACACTTATTTTGGAGAAACATTTTATTAGCATGTTGTTACTTAATACTTCGATAATTGCATTTCAATTGCATAGGAATTTTGTAACTATTGTACACGAGTGGTGACTGTTCCTTATTTCACATAACTCCATTATTATGCCATGCTAAAGCAATTTCCAAAGTCCTATGTAACAATATTGCTATCTTACTACACATGTATAAGAACTTTGTCAAGTGTTGCTGTATTATGTCTCACTCATTATGAAAATATATGTGTTAGTCATTTTGAAGCTGCGAAAGTGATCTACTCTAATGTTGAGGTGATTCCATGGCCCTCATGTATTTAATTCTAGGCTGTAGGCTATATTAAGATTCATATCCAAGAGCCCTCCAAGCCATGTGCTTAGGATCATATATTTAGACTGATTCAACTAACTTTTGTAGTTTTTGGTTCTTCATCAAATATTTGTTTTCAAAATAACTTACATTGATTCAAATACTTTCAAATATGATTTGGTTTTCTGGAGAGAAGAGAAACGATTACATGGGTTTGAGTAAGAGGTCCAACTGGCGTCTCCAACTGGCCACACACCTCTTCAAACTGTGCACAGTTCCCAAGTAATTTCAATACACTTTTTTTGACTGAAGGAAAGAGCCTTCAATATAACGCCTCGATCATACCTACAGCGTCGTAGCATTTGGGCACACCAGAAGTACATTCATTTCCAGTGGAACGCTGTGTTTGCTCTGCAGCATTGCGTTGCAGAGGCAGTTGCAGTGCGTTCTGTGCGGCGCATAAGTTGGATTTATCCAACATATGTATCAAAGTTTATGCGTAGACCGCTTGACAGAAATGGTAGAAGGTGAACGTTGAACTTTTGTTGCACACGTATCCAGATGATGCTGCGTACTATTTTACGCAACCACGCTGTAGGTGTGATCACTGTGTAATGTGCTTTGTTTAGCTCTCCTAGCTCAGCTATTGACGAACTGAATCAAGCACACTTGTAGTTTTTTGTTTGGAACACAGCCCTGTGTCCCCACCATCACACAATTACTGATGTTTACGCAATCCAAAAAGGTCCATTTATAAGTCGCAATCTGGATCAGGTGTGGATCATTTTTAAGCTTATTATATTGCCAACATGGCAAGCTAAGTTATAAAATACGATCTTACAGTTTCGAAAGACACTTCAGACAAACATAGAAATGTTGGCGCTCATAGTCATTTTGTGGTGCGTGCATTCAAGAGCGTGTTCCGCTGCACATTTTTCTTCACAATATGACAAACAGGCTCATTCTGTTCAGGACAACCCAGGGTGTAACATGTCATCCTTGTAACTGTATCAAACATAGCGATCATAAATGTTGATACTGTAAATGACGTGTGAAGTGCATATTTGGACTCACGGGTGTGTGGTTTGCTATAATCGGTATTAGAATCCTGAGCGTCTCGTCTTTCCCGAACACATCGACTTCTCTCAACTTATAGCATTTCCCTCATTCAGACAACAACAAATGTGCAGAAGTAGCCCAATTTTGTGGGAGGGATGGGGGCATCTTGTCGAACACAGGGATCAAGTTCATAACGGCTGTCAGTCAAAACCCATACAGAGCTGTGAAGCAGGGAACCTGCGCTCTGACGTCATGTATAGCACGTAACTGTACAGGCACTGCGTTCCAATTTAGGTTCTTATCAATGACAAAATCTGCCATTTCCAATTTGTGTACGGGACGATGGGGGCTGTGTGTGGAAAGGGCTAACCTAATACGAGTATGATTCTCTCATCAGTGCCTATGGTAGAGGTTCATACTAAAATCACACATGATGGCATGAAACAATTCTCATATAGGCTAGTGTCTGAGTGTGAATGAAAACCGAGGTGATAAATAATTTATAGGTTCAGTGCAGTAAAACTAGATTTTCTTGTGTTTTATATATTTCCACACTGAGATTGGAATAATATTGTGAAAATTATGATAATGCAATTTTAGTGTAAGAGCTGTTTGAAAAGTGCCTGAAATTTCAGCTTGTTTGGCTGGATGGAATTTTTGGACCACCTGGTGACATCTCCAAGCCATATAAGTTAATAGACCAATAAAGACAATAACAGCTAGTTTTCAGGTTACTCATCTCTCCCATTACGTTCCTACAATTAGCCCCTCTCTCACCACTCCCAGACAGTCCTAGCTAAATTATTTCTTGCGAAAATACATTTTTTCTAAGAAGCAATTTCTTTCCTCCTTTTTGACCATTTAAATTTAAAACAGAAAGGTACTTTATTGTTACCAAGAAATGATTTGGTATTGAGATAACAACGGCTGCGTTGGACCTTTAAATCATGACTCAAGCCATGAATCTAATATGGTATTTGAAAGCATGTTCCTCCCTACCTGTATCACTGCCTCGCCGTTTGGTACAGGCCTTTTCTGTTATTTGGTTGAGAGGAATGCCCCAGACTCTCGTTGTCTTTGATAGGCAGCAGATCGACTCACCCTGGCATGGGGTGAGTTGACAGATGTGCTGTCCTTAAACCAGGGCCAGCCTCTGTCTGCGTCCCAAATTGTACCCAATTCCCATAGCGCACGGTAAAAAGTAGTGCACTATCTAGGGAATAGGGTGCCATTAGGACCAATGGCAGACGGGAAGGGTAGCAGAGCTACAGATGAGGGGATTGACTTTCAGAGGGGTGATGATGTCCTGGGGCAGAGGGTGCGGGCTGTCTGACCCTGAGCTGGACCGCCTCCCACTATAGTGACATTTTGACCCGAGAGAGAGGGAGAGCATGGGTTGTCCCCTCTTGCATCCCTGCCAGCTCTTCAGTATTCAACTCACACCAGCCCACGAGCTCTGCTTAAGTGTGTGTGTGTGTGTGTGTGTTTGAGCTCGTGTCCCTGTGGGTGTGTGAGGCCCCTTAGCTCTGTTCAGTCCAGACTCAAGCGCTGTGTTACTGTGGCTCCACTTGGCTCTTGGCATTAAGGCATATGCTAACAGAACAGCAGTTTTATCTGGGTCACAGGGCATCCTGGGTAGCCCAGCGCTGCCGGCCATGCCCTTGCTTTGGATGCGTCCCAAATGGCACCCGTTTGCATTTATTTCACTACTTTTGCCCAGAGACCAGAGTAGTGCACTAAATAGGGAATAGTGTGCCATTTGGGACGTAGGCTTTGAGTCACACCTCATTCTGCTTCCTGTCGTTTAGCGTACATTTTTCCCTGTTATCCTTGTGGTTAAACCTGACTGAGGGCTGCACTCACCAAGTGAAACAGTGTTCAGTCTGTTTAAAATTGTTTGTGTCGTATATTTCGACAGTCCTGAAATGACAGAGGGGATACAGATGGGTTGGAAAATCAGATTGAAGTATTGGAGTGGGGAATTGAACCCCGGTCTCCGGTGGTGTGGGGAGTGTATATGAGTCGTAGCCAGGAGTGTTACCGCTAGACCACGGTCGCTGCACATTCAGTATGGTTCAACCAGGCTACAATGTACGGTTGGGCAGTATCCAGATTTTCCTACCTTCATACCATACCGAGGTATACGGTATTACCAGAAGTGCACAAGGTCCGCTCTTTCTTTCCAAACGTTAAGCAGGAAACACGTCGAGAATCTGATTTGCCAATAGACTGCCGATACAGTATGAGGCCGTTCCTTCTCTTGCTAGAACAAAATACGTACCTGCTTTTTACCGACCTGGTACCAACGAAACTGCCGTTTCTGCTTGTAGAATTGTAATGCTCGGCAGTGGCTGACAACTCGACTTTTAGCCAATTCGAGAGCACGGACCTCCACGTGGGGGAGCCGACAGGAGTGACAAAAAATAAAATATGGCACTTTTTCCGGTCTAATCCACCATTTTCATCATACTTGTTCTGACTAAAACAATAAAACTGCATAATAGTTAGTTAAAAAAAATAAAAAAATCAACCTTTTACGTCTAGCTAAAGTTTGTTAGGTTTGATAATGTACACTAGCTTATTAGGTTAGCTTGCTAACTGAGCAAGGCAGTCAAACACACTTCATATGAAACGAATGGGGTGGTAATAAGTGCAGCTCAATGCACACAACACTAAATGCTTTACCACTCTAGCTATCTGGCCACTGTAGCTAGTAACATTATAATTAAATCAATGGATTTGTTTCCATGAAGCAGCTGCCTTTAGTTGGCTGCGCAAAGACAGTACAGTATGAAGGCAGACACTGCTTCTCCAATAAGATGTCCCTGATCACACTTATAGGCGACGTCATGGTGACGTTGACTAGCTAAGCTCATACGCAGAAACATGTCATTGGGGGTTAACGATCATCTCTCGCCGAACTGCGCAGGCCGAAAAAAATCAAAGGCACTCCTTTGATATAAAGTAGTGGATTGATTGTCTCTGCTGCAAGATTAAGCTTCTTGCTTACAAGGTAGCCACTGCCTGAGTCCAAAATGGAACTCTTTTGCCTGTTCCCTATAGTGCACTACCTTTGCCCAGGGCTCTATGGAGAATCGCGCTACCATTTGGGACATTTTACAATTTTGTAATTTCGTAGATGGTCTTATCCAGAGCAACTTACAGTAGTGAGTGCATACATCTTCATACCCTGTGGGATTCGAACCCACAAACCTGGCGCTGCAAGCGCCATGCTCTACCAACTGAGCCACACTGGACCCCAGTCTGTGTCGTCATATCTCTGTCACAAGTTTTGGGGATCGGAATATAAAAGGATCCGCTAGTGCTGCTTATCATTGTTCAGACATCTCCGTGAATGTATTATCTTCACAGTAATTTGCTGCAAGTCAATGGAACCCACACTGTTAACATTCCCAGCTGTGTGCCTCATTTCTCTGGTTAAGACTTGTTTTATCTGGTGTTCTGACTTTATAGAACTACATTATGGTCCTGAAAAAGAACACGTGCCATCCACATTAACAATTTGTGCATCTCTCCCTCTACTTCCATCCTTCTCTCTCTCCTTTCGCCACTTCCCCCTCTCTCTCCTTTCTCCATCTCCCCCTTTCTTTTCTCCAGGTGAACTTTGTGGTGTGCCAGCTGTTTGCCCTGTTGACAGCCTTCTGGTTCCGTCTCTATCTCCACCCCAGTAAGACCAGTCCCTTTGTCAGACATGTGGTGGCCACGCTACTGGGATTCTACTTTGCTCTCTTCTGTTTTGGCTGGTGAGTCCGTCTCTCTGCCTACACACACACACACACACACACCCACACACACACACTCTCAGGTTCCACGCGCTGTCTCATGATGGCCAAACGGGTCGATTTTAGATGGGTAAACGATACCCCCCCCCCCCATTCCAAGCAATCTGCTGCGCTGCTGCATAAACGGGCCGCTGTGATTTCTCTAAGCATGGGTTGATAGGGGGCAGTTGATTTGTTTTTGTGAAACTTTAGACGGGAGTAAGTAGCGGAGTTAGAACCAGATGGTTGTGTCGTATTTGTGTTCACATCTGATGCTATCAGGTTCAGGAGGATGTTTTTGCTTTGCACGCTGATGTCATATTGAATAGGACTGTAGGTAGTGGGACAATGAATAGGGATATTCTTAAGCCCTCTTTAAATATTGACCTGCTGCCTTTTGGCAACTATCTGTTACTAAATACTATGATATAGTCTGTGTCCATTTCATAGAATTTTAAGCAATGTATATATATTTTTTTTGTAAGCTAGTATTTTGAAGCTCTTTTGACTGCCTCCAAGTATAGTTAAATTTGTGAAATTAATGAATGAATTAGGGACCACTGATTCCTTATGTAAAATATTCATAACAGGACCCCCCCCCCCCCTCCCCTCTAACCTGATTCATGGGCACCAAGGGAGGACATGCCAATATGGGTCCGCCAATAGATGTATCATCAGGTCAATATGTTGCTGGACTCATCACCGACCAGTGCTCTCCTCTCAGGGCTAAATCAATGTTTATCAGTGTTGCTCAAAAGATTTCTCTCTAACAGATCTGCTTTAATAAAACAAATAGGTCGATGGGGCAAATGAGGGCTGTGTCCCAAATGGCCCATTATTCTCTACGTTGTACACTTCTTTTGACCAGTAGTGGACTAAATAGGGAATAGGGTGCCATTTGGGACGCTACCGAGGACTGAGTGCCAGGATGTTTAGTTGTAACACTGTAAACTGCAGGATCTAATTAGAGCCACACACATACTTACAGGGCGTACATCCCAAATGGCACCCTATTAACATAGGGCTCTGGTCAAAAGTAGTGTACTATGTAGAGCGTCAGGGCCACAGTTACTGTATATGGGTTGTTGTTCGTAACATGCAATATGTTGTGAAAAATATGAATTCCTTGCCACAAAATGGCATGCAAACATTGCAATCTTTTGTGACCACAAACTGCCACACGTGGCCAATTTTGAACTTAAAGCTAGATAAAATGGGCATGCTTAATTGTCTTCAATGGAAACAATGACTGGGTAAAAATGTCCCTGTAGCACTGAATGATGTGCTTGTGAGGTGTTGGGTATGTATCCACTTTGGCATTGTTCCTTTGTAACTGCACCCAGTCGTACTGTTGTGTGTGTGTGTGTGTGTGTGTGTGTGTGTGTGTGTGTGTGTGTGTGTGTGTGTGTGTGTGTGTGTGTGTGTGTGTGTGTGTGTGTGTGTGTGTGTGTGTGTGTGTGTGTGTGTGTGTGTGTGTGTGTGTGTGTGTGTGTGTGTGTGTGTGTGTGTGTGTGTGTGTGTGTGTGTTATGGGTGAATGTGTGTTAAATTAAGCTAATGTAGGGACAAATGGTTCTCTGTAGGCAGACTGGGCACATGAACCTTGGCCCATTACTGACTGGCAACAATATGGCTTAGAGGAAAGACAGACTGAGGGAGGAAAAGAAGGGTGAGGGGAAAGCGAGAGAGGGAGGATGGACAGATAGGATGGAGGGGAAAAGAGACGTGGAGGGAAATAAAGAGGGAGAATGAAGGGGGATATGCAAATGACACATAAACTCAGCAAAAAAAAGAAAGGTCTCTTTTTCAGGACCCTGTCTTTCAAAGATAATTCGTAAAAATCCAAATAACTTCACAGATCTTCATTGTAAAGGGTTTAAACACTGTTTCCCATGCTTGTTCAATGAACCATGAACAATTAATGAACATGCACCTGTGGAACGGTCGTTAAGACAATAACAGCTTACAGACGATAGGCAATTAAGGTCACAGTTATGAAAACTTAGGACACTAAAGTGGCCTTTCTACTGACTCTGAAAAACACCAAAAGAAAGATGCCCAGGGTCCCTACTCATCTGTGTGAATGTGCCTTAGGCATGCTGCAAGGAGGCATGAGGACTGCAGATGTGGCCAGGGCAATAAATTGCAATGTCTGTACTGTGAGACGCCTAAGACAGCGCTACAGGGAGACAGGACGGACAGCTGATCGTCCTCTCAGTGGAAACCACGTGTAACAACACCTGCACAGGATCAGTACATCTGAACATCACACCTGCGGGACAGGTACAGGATGGCAACAACAACTGCCCGAGTTACACCAGGACCGCACAATCCCTCCATCAGTGCTCAGACTGTCCGCAATAGGCTGAGATGGGCTGGACTGGGGGATGTAGGCCTGTTGTAAGGCAGGTCCTCACCAGACATCACCAGCAACAATGTCGCCTATGGGCACAAACCCACCATCGCTGGACCAGACAGGACTGGCAAAAAGTGCTCTTCACTGACAAGTCGTGGTTTTGTCTCACCAGGGGTGATTGTCGGATTTGTGTTTATCGTCGACCGAATGAGCGTTACACAGAAGCCTGTACTCTGGAGCAGGATTGATTTGGAAGTGGAGTGTCCGTCATGGTCTGGGGTGGTGTGTCACAGCATCATCGGACTGAGCTTGTTGTCATTGCAGGCAATCTCAACGCTGTGCGTTACAGGGAAGACATCCTCCTCCCTCATGTGGTACCCTTCCTGCAGACTCATCCTGACATGACCCTCCAGCATGACAATGCCACCAGCCATACTGCTTGTTCTGTGCGTGATTTCCTGCAAGACAGGAATGTCAGTGTTCTGCCATGGCCAGCGAAGAGCCCGGATCTCAATCTCATTGAGCACGTCTGGGACCTGTTGCATCGGAGGGTGAGGACTAGGGCCATTCCCCCCCAGAAATGTCCGGGAACTTGCAGGTGCCTTGGTGGAAGAGTGGGGTAACATCTCACAGCAAGAACTGGCAAATCTGGTGCAGTCATGCACTGCAGTACTTAATGCAGCTGGTGGCCACACCAGATACTGACTGTTTACTTTTGATTTTGACCCCCCCCCCCCCCCTTTGTTCAGGGACACATTATTCCATTTCTGTTAGTCACGTGTCTGTGGAACTTGTTCAGTTTGTCTCAGTTGTTGAATCTTGTTATGGTCACACAAATATTTACACGTTAAGTTTGCTGAAAATAAGTGCAGTTGACAGTGAGGACGTTTCTTTTTTTGCCGAGTTTATATACACGCACATACACATGTACACTACCATTCAGAAGTTTGGGGTCACTTAGAAATGTCCTTGTTTTTGAAAGAAAAGCTTATTTTTTGTCCATTTAAAATAACATCAAATTGACCAGAAATACGCAGATTTTTTTTTAAATGGAATATCTACATAGGCGTACAGTGGCCCATTATCAGGTGGTACCTTTCTGGTACAGGTACTCTTCCCCCCCTCTCTCTCCCGAGCTTTCTCTCGCCTCCAGCACACATGCACTGTTGGGGTGAGTGACTCTGAACTTACAATGGCTAACCCCAAGTCATTATATATTTAATTATTTTCTTGTGCATTTTGTTATTTTGCTATTTGCCTCATGACTCCAAACTTTCTTCACCCAACCGTGGGACAGACTGTTTGTTCCCACACTCGGGACTCTGACTCTCTATTGGTTACACAGACTTTTGGACCCCCCATCCTATTCTAATCACCTCTCGCCGGCTTGTATTCATGTTACCTGATGAAATTGCTGTACAATATGATCTTGTTGCCATCTGATGCACATTCAGATGTCATAAATCAGCACTGCAGAGCTCTCCCTGTCCTATGTCGTGCCTTGATTGTATTACTGTTGATGATATCTGGAAATGTGCATGTACACCCTGGCCCATATCCTGTTGCAAGCCCCAATTCTGACTTGTGCTCTGGTATCTGATTCACTGATTTCTGCTCCCCTAAAAGCCTTGGTATTCTGCACGTTAATACTAGAAGTGTAAGGGTCTATGTGTAGCTGGTGCAGAGGAGTCAGGCGCAGGACAGCAGAGATGAGTACCGTAATTTCCGGACTATTATGCGCACCTGAATATAAGCCGCACCCACTGAATAAAAAAAATAAAATATTTTGAACATAAATAAGCCGCACATGTCTATAAGCCGCAGGTGCCTACCCGTACATTGAAACAAATTAACTTTACACAGGCTTTAACGAAACACGGCTTGTAACAAAAATAAATAGGCTTTAACGAAACACGGCTTGTAAAAAAAATAAAATAAATAGCAGTAAGCTTTAGTTGTCTTTTTGCACTGAGTCAATTCCTCACGCTGCTGTTTCCAACGTCTTATCATCGACTCATTAAGACCAAGCTCCCGTGCAGCAGCTCTATTTCCTTTTCCAACAGCCAGATCAATCGCCTTCAACTTGAAAGCTGCATCATATGCATTTCTCCGTGTCTTTGCCATGATGAGGGTGACAAAATGACTACCGTAATCAGAATGATGGGAAGTTTGAGAGCGCTCGATTTAATCTAAACAGTAAACAAAAAAGTTGTTTGACCTTAACCCGTTCGGCAATTTCATTGGTCTAATGAAAGCTTCATGCCGCCAAAAAACTGAGCACGTCACAGAATGTGTTAAAAAATAATAATAATAATGAAAGCGGGAAAAATCCATATATTAGCTGCGTCATTGTTTAAACCGCGAGGTTCAAAGCCTGGGAAAAAAGTTGCGGCTTATAGTCCGGAATTTACGGTAAATAAACGTAACTTTACTCAAAGTAATCAAAAATACAATATAAATCCAAGCCCACAATAAGGACCATAATACAACAAACAATCACTCACAACCAAACATGGGGAACAGAGGGTTAAATAATAAACAGGTAATTGGGTGAGTGAAACCAGGTGTGTAAGACATAGACAAAACAAATGAAAAGTGGATCGGCGGTGGCTAGAAGGCCGGTGACGTCGACCGCCGGACGCCGCCCGAACAAGGAGAGGCACCGACTTCGGCAGAAGTCGTGACAAGAAGCTTATTACCTAAAATGGATCAATTGAAAGTGTGGGTTCACAGCTCCAGTCCAGATGTGTTGGTCATTACTGAGATGTGGTTAAGGAGGAGTGTTTTGCATACTGATGTTAACCTTTCTGGTTATAACCTTTTTTGGCAAGACAGATCTTCCAAAGGTGTGGGAGTGGAAATCTTTACCAAGGATCACCTTCAGTGCTCGGTTGTCTCCACCAAGTCTGTCCACAAACAATTTGATTTGCTGATTTTAAGTAGTAAACTTTCAAATAGCTCTTTTTTGACTGTTGCTGGGTGCTCACGTCCTCCATCACCACCGGCCTGTACCCTACCTGCCCTAAGCTCTCTCCTGGCCCCCTACACCAAGTCTGAATTTGTCCTGCTAGGTGACCTAAACTGGGACATGCTTAATTAAACCACCTGACCAAGTCCTAAAGCAATGGGTCTCCCTAAATCTTTCTCAGATTATTACCAATTCCACAAGGTATTACTCCAAACACCCAGAAAAGGCTACTCTCTTCGATGTTATCCTCAGAAATAATCCTGATAGGCATCAGTCTGGTGTTTTCTGTAATGACCTTAGTGATCACTGTTTTACAGCCTGTGTTCGAAATGGCTGCTCAGTGAAACAACCTGTCCTGATTTTGTCATAGACACTTGCTAAAAAACTTTAATGAGCAAGCCTTCCTTCATGAACTGGCCATTGTAAAATGGTATAGAATCAGCTTGATTCCCACTGTCGAAGACACTTGGACCTTATTTTTTAAATATTTTCAGTGGTATTGTTAACAAACACGCCCCCATAAAGAAAATGAGAATTAAAAACAGGTTCAGACCCTGGTTTGACTGTGGTCTTGCAGAGTTACTCCACCTTAAGAATTGCATTTGGCGAAAGGCTCAGCAAACGCATACTCAGGCTGACTGGCTATCGTTCAGGCAAATGAGAAATAAGTGCACTCAGGGTATCCGAAAGGCCAAAGTTAGTTACTTTGAGGAGCAGTTCTCTCTCTGTGGGTCTAACCCCAAGAAGTTCTGGAATTTTTTTAAAGACCTGGAGAATAAACCCTCCTCCTCAAAGCTGCCCATGTCCCTTAAAGTTGATGATGTGGTTGTTACTGACAAGAAGCACATGGCTGAGCTCATTAATCACCACTTCATTATGTCTGGATTCCTATTTGACTCAGCCAGGCCTCCTTGCCCGTCCAACATTTCCTCATCTCCCACCCAGTCTAATGCGACTATCCCCAATGCTTCTCCCTCTTTTTCACCTCCCCCGCTACAAAGTTTCTCCCTGCAGACGGTCACTGAGTCCGAAGTGCTAGAGGAGCTCCTAAAACTTGACCCCCAAAAAAACATCTGGGTCAGATGGTTTAGACGCTTTCTTCTTTAAGGTTGCTGCCCCTATCATCGCCAAGCCTATCTACGACGTTTTTAACCTGTCTCTCCTTTCTGGGGAGGTTCCCATTGCTTGGAAGGCAGCCACGGTTCGTCCTTTATTTAAAGGGGGAGATCGAACTGATCCTAACTATTTCTATTTTGCCCTGTTTATCAAAAGTGTTGGAAAAACTTGTCAATAATCAACTGACTGGCTTTCTTGATGTCCATAGTGTCCGCTCTGGTAATGCAATCTGGTTTCCGCTCAGGTTATGGATGTGTCACTGCAACCTTAAGGTCCTCAAAGATGTCACCATTGCTCTTGATTCTAAGCAATGTTGTGCTGCTATTTGTATTGACTTGGCCAAAGCTTTTGATATGGTAGACCATTCCATTCTTGTGGGTTGTCTAAGGAGTATTGATGTCTCTTAGGGGTCTTTGGCCTGGTTTGCTAACTACCTCTCTCAAAGAGTGCAGTGTATAAAGTCAGAAAATCTGTTGTCTCAGCCACTGCCTGTCACCAAGGGAGTACCCCAAGGCTCAATCCTAGGCCCCACGCTCTTCTCAATTTACATCAACAACATAGCTCAGGCAGTAGGAAGCTCTCTCATCCATTTATATGCAGATGATACAGTCTAAAACTCAGCTGGCCCCTCCCCGGATTTTGTGTTATACACTCTACAACAAAGCTTTCTTAGTGTCCAACAAGCTTTCTCTACCCTTAACCTTGTTCTGAACACCTCCAAAACAAAGGTCATGTGGTTTGGTTAGAAGAATTCCCCTCCTCCCACAGGTGTTATTACTACCTCTGAGGGTTTAGCGCTTGAGGTAGTCACCTCTTACAAGTACTTGGGAGTATGGCTAGACGGTGCACTGTCCTTCTCTCAGCACATATCAAAGCTGCAGGCTAAAGTTAAATCTAGACTTGGTTTCCTCTATCGTAATCGCTCCTCTTTCACCCCATCTGCCAAACTAACCCTGATTCAGATGACCATCCTACCCATGCTAGATTACGGAGACATCATTTATAGATCAGCAGGTAAGGGTGCTCTCGAGCGGCTAGATGTTCTTTACCATTCGGCCATCAGATTTGCCACCAATGCTCCTTATAGGACACATCACTGCACGCTATACTGCTCTGTAAACTGGTCATCTCTGTATAGCCGTCGCAAGACCCACTGGTTGATGCTTATTTATAAAACCCTCTTAGGCCTCACTCCCCCCTATCTGAGATATCTACTGCAGCCCTCATCCTCCACATACAACACCCGTTCTGCCAGTCACATTCTGTTAAAGGTCCCCAAAGCACACACATCCCTGGGTTACTCATCTTTTCAGTACTACGCAGCTAGCGACTGGAACGAGCTGCAACGAACACTCAAACTGGACAGTTTTATCTCAATCTCTTCATTCAAAGACTCAATCATGGACACTCTTACTGACAGTTGTAGCTGCTTTGCGTGATGCATTGTTGTCTCTACCTTCTTGCCCTTTGTGCTGTTTTCTGTGCCCAATAATGTTTGTCCCATGTTTTGTGCTGCTACCTTGTTGTTTTGCTACCATGTTGTTGTCATGTTGTGTTGCTACCATGCTGTGTTGTCATGTGTTGCTGCCTTGCTATGTTGTTGTCTTCGGTCTCTCTTTATGTAGTGTTGTCTCTCTTGTCGTGATGTGTATTTTGTCATATATATATTTATTTTTTAATCCTAGCCCCCGTCACCGCAGGAGGTCTTTTGCCTTTTGGTAGGACGTCATTGTAAATAAGAACAAATTCTTAACTGACTTGCCTAGTTAAATAAAAAATATAAAAAAATATGCAAATTCAGGTGAGTGTGGTGTATCGCAGGGCAGCCGGCATGGACCATTATTGTTTTCTGTGTTACTAATGACCTTAGAAAACCTTTTTGCAATTATCTTATCACAGCTGAAAACTGTTGTGCTGATTTAAAGAAGCAATAAAACTGGCCTTCTTTAGACTAGTTGAGTATCAAATGTTATTGGTCAAATACACATGGTTAGCGGATGTTAATGCGAGTGCAGTGAAATGCTTGTGCTTCTAGTTCTGACAACGCAGTAATATCTAACAAGTAATCTAACAAATGAATATGTACATATAAATATATGGATGAGCGGTGGCCGTGCAGCATATTCGAGATGCAGTAGATGATATAGAATACAGTTTATACATGAGTGAGTGATGTAGGATATGTAAATATTATTAAAGTGGCATTATTTAAAGTGACTAGTGATACCTTTTATTATGTCCATTTATTAAAGTGGCCAGAGATTTGAGTCTGTATGTTGGCAGCAGCCTTGAGATATACACTGTCTTTCAGTCTCTCGGTCCCAGCTTTGATGCACCTGTACTGACCTCGCCTTCTGGATGATAACGGGGTAAACAGGCAGTGGCTCGGGTGGTTGTTGTCCTTGATGATCTTTTTGGCTTCCTGTGACATCTGGTGCTGTAGGTGTCCTGGAGGGCAGGTAGTTTGCCCCTGGTGATGCGTTGTGCAGACCGCACCACCCTCTGGAGAGCCTTGCGGTTGAGGGCGGAGCAGTTGCCGTGCCAGGTGGTGATACAGCCCGACAGGATGCTCTCAATTGTGCATCTGTAAAAGTTTCTGAGTGTTTTTAGGTGGCAAGCCAAATTTCTTCAGCCTCCTGAGGTTGAAGAGGTGCTGTTACGCGTTCTACACCACGCTGTCTGTGTGGGTGGACCATTTCAGTTTGTCCGTGATGTGTACACCGAGGAACTTAAAACGTTCCACCTTCTCCACTACTACCCCGTCGATGTGGAAGGGGGGGTGCTCCCTCTGCTGTTTCCTGAAGTCCATGATCATCTCCTCTGTTTTGTTGACGTTGAGTGAGAGGTTATTTTCCTGACACCACACTCTGAGGGCCCTCACCTCCTCCCTGCCGTCTCGTCGTTGTTGGTAATCAAGCCTACCACTGTAGTGTCGTCTGCAAACTTGATGATTGAGTTGGAAGAGTGCATGACCACGCAGTCATGGGTTGAGGGTTGAGGGTCTCGAGCTTAATGACAAGTTTGGAGGGTACTATGGTGTTGAATGCTCAGCTGTAGTCAATGAACAGCATTCTTACATTGGTATTCCTCTTGTCCAGATGGGATAGGGCAGTGCGCAGTTTGATGGCGATTGCATCGTCAGTGGACCTATTGGGGTGGTAAGCAATTTGGAGTGGGTCTAGGGTATCAGGTAGGGTGGAGGTGATATGATCCTTGACTAGTCTCTCAAAGCACTTCATGATGACAGAAGTGTGTGCAATGGGGCGATAATCATTTAGTTCAATTACCTTAGCTTTCTTGGGAACTGGAACAATGGTGGCCATCTTGAAGCATGTGGGGACAGCAGACTGGGATAGAGATTGATTGAATATGTCTGTAAACACAACAGCCAGCTGGCCTGCGCATGCTCTGAGGCTGGGGTTGCCGTCTGGACCGGCAGCCTTGCGAGGGTTAACATGTTTTAAATGTTTTACTCACGTTGGCCATGGAGAAGGAGAGCCCACAGGCTTTGATAGCGGGCCTGTGGGCTCTCCTTCTCCATGGCCAACATCAGTAAAACATGGATATACACGGCTGTGACTATAATCGAAGAGAATTCTCTTGGAAGATAATGCGGTCGGCATTTGATTGTAAGGAATTCTAGGTCAGGTGAACAAAAGGACTTGAGATCTTGTATGTTGTTGTGATTACCCCATGAGTCGTTAATCATAAGGCGACACCCCACCCTTCTTCTTACCAGAGAGATGTTTGTTTCTGTCGGCGCGATGCATGAAGAACCGGGTGGCTGTACTGACTCTGACCACACATCCCGAGTGAGCCATGTTTCCGTGAAACAGAGAATGTTACAATCTCTGATGTCTTTCTGGAAGGCAACTTGTGCCCTAATTTCATCCACCTTGTTATCTAGAGATTGGACATTGGCGTGTAATATGCTCGGAAGCGGTGGATGGTGTGCTCGCCTTCTGAGTCTGACCAGTAGGCTGCTACGTCTGCCTCTCCTGCGGCGACCGTGTTGTTTCGGGTTGGCCTCTGGGATAAGATCCAATGTCCAAGGTGGACATCAAAACAAAGGATCCGCTTCGGGAAAGACGTATTCCTGTCCATATTGTTGGCAAGTTGACATCACTTTAATATCCAATAGATCTTCCCGGCTGTATGTAATAACACTTGAGATTTTCTGTGCTACATAGTTTTCTAAGGACCTGAAGTAAGGCAACCATCTCTGTCGGCGCCATTCCTCCAAATGCTGATGCTCCGTATCTGGAGCATCAGCATTTGTGGGTTCGATTACAGGCTTAAATTTGCCTGAAACAAAGACTTTCTTCTGAAACTCGTCAGTCTACTCTTGTTCTGAGAAATGAAGGCTAGTCCATGCGAGAAATTGCCAAGAAACTGAAGATCGCGTACAACGCTGTGTACTACTCCCTTCACAGAACAGCGCAAACTGTCTCTAAACAGAATAGAAAGAGGAGTGGGAGGCCCCGGTGCACAACTGAGCAAGAGGAAAAGTACATTAGTGTCTAGTTTGAGAAACAGACGCCTCTCATGTATTCAACTGACAGCTTCATTAAATAGAACCCGTAAAACACCAGTCTCAATGTCAACAGTGAAGAGGCGACTCCGGGATACTGGCCTTCTAGGTAGAGTTGCAAAGAAAAATCCATATCTCAGACTGGCCATTAAAAATAAAATATTAAGATGGGCACACTGGACAGAAGAACTCTGCCTATACTCAACAAGTCTAAAGAAGGCCAGTTTTATTGCGCCTAATCAGCAAAACAGTTTTCAGCTGTGTTAACATAATTGCAAAAGGTTTTTCTGATGATCAATTTGTTTTTTAAAAATTCTAAACTTGGATTAGCTCATTGGAACACAGGAATGATGGTTGCTGATAATGGGCTTCTGTACACCTATGTAGATATTCCATAAAAAATAACATTTCCAGCTACAATATTCATTTACTACATTAACAATGTCTACACTGTATTTCTAATCAATTTGATGTTATTTTTTAATGGACAAAAAATTGGCTTTTCTTTCAAAAACAAGGACATTTCTAAGTGGCCCCAAACTTGTGTGTGTGTGTGTGTGTGTGTGTGTGTGTGTGTGTGTGTGTGTGTGTGTGTGTGTGTGTGTGTGTGTGTGTGTGTGTGTGTGTGTGTGTGTGTGTGTGTGTGTGTGTGTGTGTATACATACAGTTGAAGTCGGAAGTTTACATACACTTAGGTTGGAGTCACTAAAACTCGTTTTTCAACCACTCCGCAAATTTCTTGTTAACAAACTATAATTTTGGCAAGTCGGTTAGGGCATCTACTTTGTGCATGTCACAAGTAATTTTTCCAACAATTGTTTACAGACAGATTATTTCACTTATAATTCACTGTATCACAATTCCAGTGGGTCAGAAGTTTACATACACTAAGTTGACTGTGCCTTGTAACAGCTCGGAAAATTCCAGAAAATGATGTCATGGCTTTAGAAGCTTCTGGTAGCCTAATTGACATCATTTGTGTCAATTGGAGGTGTACCTGTGGATGTATTTCAAGGCCTACCTTCAAACTCCGTGCCTCTTTGCTTGACATCATGGGATAATCTAAAGAAATCAGCCAAGACCTCAGAAAAAGAATTGTAGACCTCCACAAGTCTGGTTCATCCTTGGGAGCAATTTCCAAACGCCTGAAGGTACCACATTCATCTTTACAAACAATAGTGTGCAAGTATAAACACCATGGGACCACGCAGCCGTCATATCGCTCAGGAAGGAGACGCGTTCTGTCTCCTAGAGATGAACACACTTTGGTGCAAAAAGTGCAAATCAATCCCAAAACAACAGCAAAGTACCTTGTGCTGGAGTAAACGGGTACAAAAGTATCTATATCCACAGTAAAACGCGTCCTATATCGACATAACCTGAAAGGCCGCTCAGCATGGAAGAAGCCACTGCTCCAAAACCGCCATAAAAAGCCAGACTACGGTTTGAAACTGCACATGGGGACAAAGACCGTACTTTTAGGAGAAATGTCCTCTGGTCTGATGAAACAAAAATAGAACTGTTTGACCATAATGACCTTCGTTATGTTTGGAGGAAAAAGAGGGAGGCTTGCAAGCCGAAGAACACCATCCCAACCGTGAAGAACAGGGGTGGCAGCATCATGTTGTGGGGGTGCTTTGCTGCAGGAGGGACTGGTGCACTTCACAAAATAGATGGCATCATGGGGTTGGAAAATTATGTGGATATATTGAAGAAACTTCTGAAGACATTCAGAAAGTTAAAGCTTGGTCACAAATGGGTCTTCCAAATGGACAATGACCCCAAGCATACTTCCAAAGTTGTGGCAAAATGGCTGAAGGACAACAGAGTATTGGAGTGGCCATCACAAAGCCCTGACCTCATTCCCATAGAACATTTGTGGGCAGAACTGAAAAAGCGTCTGCGAGCAAAGAAGCCTACAAACCTGACTCAGTTACACCAGCTCTGTCAGGAGGAATGGGCCAAAATTCACCCAACTTATTGTGGGAAGCTTGTGGAAGGCTACTCGAAACGTTTGACCCAAGTTAAATAATTTAAAGGCAATGCTACCAAATACTAATTGACTGTATGTAAACTTCTGACCCACTGGGAATGTGATTAAAGAAGTAAAAGCTGAAATAAATCATTCTCTCTACTAATGTGACATTTCACATTCTTAAAATAAAGTGGTGATCCTAACTGACCTAAGACAGGGAAGTTTTACTAGGATTAAATGTCAGGAATTGTGAAAAACTGAGTTTAAATGTATTTGGCTAAGGTGTATGTAAACTTCTGACTTCAACTGTGTTAAATATATATATATATATATATATATTTAACAGCAAAAAGAAACCTCTCACTGTTTCTTTTTGCTCACTGCAAAAAGAAACGTCCTCTCACTGTCAACTGTATTTATTTTCAGCAAACTTAAAATTTGTAAATATTTATATGAACATAAGATTCAACAACTGAGACATAAACTGAACAAGTTCCACAGACATGTGACTAACAGAAATGTAATAATGTGTCCCTGAACAAAGGGGGGGGGGGGGGGGGGGGGTCAAAAGTAACAGTAAGTATCTGATATGGCCACCAGCTGCATTGAGTACTGCAGTGTGTCTCCTCCTCATGGACTGCACCAGATTTACCAGTTCTTGCTGTGAGATGTTACCCCACTCTTCCACCAAGGCACCTGCAGGTTCCCGGACATTTCTGGGGGGAATGGCCCTAGCCCTCACCCTCCGATGCAACAGGTCCCAGACGTGCTCAATGAGATTGAGATCCGGTCTCTTCGCTGGCCATGGCAGAACACTGACATTCCTGTCTTGCACGAAATCACGCACAGAATGAGCAGTGGTGTTGTCATGGTGTTGTCATGGTGTTGTCATGCTGGAGGGTCATGTCAGGATGAGCCTGCAGGAAGGGTACCACATGAGGGAGGAGGATGTCTTCCCTGTAACGCACAGCGTTGAGATTGTGCTCTCCTCCCAGAAATGTTCCATACACACAACCTTATTTCTCTCAAATGTTGTGCACAAATATGTTTACATCCCTGTTAGTGAGAATTGCTAATTTGCCGACGTAATCCATCCACCTTACAGGTTTGGCATATCAAGAAGCTGATTAAACAGCAGGATCATTACACTTGTGCACCTTGAGCTGGGGACAATACAAGGCCACTCTAAAATGTGCGGTTTTGTAACACAACACAATGCCACAGATGTCTCAAGTTTTGAGGGAGCGTTTTAATTGGCATGCTTGCTGAATGAATGTCCGACAGAGTTGTTTCTAGAGAATTTAATGTTCATTTCGCTACCATAAACTGCCTCCAATGTCGTTTTAGAGAATTTGGCAGTACGTCCAACTGGCCTCACAACCGCAAACCACGCCAACCCAGGACCTCCACGTACCTATAATGCCATTCCATTTTTCTGGGCACTAGATGAAGTCTGTATATTTTGGGGTGCTTTCATTTGAAAAAAAAAACACTTCACATATTATTGCTAAACACTCTTTCTCATCTTTCTATCAAAATAAAATAGTACTGCCATGTATGAGAAATGCTTTTATTATATATTTTCCAAGAGAATCTAAGCTAGAACACATTCTTTTCAAGACATCAACAATTGCTTTAGTAAAAGTCTGAAGATATGATACATTCACGACCTTATGCATGTTACGGATTTTATAACGCTGAAAAAGGACACTGACCATGAAAAGAGAGAAACCAATTATTCACCATATCAAAACATTTGATTTGAAAGTTAGCTTTACAGAGAAAAGTTTCATATGATCCAATGTAAGGTGGATGTTTTACAAAAAGGGTGAAGAAATAGACCTCTTTCTGTCTCTGCTGCAGGTTAATGATTAAGGGTCAGTTGTGGGTCAATCTGACTGATTTATATGGCACAGGGGACAGGGAGGATTGAGTGAGAGAGGGAGGTTTGAGTGAGAGAGGGAGGATGGAGGGAGGGAGGGAAAGAGAGGGAGGATGGAGGGAGGGAAGGAGAGGGAGGATGGAGGGAGGGAAAGAGAGGGAGAATGGAGGGGAAGCGAGAGAGGGAGGGGAAAGAGAAAGAGAGGAAGGGAGGGTGGCGGGGAAGAGGGACAGAAGTGGAGGGAAATGGAGACATCGTGGGAGAGCAGAAATAGTGGGTATTATGTGTGTGATTGATTAAACTGTTAATCACTTGTCTCTCCTCTGTGTTTCAGGTATGCTCTCCACTTTCTGGTTCAGAGTGGGCTCACCTATGGCATCATGATCCTAACAGGAGTGGAACACATGCACAAGTAAGTCCTCTGCGTGTGTGTGTGTGTGCGTGTGTGTGTGTGTGTGTGTGTGTGTGTGTGTGGTTCAGGGTGAGAGTCGTTTCTGAAGGCCTGTCTGAATGATGATGTGTAGACTGGCCGCAGATGACATGCTGTACTGCCTCTAGAGTGGCCACTGTTGCTGCTGCTGGACCAATAATGTTCAAAACCACCAGGAGAGCCCAGACATATAAAGTACCAGTGAAAAGTTTGGACACACCTACTCATTCCAGGGTTTTTCTTTATTTTTACTATTTTCTACATTGTAGAATAGTGGTGAAGACATCAACGCTATGAAATAACACACATGGAATCATGTAGTAACCAAAAAAGTGTTAAATAAATCAAAATATATTTTATATTTAGATTCTTCAAAGTAGCCACCCTTTGCCTTGATGACAGCTTTGCACACTCTTGGCATTCTCTCAACCAGCTTCATGAGGTAGTCACCTGGAATGCATTTCAATTAACAGGTGTGCCTTGTTAAAAGTTAATTTGTGGAATTTCTTTCCTTCTTAATGCGTTTGAGCCAATCAGTTGTGTTGTGACAAGGTAGGTGGGATATACAGAAGATAGCTCTATTTGGTAAAAGACTAAGTCCATATTATGGCAAGAACAGCTCAAATAAGCAAAGAAAAACGACAGTCCATCATTACTTTAAGACATGAAGGTCAGTCAATACGGAACATTTCAAGAACGCTATGATGAAACTGGCTCTCATGAGGACCACTACAGGAAAGGAAGACCCAGAGTTACCTCTGCTGCAGAGGATAAGTTTATTAGAGTTACCAGCCTCAGAAATTTCTGCCCAAATAAATGCTTCACAGGGTTCAAGTAACAGACACATCTCAACATCGATTCAATCTACGGGAGTTCAACTTCATGTGCTAACCACACCCCGCCCTCTTCAATTTTTCTTGTACATGCAGAGGTCATTGGAGCAAATTGCTCCTTCTCTTGGAAGTAATAATTGGAGCAGTAAAGGTGTGATAAATCATAATTTATTTGTGTGTGTGCGTGCTTGGTCCCACAGTTTGTCATTATCTGTGGCTCAGTTGGTAGAGCATGGTGTTTGCAACGCCAGCATGGTGTGTGCAACGCCAGGGTTGTGGGTTCGAATCCCACGGGGGGGCAGTACAAAAAAATAAAATAAAAAAATGCATGAAATTTATGCATTCACTACTGTAAGTCGCTCTGGATAAGAGCATCTGCTAAATGACTAAAATGTCAAATGTAAATGTAGCAGAGGGGAGGCCATCATGGCCATCATTCCGTCCTGTTGCTCACCAGCTGTTGGCGGACATTTTATTTTTATTTTTTCTCTGGCTTCGTGATTACTGTAATAACATCTTCCAATTATAACTTCCCCTTTGGCCTCCTGTGTCTTATCACTGGCTGTGTCCACCTACCCCGAGGCACCAGTTGTTTTCAGACGAGCGCATCCATGCATAAGAGCCTACTCCAGCTCACCCCTTGTCTCTCTCCTTTGCTAGCCCAGCTGGGGCACCTCTCTGGGGGGTTGCTAACTAGGCCTACTTGAAGCCCAGGCCCCATCTACAGGCCCGGAGGAAACTAATTGTGGAGAATACTAATTTCACTGCCTAATCAATTACATTGATGTTCAATTGATACTACGGAGAAAAAAGAGGAATGAACAGGTCGGCATAGATTGCTGTTGTTTTTTTTCTTTCTCTATTGTCAGTTGTGTGGGCAAGAGATTGGCCGTGTCCCAAACGGCACCCTATGGGCCCTGGTCAAAAGCAGTGCATTATATAAATATAAGGAATAGGGTGCCATTTGGGACGCCACCATTGCCTGGCTTGCCACCATTGCCTGGCTCGCCACTTATCTTGGGCCTCTGCCAAAAACGAGGGGCCACAACAATCTTTTTTTCCCTTCCCTTAGTTCCCCTCTGAGAAATTAGATTGATCTGTAAACTGCAGCACATATGCCTCCAACATTGACTCGAAAATGTTCTGCTTGACTCCTTTGATAATCTTGGAGGAGACCTCAGTCAGCGGAGGAGGAGGAGGAAGAGATGGTGGTAGCTGTCTGGCTGACATAGCCCAGACGTGTCTTCAGGTGCATTCACAAGCACAGTCACAGGTTCTCACAGTGCTGCTGAAAGAGCTAGTAGTCTCCTCCTTTCCTCTCTCCTTGTCCTTCCCCCTCCGCCCTAGTCTCTCCTTCCTGACCCTCATAGTCTGCAGGGAGCTTGACTGCATGAGTCATCGCCATGGAGTGTGTGTGAAGACTGAGAGTGTGGTGTACTCCTTGAGACTTAACATGCCTTCCCTGCCAAGCGCACACACACACACACACACACACACACACACACACACACACACACACACACACACACACATTTCCTCTCTTCCTGTGGGGATGTGTGTGGGTTGTGCACGTGTATGGACTGTGCAGACTGTGGGATATAATCGTCTCCTCTCTGATTATTTAGAGGCTGTGTGTCCCAAATGACACCCTATTTCCACCCCCTGTGGGCCCTGGTCAAAAGTAGTGAACTAAATAGGGAATAGGGTGTTTTTTGGGAGGCTGTGTGGGAGTAACAGAGCCACTATCCACTATGCCTCCTTACTGAGTTCAGAGCACTGCCAGAGAGGGAGGGGAGGAAGAAGAAGAAGGAGGGAGGGAGTAAGAGGGAGAGGGAGAGGGTGGAAGAGACTAGGGAAGATGGTGTGACAGACAAGGAGCGAGAGCGAGGGAGGAAGTAAGAAGGAGAGGGTAGGCTTGTTGTAGATGAGGCTAAGAGAGGGAGATGGAGAGATGTGCCAATTAAGGACACGCCAAGCTTTAAGCTAGTGCATAAAGATCAACGCAGAGCACCCGCTAGATCCCCGCTCTACTCAATAATGAGACAGCAGGAGCAGGTGGGTGACTGGCTGACTGCTCACTGGCTAGCTCACTGACTGGCTGGCTGGCTAGCTGAATGACTGGCTGGCTGAGTAACTGACTGACTGGCTGACTAAATGACAGACACAAGCTGCTCTATGTCCTGCTGGAATGATTATGGGATGATTATGATACCCATGCTCAACAGCTCTGTCTCCATGGAGACCTCTTGTCTTTTGCCACCTTAAAGCCTGCACAGACTGTACAATTTTTGATTTTTTTTTTCTCCACGATTTTTGCCGTAAGAAAGAGAGTGTAGGCTAAGTGTAGATGAGGCTGAGAGAGGGAGATGGAGAGAGATGTGCCTATTAAGGACATACCAAGTATTAAGCTAGTGCATAAAGATCAACACGGAGCAACACAGAGCACCCACTAGATCCCTCTGGTCAATAATGAGACCGCAGGAGTAGGTGTGTGACTGACTGGCTGGCTGACTGACTTACTGACAGAGACGAGCTGCTCTACGTCCTGCTGGGATGATTACGGAATGATTATGATGCCCATGCTCAACAGCTCTGTCTCCATGGAGACCTCGTCTTTTGTCACCTTTAGACCCGCACAGACTGTAGGATATTAGTCTTCTTATGCCACGATTCTGCCATCCCAGACCAAATGTCCATGTGGTGGATAAATTATTAAACAGCTTGGAAAATTCCAGAAAATGTCTTTAGAAGCTTCTGATAGGCTAATTGACATCATTTGAGTCAATTGGAGGTGTACCTGTGGATGTATTTCAAGGCCTACCTTCAAACTCAGTGCCTCTTTGCTTGACATCATGGGAAAATCAAAAGAAATCAGCCAAGACCTCAGAAAAATAACTGTAGACCTCCACAAGTCTGTTTCATCCTTGGGAGCAATTTCCAAACACCTTAAGGTACCACGTTCATATGTACAAACAATAGTACGCAAGTATAAATACCATGGGACCACAAAGCCGTCATACCGCTCAGGAAGGAGACGTGTTCTGTCTCCTAGAGATGAACGTACTCAAAGTGCAAATCAATCCCAGAACAACAGCAAAGGACCTTGTGAAGATGCCGGAGGAATCAGGTACAAAAGTATCTTTATCCACAGTAAAACGAGTCCTATATTGACATAATCTGAAAGGCCGCTCAGCAAGGAAGAAGCCACTGCTCCAAAACTGCCATAAAAAAGCCAGACTACGGTTTGAAACTGCACATGGGGACAAAGATCCTACTTTTTGGAGAAATGTCCTCTGGTCTGATGAAACAAAAATAGAACTGTTTGGCCATAATGACCATTATGTTTGGAGGAAAAAGGGGGAGGCTTGCAAGCCGAAGAACACCATCCCAAACGTGAAGCACGGGGGTGACAGCATCATGTGGGGGTGCTTTTCTGCAGGAGGGACTGGTGCACTTCACAAAATAGATGGCATCATGAGGGAGGGAAATTATGTGGATATATTGAAGCAACATCTCAAGACATCAGTCAGGAAGTTAAAGCTTAGTCGCAAATGGGTCTTCCAAATGGACAAAGACCCCAAGCATACTTCCAAAGTTGTGGCAAAATGGCCTGGGCTAGGCGGGACGAATTCGTCCCACCTACGTAACAGCCACTTTAAGCATGTGGCGCGATTTTCAAAACCTTAAAAATCCTATTACTTCAATTTCTCAAACATATGACTATTTCACAGCTATTTAAAGACAAGACTCTCGTTAATCTAACCACACTGTCCGATTTCAAAAAGGCTTTACAACGAAAGCAAAACATTAGATTATGTCAGCAGAGTACCAAGCCAGAAATAATCAGACACCCATTTTTCAAGCTAGCATATAATGTCACATAAACCCAGAAGACAGCTAAATGCAGTACTAACCTTTGATGATCTTCATCAGATGACAACCCTAGGACATTATGTCATACAATACATGCATGTTTTGTTCAATCAAGTTCATATTTATATCAAAAACCAGCTTTTTACATTAGCATGTGACGTTCAGAACTAGCATAGGAGGAATTCGCTAACATTTTACTAAATTACTCACGATAAACGTTCACAAAAAGCATAACAATTATTTTAAGAATTATAGATACAAACCTCCTCTATGCACTCGATATGTCCGATTTTAAAATAGCTTTTTGGTGAAAGCACATTTTGCAATATTCTAAGTACATAGCCCAGGCATCACGGGCTCGCTATTTAGACACCCGGCAAGTTTAGCACTCACCATAATCATATTTACTATTATAAAAGTTTGATTACCTTTTGTTGTCTTTGTCAGAATGCACTCCCAGGACTGCTACTTCAATAACAAATGTTGGTTTGGTCCAAAATAATCCATCGTTATATCCGAATAGCGGCGTTTTGTTCGTGCGTCCCAGACACTATCTGAAATGGTAAATCAGGGTCGTGCGCATGGCGCAATTCGTGACAAAAAAAATCTAAATATTCCATTACCGTACTTCGAGGCATGTCAACCGCTGTTTAAAATCAATTTTTATGCCATTTTTCTCGTAAAAAAGCGATAATATTCCGACCGGGAATGTCCATTTAGCTAAACTGAGGAAAGTAAACAAAGCTTTCGGTCGACGCGGGCACGCGCCTGAGTCTCACAGTACTGTAACCAGCCACTACCCAAACGCGCTACTTTTTTTCAGCCAGAGCCTGCAAAGCCACGATTCAGCTTTTTGCCGCCTTCTGAGACCCTATGGCAGCCGTAGGAAGTGTCACGGGACAGCTAAGATCCTCACTCTTCAATAAACAGAGACAAGAAGAACGACACCTTGTCAGACAGGCCACTTCCTGCCTGAAACCTTGTCAGGTTTTTGCCTGCCAAATGAGTTCTGTTATACTCACAGACACCATTCAAACAGTTTTAGAAACTTTAGGGTGTTTTCTATCCATATGTAATAAGTATATGCATATTCTAGTTACTGGGTAGGAGTGGTAACCAGATTAAATCGGGTACGTTTTTTATCCAGCCGTGTCAATACTGCCCCCTATCCTAAACAGGTTAAGGACAACAAAGTCAAGGTATTTGAGTGGCCATCACAAAGCCCTGACCTCAATCCTATAGAACATTTGTGGGCAGAACTGAAAAAGCGTGTGCGAGCAAAGAGGCCTACAAACCTGACTCAGTTACACCAGTTCTGTCAGGAGGAATGGGCCAAAATTCACCCAACTTATTGTGGGAAGCTTGTGTAAGGCTACCCAAAACGTTTGACCCAATTTAAACAATTTAAATGCAATGCTACCAAATACTAATTGAGTGTATGTAAACTTCTGACCCACTGGGAATGTGATGAAAGAAATAAAAGCTGAAATAAATCATTCTCTCTACTATTATTCTGACATTTCACATTCTTAAAATAAAGTGGTGATCCTAACTGACCTAAGACAGGGGATTTTTACTAGGATTAAATGTCAGGAATTGCGAAAAACTGAGTTTAAATGTATTTGGCTGAAGTGTATGTAAACTTCCGACTTCAACTGTATTTCCCTAAATGACCAAAACTTGTTTTCTGATGCATTCTCTCATCTCTCTGCAGCAGGCATGTAGTGAAGAATATGTTTGGAACACCAAATCGCAATAAAATCGCACTATTGAATCGCAATACATATAGCATCTTGAAAATCGCAATACATATCTTATCGGCAACTAAGTATCGTGATAATATCGTACGATGAGGTCCTTGGCAATTCCCAGCCCTAGTAGTGAGCTTGTCTGTCTTTATTCTCAGATACTGTTTGGTGGTGGCCCTGGGGTATCTAAGCTTCTGCCAGATCACGCGTGTGTACGTCTTCGACTATGGCATGTACTCTGCTGACTTCACAGGGTAAGACTCGAGTGCGGTAATACAATGCCCCCATGTCCTCATGTAACATTGTGTGAAACCATGCCTGAATTCATGGGACGGCTTTATATCCCAATATAGCTTTTGCTTATGATCACTCATTTCATTTCCTCTCCCCCTAGTCTCTTTTACACTTTCACTCTCTCTTACTCTCTCTCTCTGTCTCCCTCTCTCTCCATAGGCCTATGATGGTGATAACACAGAAGATCACCAGCTTGACGTTTGAAATCCACGATGGTAAGTAAAGGAGCTTTTTTCCCCCTTCAAACCAGACATAGAGAATATATTTCTGGATTAATCGTATAAGCCTGTCTCCTCCTCTGATGTCAGATGGACCAAAAGACAGAAGTTATGCAGTGGTAACGTCATGGGATATTCCACACATCACCTCCAATGTTATGGCATGTTTAATACCCCCAAATCGCTGGAACATCTCACATACTTACTCCATTTCGCCATAGAAATGTGGAGGAGTCGGATCATAAGGTTGTGTTCTCAGTACGTTTATGAGTACACATTCTATTGTACTCTGATAACTGCCTCTCGGACCAAAAGTAAAAGAGAGGAAGAAAGCAGAATAGAAAGTATGTGTTCGAGAGAATAAGGAGCAATAGCTTCATCAAAATAAATAGCTTTCCACGCATACAAACACACAGGGATGAGGGATGGCCTGTGTCACATGTGGCTCCAGTCCCTAGCAGGCTGTAATATAATGAGCTGATTAGCTGTACTTATCTTGTTATCAGAGTAATGGCCCCCATAAACAACTCAAAATTATTCGGCCCGCTTCCCTCCGGTCACCTCATCCCCAGGGTGCGGTGTGCAACATGAGGGGTTGGCGAGACAACGGGGCTCCAAACTTTCTGGAAGTTTAGCATCTGTTAATTAGCCCTTAGATCAGCAGGGATCTACAAAGAGTGAGAGAGAGAGAGACCGACCACTGGGCCCTAATGGATATCATTACCCACACTGGACAGTCACAGGAGAGGACAGGACGGCACTGACTTCTCAGAACACTGAGTTTATGGGCATGGAATGGTGGCCTCACCCTTGTCAACCATATATACTGTTATGAAATGTTTTTTGTTCCAGTACATTGGAAAGTCAAAGTGAGTATCTTTGAATGAACTTGAACACAAACCACATTTTACATTTACATTACATTACATTTTAGTCATTTAGCAGATGCTCTTATCCAGAGCGACTTACAGTAGTGAATGCATACATTTCATTTCATGCATTTCTTTTTTTAAATGTTTAAATTTTTTACTGTCCCCCCGTGGGAAACGAACCCACAACCCTGGCGTTGCGCACACCATGCTGGCGTTGCAAACACCATGCTCTACCAACTGAGCCACAGGGAAGGCCTACCCTGATCAAAAAGCAAGCATTACATATGTGTTCTTCTCTGCGTCCCTCCCCCCAACAGGAATGTGCCGGAAAGAGGAGCAGCTGACTCCAAATCAGAAAATCCTGGCTATAAAGTATGTTTTACACGTATGTTTTTGTTATTTTGAGCAGAAAATGGCAGCTTCCTGTATGAGCATGTAAGGACGCCCTGATTGGCTCTGTAGTGGCTGAATTCCAAAATCGACCCTTAGTCTCTAGCCATAGGCATTTCATGTAGCTCTTTTAAAAGGTTATTTAAAAATGTCTTTAGTTACATTATTTATCTTGAGAGAGGTGGAGAGAGTCTTTGTGGATTCTAACTATGCCTGTATCAGTCAGCATCACAGTCTGTACTGTCACTGTAATGACTGGGCGACTGTGTTGTGATGGTTTCTGTGAGTCCCTTTCTTTGTGTCAAAGTTGTCACTATCTCTATGTTGACTGTCTCCCCCTTCACTGTAATGACTGTGTTATGACTGTCTCTGTGTCTCTTCCATCCTCCCCTGTAGGAGAATGCCCAGTCTGCTGGAGTACTTCAGCTACAACTGCAACTTCATGGGCATCCTGGCCGGCCCCACCTGCTCCTACAACGATTACATCGCCTTCATTGAGGGCACGCCCTGCCATCGCCATAGAGACCAGCAGACAAATGGGAAGGCCAATGGCAGGCACAAACAAACTGACCCCTCCCCAAACGTAAGCATGGGTCTCAATGATGTTTTGGGAAGTTACCAAATGCTCTGCTTTTACCGGCCTTATCAATGCTTGTCTGAAAACATTATTTCTAAGAGGACACCCTTGCTGTGTAGTAAATGCACAGTATTCCCTATTCACTGAAGGAATAGCAACATGGCCGTCTTGTCTTTTCTTACGAAGAGCTCAATTATACATAGCCGATGTGAGTTTAAGGAGGCTGCGTCCCAAATGGCACCCTATTCCCATGGGCCCTGGTCAAAAGCAGTGCACTATATAGGGAATAGAGTTCCACTTGAGACACACTGTTTTTAATGGCTGACGTTTTCCCCCCTCCCATTCCTCAGATTGAAGTCGTCCGTAAACTGGCCACCTGTTTCTTCTCCCTCATGGTTTTCCTGTCCGTGTGTAAAGTGTTCCCTGTGGAACGGAACATCGACGACGACTTCATCGCCACCACGCCCTTCTACGCCCAGGTGGTCTACCTCTACCTGTCCATGCTGACCACCCGGCCCAAGTACTATTTCGTCTGGACACTGGGTGGGTCTTCTCTCTCTTCCATAGGATGCCGTCTGATTCTCCACCCTTCTTTCGAAGTGTGCACTTGCCCTTCAGCCAATGTTTAAACCAGTCCAACACTTTGAAATCCATGATGGGGAGTGTGGGAGAAGGAAGGAGAGACGCGATGTAGTCGTAGACAGTTTTCCATTGTTAAGCTCCATCTTTAGGCTTGTTTTCATTGATTGATCCTGAAAACAATTCTTAGCTGTAATATCCTCCATTATTCCATGTTGACAAGTAACCCCTCCCAGATTGAGAACAGATGAGCTTTAAAGGTGATGAGATCAGTCCAACTTCGATCAGCAGTTTTAGTTTCCCTGAATCCATTGACTGTTAATGGGCCGGTTGTATTTGAAACATCTCTAATGGAGGTAGCATCCTTGACTTAGTCAGAAATTCAGCTTCTCCTCACCGATATCCAAAATATGGCCTTGTTATTCTTAGGGTCTGCACTGTCCACACGAGAGGAGTGCTGAATTAATCATGGAAGTGTTTGCAACAAGGTGTGCATGCGTGTGTTTGTTTGCAGCAAGGCGTGAGAGTATGGTGATAACAAGCAGGTGGAGGTGGGACTCACTCGGTGCTTCTCTGTTCACACACACACACACACACACACACACACACACACACACACACACACACACACACACACACACACACACACACACAGAGAACGGATGCACGGCCTCATTGTCTTGTTGTTCCACACTGCCTTCTGCAGGAGCTCAAAGGAAGATGGTGCTTCACTTTACTGGTCATAAACATGATGTATAGCTCCTGTATTGTCCTGCACTTTGATATTAATACGCTGTTATTAGGATGATGGATGATCTGATGTTAATAACATAAATTAATGTCTATAATGATATTATCATCACTAATAAATGGTGCACTTTGTGGATGCAATACGTCACCTCTGAGCTGGGTTTCTCTCAAGGTTTCTTCCTTCTAGGGAGTTTTTCCTGGCCACTGTGCTTTCACTTCTGCTTTGCTTGCTCTTTAGGGTCAAGGCCGGGTAACTGTTAAGCACTTTGTGACAACTGCTGATGTAAAGAAGGGCTTTATAAAATACAAGTGATTGATTGATGGATGACAGTGCAGATGGAACATGTGAGTGGATGGAGATGGTGTTTCTTAAAGTACGTGTTTTCATTCTGAACAGCCGATGCCATCAACAACGCAGCAGGCTTTGGGTTCAACGGATACACCAGCGACGGCTCACCACGTTGGGATCTCATCTCCAATCTGAGGATAATGGATATTGAGGTTAGATTTTCTTTTTAAAATGTTTTGTGCCATTGTCTTTATTCATGTCTCAGTGTGTTTATCATAACTCTAATACAAGCTAAAGTTACAGAGTATACTGATGTTTTCCTTCCTCTCCCTTGGTTCCAGTTTGCCACCAGCTTTAAGATGTTCCTCGACAACTGGAATATACAGACGGCACATTGGCTCAAAAGGTACAGAGACAAAAGAAACCAGGCTTAGTCTGTAATTGGTAAAGACCCAAAGTGTAATTTCATCCATTTCTTTCTCTAATTATCAACACCAGCTTGCAGCCACATTGTACATACTATTTAAATGCATTGTAATTACAGTTTAGTCTTTATTTATTTGTAATGTGAGGTGTGCCCTAAGTAACTTGTGGATGTGCCTATACCCATGGCACTGGGGACTTGTCTGTCTGTGTAAAAGTTTGCCACCTAGTGGAATTTGTTAGCACTAAAAGTAGTTTCCATTAACCCTATCAGTTCTGAGACCCCAGCAAAAATCGGCTTTTCATTTATCGGACTTTCATTTATCTGAATGTACAGCCCTCATATTTAGCCTCACAATGAAGTGTTTTAGCATTTTATTTTCAGCACAACCAGGGCTACAAGTAGAATGCAAAATAATTTGACATAAATAGTTGCATTCATGAGTTTTGTTGACACGTCACACACAAAAAAGTCTACCAAAGCAAAAACATGACAAAAATGTATGAATCAATGTAGGTACAGAAATTGTTTGCTCTGTGAGAAATGAATATCCAGCTAGTCAGTGACAACTGTGTGGAGTTTGTGACCTCCACTATGTGAGTTTATTATAGTATTATAGACACTATGTACTGGGATTTCCAATGATCTTCTATGTAGAAGCACCCCATACCTTCTAACGACTCTAGTTTAGCCTGTGAGCTTGCTAGAGTAAAACATGCATGTTAAGAGTCTCAGCTTTTCATAGATGGCTTTTTAATAGTTTTTAGCTCAAACCATTCGGACTTTACAGACGTTTTTGTAAAAAGATCCGGCCCCGGGCCCCTTCAGGATCCGCCCTTGTTTTATTAACACAGCTCTAGCTGTGTTAATCACATAGACTAATGGTTGGTATCAATGGATGCAGATTAAATAGAAATCCATAGAACCTGTGCTCTCTCTCTCTCTCTGTGTGTGTGTGTGTGTGTGTGTGTGTGTGTGTGTGTGTGTGTGTGTGTGTGTGTGTGTGTGTGTGTGTGTGTGTGTGTGTGTGTGTGTGTGTGTGTGTGTGTGTGTGTGTGTGTGTGTGTGTGTGTGTGTGTGTGTGTGTGTGCGCACACAGGGTGTGTTACGAGCGCTGTCCCTACAACCCCACGGCGGCTACCTTCATCCTGTCGGCCATGTGGCACGGAGCCTATCCTGGATACTACCTCACCTTCCTCACCGGCATTGTGGTCACACTGGCTGCACGCGCCGTGAGTACCGTCTCTGTATCTCTCTCTCTCTCTCTCTCGCTCTGTCTGTCTGTGTCTCTCTCTCCAAAACAAACAGACCTCTCTCTCTGTGTCTCTTTATGTTTCTCCCTTTCTCTGTATAGCTCTCATTTTCCATATCGCCCTCTTCTAAAACTAACACTGACACTCAGACACAGGCCGGCCTCTCTCTCACTCTAGTCTGTTTCTATCGAGACTCACTAAGCCCTAAACTTTTCAAAGGCACCGATTTAAAAAAAAAAAAAAAGATATATATATATATATATATATATATATATATATATATATATATAAAATTCATTAAAAAATTTAAAAAATGTGATTGTCAATGACTTCAGCTATCACCATAGATATCCTGATGGCCCTTTCGTTCCCATTAGAGATAAGACAAAAAGCCACGTTCATCCTGACGGTTCTTTATTTCTGCATCATCAGTGTGGGTTAGGGGATCAGTCATAGTTAGTCCACCATGGAGACTCTGTGCTCTGAAGGCGTAGCCTGAAGGAAGTAGCGTATTTATTACAGACTGGATCTGCATCCCAAATGGCACCCTATTCCTTAGTGTAATACTTTTGACCAGAGCCCTGGTCCCTATGGGTGTACAAAACATTAGGAACACCTGCTCTTTCCATGACATAGCTTTCACCTCGTCAGTCTATGATCCCTTATTGATGTCACTTATTAAATCCACTTCAATCAGTGTAGATGAAGGGTAGGAGACCGTTTTAAAGAAGGATTTTGAATATGGTAGTAGGTGCCAGGCACACCTGTACTGTATGTCAAGAATTGCAACGCTGCTGGTTGCGCTCAACAGTTTCCCGTGTGTTTCATGAATGGTTCACCACCCAAAGGACATCCAGCCAACATGACACAACTGTGGGAAGCATTGGAGTCAACATGAGCCAGCATCCCTGTGGAACGCTTTCGACAGCTTGTAGAGTCCATGCCCCGACGAATTGAGACTGTTCTGAGGGCAAAAAGCAACTCAATATTAGGAAGGTGTTCCTAATGTTTTGTACGATGTGTGTAGGGAGTAGGGTGGCATTTGGGACCTGGGTCCAGCTGGTAGACTGCACAGATAACAGGCCAGCCAGCCAAACAGATGGAGAGCAGACAGGGCAGGAATCAGGCTAATGGAGCATCACCTGAGTCACTTTGAGACTCAGCGAGGCAGATCACCGCTGATGGATGAGCCGAGAGAGAAAGTCCAGTTGAAAACTTGACTCTTGGCTGCATCCCAAATTGTACACTAGTCCCTATATAGTGCACTACTTCTAACCAGGGCCCATGCACTATAAAGGGAATAGGGTTCCATTCAGGACGCAACCTTAGATATGGGAAATGTGAACTTGGCAAGGGAGAGAGAAAGAGAGAGTTAAGGGCAGAGCAGCAGATTTAGAAGGGTCGTTTATACATTTTGTCTCACTTCTTCTTTTGCTCCACTGAATTCATTGTTTTGGTTCTTTTTTTCTCTCTAGATGAGACACAACGTGAGGCCACACTTCTTGGGCACGCCGTCACACAAGCTAGTGTATGATGTGATCACGTGGGCGGGCACCCAGATTGCCATTTGTTACACTGTGGTGCCTTTTGTGCTGCTGTCTGTCGGGCCCTCTATGAAGTTCTACAGGTGAGTGGCAAGAAACTATGTCTGCATCCTACAGTTGAAGTCGGAAGTTTACATACACCTTAGCCAAATACATTTAAACTGAGTTTTTCCACAATTTCGGACATTTAATCCTAGTAAAAATTCCCTGTCTTAGGTCAGTTAGGATCGCCTCTTTATTTTAAGAATGTGAAATGTCTGAATAATAGTAGAGAGAATGATTTATTTCAGCTTTTATTTCTTTCATGACATTCCCAGTGGGTCAGAAGTTTACATTCACTCAATTAGTGTTTGGTAGCATTGCCTTTAACTTGGGTCAAACGTTTCGGGTAGCCTTCCCCAAGCTCCCCACAATAAGTTTGGGGAATTTTGGCCCATTCCTCCTGACAGAGCTGGTGTAATTGAGTCAGGTTTGTAGGCCTTCTTGCTCGCACACGCTTTTTCAGTTCTGCCCACAAATGTTCTATAGGGTTGAGGTCAGGGCTTTGTGATGGCCACTTCAATACCTTGACTTTGTTGTCCTTAAGCCATTTTGCCACAACTTTGGAAGTATGCTTGGGGTCTTTGTCCATTTGGAAGACCCATTTGCGACCAAGCTTAAACTTCCTGACTGATGTCTTGAGATGTTTCTTCAATATATCCACATAATTTTCCTACCCCATGATGCCATCTATTTTGTGAAGTGCACCAGTCCCTCCTGCAGCAAAGCACCCCCAACACATGATGCTGCCACCCCCGTGCTTCACGGTTGGGATGGTGTTCTTCAGCTTGCAAGCCTCCCCCTTTTTCCTCCAAACACAACGATGGTCATTATGGCCAAACGGTTCTATTTCTGTTTCATCAGACGAGAGTACATTTCTCCAAAAAGTACGATTTTTGTCCCCATGTGCAGTTGCAAACCGTAGTCAGGCTTTTTATGGCGGTTTTGGAGCAGTGGCTTCTTCCTTGCTGAGCGGCCTTTCAGGTTATGTCGATATAGGACTCGTTTTACTGTGGATATAGATACTTTTGTACCTGTTTCCTCCAGCATCTTCACACGGTCCTTTGCTGTTGTTCTGGGATTGATTTGCACTTTTCGCACCAAAGTACGTTCATCTCTAGGAGACAGAACGCGTCTCCTTCCTGAGCGGTATGATGGCTGCGTGGTCTCATGGTGTTTATACTTGCACACTATTGTTTGTAAAGATGAATGTGGTACCTTCAGGCGTTTGGAAATTGCTCCCAAGGATGAACCAGACTTGTGGAGGTCTACAAAAAAAAAATTCTGAGGTCTTGGCTGATTTCTTTTGATTTTCACATCATGTCAAGGTAGGCCTTGAAATATATACGCAGGTACACCTCCAATTGACTCAAATTATGTCAATTAGCCTGTCATGGCTTTAGAAGCTTCTGATATCATTTTCTGGAATTTTCCAAGCTGTTTAAAGGCACAGTCAATTAGGTGTATGTGCACTTCTGACTCACTGGAATTGTGATAGTGAATTTTAAGTGAAATAATATGTCTGTAAACAATTGTTGTAAAAATGACTTGGGTCATGCACAAAGTAGACGTCCTAACCGACTTGCCAAAACTATAGTTTGTTAACAATAAATTTGTGGAGTGGTTGAAAAACGACTTTTAATGACTCCAACCTAAGTGTATGTAAACTTCCGACTTCAACTGTAAATGGCATCCTATAGGGCTCTGGTCAAAGTAGTGCACTCTATAGGGAATAGGGTGCCGTGTGGTACACATCCAGAGAACAGTACTTTACCTCAAGTCTAAAAAAGTATTCATAGTTTGACCTTGGATGGAAGTGCAAGAACAATTGTGTTTTTATCTAAAACTAACCAACAGGCTAATTTATCGCTGAAATGTAGAGGACTATTAGTCCTTCTGACAGACATACACTGAACAAAAATATAATTGCAACACGTAAATGCAACATGTAAAGTGTTGGTCCCATGTTTCATGAGCTGAAATAAAAGATCCCAGAAATGTTCCATATGCACAAAAACCTTATTTCTCTAAAATGTTGTGCGCAAATTTGTTTACATCCCTGTTACTTAGCGTTTCTCATTTCCCAACATAATCCATCCACCTGAAAGATGTGGCATATCAAGAAGCTGATTAAACCGCATGATCATTACACATTTGCACCCTGTGCTGGAGACAATAAAAGGCTACTCTAAAATGTGCGGATTTGTCACACAACACAATGACACAGATGTCTCAAATTTTGATGTAGCGTGCAATTTGCATGCTGACTGCAGGAATGTCCACCAGTGTTGTTGTTCATTTCTCTACCATAAGCAGCCTCCAACAGAGTTTTAGATCATTTGCCAGTACGTCCAACCGGCCTCACAACCGCAGACCAAATGTAACCACGCCAGCCCAGGACCTCCACATCTGGCTTCTTCACCTGCAGGATAATCTGAGACCAGCCACCCGGACAGCTGATTAAACTGTGGGTTTGCACAACCAAAGAATTTCTGCACAAAATGTAAAAAACTGTCTCAAGAAGCTCATCTACGTGCTTGTTGTCCTCACCAGCGTCTTGACCTGACTGCAGTTCGACATTGTAATCGATTTCAGTGGGCAAATGCTCATTTTTGATGACCACCGGCACCTCAGGGGATGTGTGCTCTTCATTGATGAATCCCTGTATCAACTGTACCGGGCAGACAGCGTGTATGGCCTTGTGTTGGCGAGTGGTTTGCTGATGTCAACGTTGTGAACAGAGTGCCCCATGGTGGCGGTTGGGTTATGATTTGGGCAGGCATAAGCTATAGACAACAAACACAATTGCATTTTATCTATGGCAATTTCAATGCACAGAGATTTTGTGACAAGATCCTGAGGCCCATTGTCGTGACATTCATCCGCCGCCATTACTTGGCCCCACACGGCCCCATGTCGCAAGGATCTGTACACAATTCCTAGAAGCTGAAAATGTCCCAGTTCTTCCATGGCTCGCATTCTCACCAGACATGTCACCCATTGAGCATGTTTGGGATGTTCCGGAGCGACGTGTATGACAGCGTGTTCCAGTTACCGCTAATCTCCAGCAACTTCGCACTGACATTGAAAAGGAGTGGTACAACGTTCCACAGGCCACAATCAACAGCCTGATCAACTTTATGCAAAGGAGATGTGTTGAGCTGCATGAGGCAAATGGTGGTCACACCAGATACTAACTGGTTTGCTTATCCACGCCCCTACCTTTTTTTTTAAGGTATCTGTGACCAACCGATGCATATCTGTATTTCCAATCATGTGAAATGCATAGATTAGGGCCTAATGAATGCATTTCAATTGACTGATTTCCTTTTAAGAACTGGAACTTAGTGAAATATTAGAAATTGTTGCATTTTAGATTTTTGTTCAGTGAATATATAATACGAATAGAGCTAGCAAGCTCTAGAGAGATTAGATGTTTGATATTTGAAAATAGTCGAGGGCATTAAACACATTTGATGTTGACAATAATCTTCCTTACACAGTAGCTTTTTGTTCCCTTTCTGAGAAGTTGAATGAACTTGTTGTGATAGTTGATGTGAACTTTCGGTGTACAACACCAAGAGAAATTCCTTGCAATATTTGTTATAAGTTGTCAAATTCTGATTCTTATATTGATCCCTAAATCATCCCACCTCTCCCCTCCCAGGTCCTGGTACTTCAGCGTCCACATCGGCTGTGTTCTCCTGGCCGTAGCCCTGCCAGTCAAGCCCCGACACCTGCGCCTGAAGGAGCAGCAGAAAGGCCTGCATCTGGCCCCCATCCTCTCCCACCTGGACTCCACCTCCACAGACAGCAACTGCAACCAGAAGACCAAGGCCACATGAAGCAGAACCAGGCCAGCTAACGGTGCACACACAGAGAGACTAGCACCGAGGACTGCAGGGGACTGTCCAAAACTGTATTAAATCCACTTATAAAGAGAGCGAGCGAGGTGGACAGAGGAGTAGATTCTAACAAACAAACTCTGACAAACCTGACCAACCTGCCTCTGTTTGTCTGTGTTTTGGAGTGGGATGATGATTCTCATTCAGTCACATGGCACTGAGACAACCACACCATGGAGGGATGGATGTATGGCTTTGGGATATGTCCAAAATGGCACCCTATTCCCTATTTAGTGCACTTCAAAGGGAATAGGGTGGGATGCAACTCTACTGTATTATGATGACTTGTGTCTGGGGCGGAGTGGGATGGATGGGTCCCGATGATGAAATGCCAGTATGTACTATTACTGTATTATGGGAGTATGCAGACTTGCCTTATACCCTTTGTCTCTTTCTCCACAATCTTTTTTTTTTTTTTAGCTTTTGTGTATCCTTCTCACATTGGATATTGTCTGGGCTGTGTTTCTCACTTGAGGTGAACAGGTTTTAGTGTCAGGTGGGCGAGATTGAAGTGTTCTCTCAGTTAACGGTGACAAATTAGTGTTTTAGTCCTGGTGAAAAGCAAATGTAAGTTAACTTCTCTACGATACAGGAATTTAGAAGAATTAAGGAGAAGGAAGACAAGATAGTAGTGTCCTCAATGTCTTTTTACATGATATGATTCATACTCTCAACATGGAATGTGTCCAAATTTCACCCATTTCCCTACATACAGTAGTACAGTTATTTTGACCAAAGCCCTAAGGGCCCTGGTCAAAAGTAGTGCACTATTTAGGGAAATGGTGACATCCAAGGACTTACTCCAGACTGTTTGCTTTTACTGAGTGATGTTATGGGCTGACTTCAATGCCACTGCTGTTTTATTCAGTTAAGTCATTGTATGCTTTTTACATAACGGCAGCAAGAGTAGTTACTAACTCCTACTTATTCATGATTTATGTGTGTCAGTAGTGTGAGAGGCAAGATGGTCTAGTATTTCCATGTGTAGAGGTCAATGTTTGTCATTTCATGTACTTGTTATTTATGTGATTCCAATGGACTTGTGGTATGTTCGACAAAGGTGAAAAGGTGGTGTTAAGGTAAGAAAATCAACCTGACATACTGTTAAGTTGGAGATGAAAGGGACAACATTTCAGTATTTATGAATACTCCTCTTCTTCAGATAGTTCTGATTCTATTTTCATTACAGGGGGAAGTGAAAAATAAACCTACTTCTTAAGTCTATTGTGAGTTAACTATGGTAATTGTGAGAAACCTTTGCTTGGGGCCCTGGAGAAAGGAGAATGGTACACTCATCATACCCAACCGCGCTACTTGTTCATGTGGATGGTTTGTTTTTGGATATGATGTGATTAAAAGATTGATCTTTTCGCAACTTGACATAGTAAGTGTGATATGTAAAAGGCAAATTAATAACTGTGGCGTAATTGTTCTTATTACACAGCAGAACCTCGTCTTCAGGCTCAATTGCTACCGTATAGGTTTGACAGAGAGAGCTGGCTGGTGGACAAGATTACTGAGCAGGGCATGATTGAAAAAAAATACTTAACAATCCCCAATTTACAACCTACAAGGCTGAATTTACAAGTCAAAGACATTGTATTTGTTTTGGGAAACCCTTTTTTGTTTACTTCCTGACAGCACTGTTTGATTGGCTAGAGTATTACGTCAACATAGGCCACTGTAGGTGGGTCTAGTTAAGGGCCAGTATTAGTTCTACTGCTAGCAGGTAAACAGAGCTCAGAAATGTAGCCCTATAGCTTTTCACAGGCACCTGCCTCTGTGTCAGTAACCACGTTTCCATCCAGTATTTATGGAAGTAAAGTCATACTCTATAAAAATCACGACAGCTGTGATGGAAACAGGAAGGTATGGTACAATTTTAGAAATGCAGACAGATCATTTGTATCGTTCGACATGGTGGGGTCTTTTTGGGTGTCAAATGAATTATGCGAGAAATGGCGGTGGAAACACCTTTATGCGCAAATATTGATATAATAACCATCATATCGAAGTAAACTTGGGAGTCACATGTTGATATGGTGTGTGGTCCTCCCACTACGTTTTGGGATATCATGCAGTTTATCAGGCTACTGATTAAATAAATGATGATGGATTTCACGGTGATCATAATGATCATTTCCAATAAATATCGAGGGTCTTATTCTGGTGCCATGATGATCGATTCTTGACTGCCGTTTGACAAATACAGATATTTTCGCTTTTATCCATAATATCATGTAGACGAGTCTACCCGCACAGCATACCCGCAGCTGTATCTGCGAGTTTGGGCTTCAAGCGCACGTGTCAAATCCAGAGTAGGCACATTTGTTATTTAACACAACAGTTTTTGTGATAAAAATATTGGTAAAGTTTACAATGTGATGAAAACATACTGAACTTTAGATTTTTGAAAATGTAAGGGAAAAATTACATTTTGTGTGCAATGCTTCATTGCGCTCTGGTTTTAATCTGTAACAAAAATATGAAAAATGCGCATATTATGCGGATTATTACGAAAATCCAGAGAGAACCTATCAATACAAAAGTAATTCCCTCATTATGTAGATATCACAATTGATTTATCTCATGATCAGGACATAACAATGTGTTTTGTCGAGATCACAAGATCATTTTCTGATGATCATGACATAAAAAAGTTGTTTTGTCGAGATAAAGATACACTATAACTAGGAGTGGAAAATTGATTGACAGTATGGCTTAGTCGGCAGAGGCTACGGTGGATCAGCATACATTTGTATTCATTGCTACACTAAGGGATGGTACATTTCATGTTAACATCATGCTTTCATTTTTGTTTGGAGCTCATTATCAGTTTATAAATTAGAATGTAAGCAAGCTAAACGTCCCTTAACTTGAGCTAAGAGCTCATGGGGCATTTAAACCCTGAATGATGCCTGACAGGCAGCCCTGTCTCCTAGGCTGTGTGTCTCCCCCAAGACCACAGCCAATCGCATGCAAGCAACAACGTAGCTAACTTGGCCAGTCTTGTGAGCGAGCTAGCTAGCTTGTTATCTATGCTGGTTATTAGCTTGCATAACTGTTATGTATTCACTGAGTGTACAAAACATTAGGAACACCTTCCTAATGTCTGTAATTGGGACACTTCATGATTTATGGATAATAGCATATTTACATTTACAGAGTGGGGGAGATCCATTTCTAACAGGCTGATTAGATTTAATTTCAGCTTTGGAGCTTGATCAGATTCAATAGCAGCCTCAGAGGTTGATAAGTCAGGATTCTGCCTTGAAGGCAGTTTCATAGGTAAGCTCATTGCAGGCAGATTAGCAGTCAGTCAGGGCATTATGTACAGTCGTGGACAAAAGTTTTGAGAATGACAAAAATATTAATTTCCACAAAGTTTACTGCTTCAGTATCTTTAGATATTTTTTTACAATGGAATACTGAAGTGTAATTACAAGCATTTCATAAGTGTCAAAGGCTTTTATTGACAATTACATGAAGTTGATGCAGAGTCAATATTTGCAGTGTTGACCCTTCTTTTTCAAGACCTCTGCAATCCGCCCTGGCATGCTGTCAATTAACTTCTGGGCCACATCCTGACTGATGGCAGCCAATTCTTGCATAATCAATGCTTGGAGTTTGTCAGAATTTGTGGGGTTTTGTTTGTCCACCCGCCTCTTGAGGATTGACCACAAATTCTCAATGGGATTAAGGTCTGGAGAGTTTCCTGGCCATGGACCCAAAATATTGATGTTTTGTTCCCCGAGCCACTTAGTTATCACTTTTGCCTTATGGCAAGGTGCTCCATCATGCTGGAAAAGGCATTGTTCACCACCAAACTGTTCCTGGATGGTTAGGAGAAGTTGCTCTCGGAGGATGTGTTGGTACCATTCTGTATTCATGGCTGTGTTCTTAGGCAAAATTGTGAGTCAGCCCACTCCCTTGGCTGAGAAGCAACCCCACACATGAATGGTCTCAGGATGCTTTACTGTTGGCATGACACAGGATTGATGGTAGCTCTCACCTTGTCTTCTCCGGACAAGCTTTTTTTTTTTTACAGGAAAGCATTTTGATTTATCAGCATATAGGGTGTTCACCAATAAAATTATAAATTAATTCAAGGTTTATACAAATATGTCCATTCAATAGATAATTCTGTCAGAAAAACAAAAGTCAAACCCCATGTCTCTCCCATATGGTGCAAACGTTAGACAATTTAGTCTGAGAATTTAGCATGTTTAGAGTGAACGGAATGTCATCATAGGTGTAACTGATGTGAAATGGCTAGTTAGTTAGCGGTGGTGCGCACTAATAGCGTTTCAATCGGGTGTCGTCACTCGCTCTGAGACCTGAAGTAGTTGTTCCCCTTGCCCTGCAAGGGCCGCGGCTTTTGTGGAGAGATGGGTAACGATGCTTCGATGGTGACTGTTGTCTGTGTGCAGAGGGTCCCTGGTTCGAGCCCAGGTAGGGGTGAGGAGAGGGACGGAAGCTATACTGTTACATAGGCACGATCAAAAAGTGGTCACTGATCAACAGAACTCGGACATGCTGCTCTGTAGCAGAACGGTGCTAACTTTGAACGTGGTGGTTGCAGGTTCGTGAGTGAAAACATGGTCATTTTCTAAATGAAATCTGCTGAATACAAAACTAAATAAGGATAAAATATATATTTATTTACAAAGCTAAGAGACTGAATTACAATATCCACCCTTCGAAGACAATCTGTTCCTGTTTTTGTGCATTTCCTGTTAAATTTCCCTTTCCCTTTAAATCACCATAGAAACAGCCCCTCTCAACAGAGATGAATCGCCAATATAGGCAATGAATATAGCCAGTATAGGCCATCACTAGCACCTTAGAAGCTGCTGCCCTATATACATAGACTTGAAATCACAGGCCACTTTAATAATGTTTACATATTTTGCACTACTCATCTCATATGAATATACTGTATTCTATTCTACTGTATTTTAGTCTATGCCGCTCCGACATTACTTAACATTTCTGTGTATTGTTGTTAAATTGTTAGATATTACTTGTTAGATATTACTGCACTGTTGGAGCTAGAATCACAAGCATTTTGCTACACCCGCAAAAACATCTGCTAAACATGTGTATGCACCAATAAAATTTGATTTGATTTGAAAACCAAGGATCTGGAGGTGAAAATGGTGAAGATATCAAGTTGATTTTGATTAGTCCAACCAGTGAAAACACCTCCAAATAGTACCACCTCACAACGGCAAATATGGAAGAGCGACAACCAAGAGTGCCACTGTCTAAACTAGCAACCGGCACAGCAAATTAACGTTCTTATTTCATCGACACTGTCAAGTACAAGTATATTAATGTTATAATATTGTAGAGAACAATCTAATGATTCATTCTATGTAATTTATAAAGACTTAAGGCAAAGAAAATTACGTTTTGACATTCACTTCGTAGCACAGTCTTGAATGTTTCTCTACATTGTACAGCAGTGAGTGAATGCCCAACAGCCCCTGAGGATGAAATGTAATCTGATCAGCCAGTCTGGAATGGAGCTCACTCACCGTAAATGTAAATATTACCCACAAAACATGGTGTCCCTTAAAATTATACACATATAAGTTATGCAAGCTAACAACCAGCATAGATAACAAGCTAGCTAGCTAACAAGACTATCTAGCTAACTAGCTAGCACACAAGACTAGCCAAGTTAGCTGCGATTGGCTGTGGTTTTGGGTGCTGCACACAGCCTTGGAGACAGAGCTGCCTGTCAGGCATGTTCAGGGCTTAATGCCCCACGAGCACATTGCGATAATTGCAAACACAGGGCTCCTTGATGAGGTGGTTATCGTGCAACTGAACAAGTGCTACTTTTGATTATCTGTGATCTGGACAAAAACATTTTGTTGTCATGATCACGAGAAAATTGTGATATTTTGTTATGTAGTGATCATGAGAAAAATAAATGGTGATCTCGACATAACAAGGGACATGTACATTTTTATTCATATGCCCTCTCTTCACTTCCATAGATTCTAGAATATTTGCATGAAAATCTGTCGCCAATTGGATGGAAACCTAGCCATAGTCAGTGTTGGTCATCAGAAGCTATTGAATATTTCTGCCAGGTGAATAAACCTATACATACACTGCCTTCAGATACCATTGATTAATGCTGCTATCTAGCCGATACCTAGGCTAGCTGCTACCCAGGCTATAGCAGCATAACAGCTCTCAGCACATGCCCTTTACTCTCCTCATTAAAATGTTGGACTTTGACCCAACATAAAATAATAACCATTAATTAGTCAGCCAGGTAAAACGTGTTATTTCCCTCACAACACAACTGCAGCTCCTTCGTAAATCAGGGTCGAGAATGAATGTGAAACCAAAAAAAAGGGAATTTATGAGAGCAATAACCTGAAATGTGTAACACATCCACAACACACAAAAAGCATTGACATAATATAAAATATTTCCTAGTCAGTTAATAAAATATGATCATGTTTGAAGTTGCAGTTTTAGTAAATGGCTAATTCAGCTTGTACAGTAGCGACCCCGCTTCTTTCCAACATGTTCTTCTCAGAGCTCCCATACGTCACAGGTTTGTAGGCGGGGAGGATGAGTTGACGAACAGTGAGGAAATCACCCTGACGTGCTGTTTTTCTGGTCCACTAAAATGGCTGTTGTCGAGGATGGGGAATAAATAGCCCGTGAGCCTCAATCGAGGATTGAGACGACAACACCGAAGTGTGGAACATTTCTAGTAGTTTTACTCCAGAGGTATGTGACTGAGAATCGCCATTTCTCACGTATGGGCATCAAAAATGCGTCCTCCCTTTGATCGATGCCGTTTGATTGACAGCTCGAGCAGGTCAGAACGTTCTCTTGTTTGAGATCTGGCCGTTTAGCAAATGTCATAGTCGCTATCAAACAAACGTTATCAACTAATTATGGTCATTGACATTTAAAAACAAAATACAGCAATCAATAATGGTCGCAGTCAGGAACGAAAAGCTAGCTATTTATTTTATTTTAATAGACGTTACCGCGAGAACGCGCTAAGCTACCATTCGATGGTTTAGGTAGTTAACGATAGGGATAAATGGATAGTTTCGAGATACACTCGATCTAAATGTTGTTGGAAATTGAAATTAGCTAGCCCCTATTGGTCGAACGAATCATTTTTTTTTATACATCCTGATGATGATGAGTTTAGTAGCCGGATGCATCGTATCAATACAACAAGTGGTGTCGCACATAAACAATGCATCATTTATGTAAATCTCTCATTTCAAAACCTAGCGTTATTATTTTAAGTTATTTTGAAGTACCATCCAAGCTTATGTAATTTCTCTATGACTACTTTGCAGTACTTTTGCTTTCAGGACAGAGAAGCACAAAACATAAGTAGATACAGCATAGTCTCAACATACAGAGACACTGCTGTAGTTTAAATGTTCAAGATTCATATTTATAGACGAGCCTGGCTGCGTTCACATCAGCCAATTCTGATCTTTTTTCGACTATTTGGTCTTTTGACCAATCACATCAGATCTTTTCACATCAGATCTTTTTGTGAGCTGAATATGTAGCGAGGGCCAGCCGACTATAGCATACAGGTCGCAGTGGTGGGTGGTATAAAGTGATTTGGTAACAAAACGGATGGCACTGTGATAGACTGCATCCAGTTTGCTGAGTAGAGTGTTGGAAGCTATTTTGTAGATGACATCGCCGAAGTCGAGGATCGGTAGGATAGTCAGTTTTACGAGGGTAAGTTTGGCGGCGTGAGTGAAGGAGGCTTTGTTGCGAAATAGAAAGCCGATTCTAGATTTGATTTTGGATTGGAGATGTTTAATATGAGTCTGGAAGGAGAGTTTACAGTCTAACCAGACACCTAGGTATTTGTAGTTGTCCACATATTCTAAGTCAGAACCGTCTAGGGTGGTGATGCTAGTCGGGCGGGCAGGTGCGGGCAGCGATCGGTTGAAGAGCATGCATTTGGTTTTACTAGCGTTTAAGAGCAGTTGGAGGCCACGGAAGGAGTGTTTGTTGTATGTCATTGAAGCTCGTCTGGAGGTTTGTTAGCACAGTGTCCAAGGAAGGGCCAGAAGTATACAGAATGGTGTCGTCTGCGTAGAGGTGGATCAGGGAATCGCCCGCAGCAAGAGCGACATCATTGATATAGACCAATAAGTAAAAAATGTTTTATCCGAATTGGGCTGCCAGTTTAAAAGCAGCCATATTCCAGCCGCATTCCTTCTATATTCTCCAGGGGTCTCATTTAGAGCACCAATCAATCTCAATTAAAATCTGCGTTTAAACCATTTCACCTGTATTTTATATTGAAAGTCAAGTGTGTTTTTTTTTCCATCATAGAGGGATCAGGGGTATGCAACTATGTTTTTACTTCACATAACATGCAACACATTCGGCAGAAAATAGCTTCATTTTTATCAGATGACAACATAAGTGCAACGCAATTTGGCTATCAGACACAAATAAGTTTGCTTACAGTGAAAAAGGAAGGTCTTTTTTTATCATAGAAAGAAAATAGGCAGCTACATTTCCTAATGCTTTTAAGTTCATCCATTTTACCAGAAAAAATGTAGGCTAGACTGAGAAAAGTAGCGAGAGAGAAGTGCAGCAAGATATTTCTTATGCATTTAATCATTTTCTTTGCTTGAAAATGCATAATTCTGCTTTTAACACAACCCTTTATCCTCTGCATACCACAGATACTGTACTATGTCTTACATATTCCATTTAGGGCTATCGTGTAAAGATGCGCGCTGAGAGTCGGGAAGCAAGTTCAGGGAGTGCGTGTTTTAATAAATAAACGCAACGTAAAACAAAACAAGAAACACTAACAGCACACAGACATAATACAGAAACAATGACGCCTGGGGAAGGAACCAAAGGGAGTGACATATATAGGGAAGGTAATCAGGGAGGTGATGGAGTCCAGATGAGTCTGAAGACGCGCAGGTGCTTGTAACGTTGGTGACAGGTGTGCAGCCATAACGAGCAGCCTTGTGACCTAGAGTCCGGAGAGGGAGCACACGTGACATATAGGCTATTCGTTGTATACCACAGATGGACAGGAAGTTCTTAACGGTTCAAACCATCCTCACAACTAGGCCTACATCATAGTATTGAAGTTACCAACTGATGATGTAATAAGGGCTTTATAAAATACATTTGATTGATTGATATTATACTCTGTAGGTCAGTGGTGCCACTGGCCTATATTGGGCCTGTTTTCTCCACTGTGCTATGTCCTCTGACCATGTGCCAGAGAGGCTGAGTGGTATCTCATCCTCATACATAATTCAATATCAGCAGCCACAGCCAGGGAGAATAGCCTAGTCAATAGGTCTAGCCAGGACCGCTGTATGTGGAGACAAAAGTTACAGAGCGAAACGAGAGTAGCCAAAAATAAACCACATAGAGAACAGTAGGCCTGTTATTCCCATAGATAAGATTGCACAGTTGTAACAGTGTAATAATTGCGCCTTATCTTCTGTCTGTGTGCGACAGCCGACAGGTTAATGGTATTGGCAGCAATGCAGCACACAGTGATGTGTTTTGATGTTTTGCTGGCTGCCTTGCCTCCATTTTCTATTCTTTGTGGCTGCTTTCAGCTGTTGTGTTACTGTTGCTGCAACAGGCCCTGGGTGTTGTGTGGTGGAATGCTGGAGGGTGTTTGTGTGTGAGAATGCTGGAGGGCTTATGCTGTGCTCTCTCTGTGGTGATGGAAGGAATGCTTTTTTTTACTGGCTGTCAGCCTGCCAGCAGGGCTGGTTAATCTAGTAATTGTTTCATGTCATACAGAATGGGTTTATTTTTGAGCCTTGATTAAGTGCGCCCTGCCATGAATGTTAGGGTTACATTGTACACTGTAGACTTGGCTGGCTGAATTGTAAGCTAAACTGTCTGCATTTGTCTGTATTGTGTCGGATAGGAATAGTTAGTGTAATAAAACTGACCAGTTTTATGGAGAGAGTACATTATGGATAGCGCTGGCACAATTACCGAATAACCGTGTAACGACGGTTATGGATGAAGACCGTCATGAAAAGAAAATAAACATCATAACCCTTAAAAAATAAAATGCTGATTGCAAAAATTCGCTAATTGACATAAGACAAAAAAATGCTAATTGATGTAAATTTGATATAAGCTGTGCTCATCTAGACATGACTGCAGTCAGGAGCAGAGGAGAGGTGACCGCTATTCGAACGGTTATTACAAAGACGTCATCCAGAATTCGATGACCGTCACAGCCCTAATTATGCATGATGATTAATAAACTTGTGTTAATGGTTAGGCCAGGAAGATAAATCACTTAGGCCTGTTGCCTACCTAGCCTAATGTCTTCCCCAAAGAGCCTGTGAATAGGGTAGGTAAGTTGGTTTTCATTTATATATTTTGGGGTTGTAATATTTTCTATGCCATTGGTGTGTTACCTGTGAATTTCTAGTATGACCTAGGCTACTGTATATATTTTTTCTATGCCAAAAACGAATGGATAATAACATTGTAATAACACTATATAGCCTTGGACTAATAACAGCACATGCTTTGAGAAAACTAAAAACCAAAATTTAGACTAGCTACCATTTTGTGTGCCGGTAAAATAGGAAGAAGACTGTATGCATTGCCAAGCAGAGGCTATTCTCTGAGTGAGAAAATAAATGCATGGCAGACGATGATAGCAGCCAGGAGAACTTGAATAAACCAAGCAAACATATCTTTCAACTCTTCCTGCTGTGACTGCCTGGGTGAAAATCCTGCCACCAAAGTAGTGAGTGAGTGGTCTTGAGTCTCTGAGTGTGATATTGCTTGCATCTGTCAGGAGATAGCTAGGCCTGGGCCAGGTAGCACTGGAGTGAGTCGACCCACTGGCTGTCTGCCACGGTCAGATAACTAGACTATGTGCTCTGTTATATCTCCATCTCACATGGTCACCACCCGCTATAGAATTAGAATGAATAGAATGGAGCTCCCCATGGTCAGCGGTTCCAAGCACGTTCTACTAAATATATTTCTATGGTCACTGTTTCACACTGCTTTTTATATAAAAATGTCGATATAGTCTAGCCTTTTATAAATGAAAGGTAGCCTATAACAAGTGAGGGGAAAAGCATGTACGTTGCTGTTATTGGTGCTAAGCTATATATTGTGTTTATTACATTTTTGTTAGCTTCCCATGACTAGTATCCTGTCTTTCTTCCACAGAACTAGAATGAGTAGAACGGGGGTTCCTATTGGAGTCAATTATGCCATAATGAGTGGTTTGGCAGCCATTTTGAGTGTACACATTGAAGTGAAGCGTTCTATTTCTATGATCTCTCACCATGCAGGTGCAGTGCCGGTGAGGAGAAGTAGCTGCAGCCATGGACACCACCACCTCCATCAAGATGACCACTCTGGCCATCCAGAACCTCTTCAGCTACGTGGAGGAGGAGAACCTGGCAGCACTCAAGGCCCACCTGGACAAGTTCAAGGAGGTGGACGGCAGAAGTGACGTGAGTATCCTCATACTATCTAATAGGCCTACAGGTCTACTAATCTAGCTATAGTTATTATATATAGGCTGTTGTTCTAAATGGCACCCTATCACCTTATAGTGTGCTACTTTTGACCAGAGTTCTATGGGTCCTACTCAAAAGTAGTGCCCTATATACAGAATAGGGTTCCATTTGGAAACACAGTCTAATAAAGGTAGTCTAATAAAGATTGGGTCTATTACCGTTGTGTTAGGTCTTTCTAATTGCTTGCCTTTGTCCCCTCCCTAACAGAATGGGCAGACACCCCTGATGCTGGCTTCAGAGCAGGGCAGTATTGAGATAGTACAGGAGCTCATCAGGAGAGGAGCCAATGTTAACCTGGACGATGTGGTGAGTAGGAGAGCTCAATGGATAAACACATACACACGTTCATTTCAAGGCCGACATGAATACATTCAGTTCAGTATGACAATCATTGGGAATGTGCCAATTACTGTGAACTTTGCCTGAGGTCTCCATAGTAACAGTAGTCATGGTCGTCTCCCTGTTTCCATGGTGACCGGTTATGATGTGATGTGGTATTCTCCTTTCCTCAGGACTGCTGGTCTGCTCTGATCTGTGCTGCTAAGGAGGGCCATGTAGATGTGGTGAAGGAGCTGCTAGACAGCAGTGCTTACATAGAACACAGAGACATGGTGAGACACTCAGTCAGTTCAACTGGCCACAATCAGTAATATCTGTAACGTGTTGGTGATCGTATAAACTTGATTTGTATGCTTGTTCAGTCCACTTCAGTTAGTACTTTCAATAAAAACACAGTACTACTCCCTGACGAAGGCCATGCAGCCGAAACGCGTCAAGAGTTTTTAGTCTTTGTTTCCATTAAACATGCCATAGAAATAAAGGCCTTTAATGAATTATATGAAGAGTGCCTTGGTCCTCCTTTCTTTTTGATGACCAATTTACCCCTCTTACCAAAGAGCACCTTCTGTCTACCAAAATCTACTATTGTGTACTAGAGGTCGACCGATTATGATTTTTCAACGCCGATACTGATACGGATTATTGGAGGACCAAAAAAAGACGATACCGAATAATAGGCCGGTTTAATTTTTGTAAATGTTTTTATTTTATTTATTTTTTATTCAAGTTTTTTTAATTAATTAATATATTTGTAATAATGACAATTACAACAATACTGAATGAAGACTTTTATTTTAACTTAATATAATGCATAAATAAATCAATTTAGTCTCAAATAAATAATGAAACATGTTCAATTTGGTTTAAATAATACAAATACACAGTGTTGGAGAAGAAAGTAAAAGTGCAATATGTGCCATGTAAAAAAAGCTAACGTTTAAGTTCCTTGCTTAGAACATGAGAACATATGAAAGCTGGTGGTTCCTTTTAACATGAGTCTTCAATATTCCCAGTTAAGAAGTTTTAGGTTGTTGTTATTATAGGAATTATAGGACTATTTCTCTCTATACCATTTGTATTTCATATACCTTTGACTATTGAATGTTCTTATAGGCACTATAGTATTGCCAGCCTAATCTCGGGAGTTGATAGGCTTGAAGTCATAAACAGCGCTGTGCTTCAAGCATTGCTAAGAGCTGCTGGCAAACGCAGGAAAGTGCTGTTTGAATGAAAGCTTACGAGCCTGCTGCTGCCTACCACCGCTCAGTCAGACTGCTCTATCAAATCATAGACTTAATTATAATATAGTAAACATACAGAAATGTGAGCCTTTGATCATTAATATGGTCAAATCCGGAAACTATCATTTTGAAAACAAAACGTTTATTCTTTCAGTGAAATACGGAACCGTTCCGTATTTTATCGAATGGGTGGCAAGTTGTTTACAGACAGATTATTTCACTTATAATTCACTGTATTACAATTCCAGTGGGTCAGAAGTTTACATACACCTAATTGACTGTGCCTTTAAACAGCTTGGAAAATTCCAGAAAATTATGCCATGGCTTTAGAAGCTTCTGATAGGCTAATTGACATCATTTGAGTCAGTTGGAGGTGTACCTGTGGATGTATTTCAAGGCCTATCTTCAAACTCAGTGCCTCTTTGCTTGACATCATGGAAAAATCCAAAGAAATCAGCCAAGACCTCAGAAAAAAAATGGTAGACCTCCACAAGTCTGGTTCATCCTTGGGAACAATTTCCAAACGCCTGAAGGTATCACGTTCATCTGTACAAACAATAGTACAGATAAACACCATGGGACCATGCAGCCGTCATACCACTCAGGAAGGAGATGCATTCTGTCTCCTAGAAAAGGAACGTACTTTGATGCGAAAAGTGCAAATCAATCCCAGAACAACAGCAAAGGACCTTGTGAAGATGCTGGAGGAAACGGGTACAAAAGTATCTATATCCACAGTAAAACGAGTCCTATATCGACATAACCTGAAAGGCCGCTCAGCAAGGAAGAAGCCACTGCTCCAAAACCACTTGGATTAAATGTCAGGAATTGTGAAAGACTGATCTTAAATGTATTTGGCTAAGGTGTATGTAAACTTCTGACTTAACAGTAAATATGCAGGTTTAAAAAAATATATTTGTGTATTGATTTTAAGAAAGGCATTGATGTTTATGGTTAGGTACATTGGTGCAACGATTGTGCTTTTTTCGCGAATGCGCTTTTGTTAAATCATCACCCTTTTGGTGAAGTAGGCTGTGATTCGATGATAAATTAACAGGCAATCTAATTGACTATATGCAACGCAGGACAAGCTAGTTAAACTAGTAATATTGTCAACCATGTGTAGTTAACTAGTGATTATGATTAGATTGATTGTTTTTTATAAGATAAGTTTAATGCTAGCTAGCAACTTACCTTGGCTCCTTGCTGCACTCACGTAACAGGTGGTCAGCCTGCCACGCAGTCTCCTCGTGGATTGCAATGTAATCGGCGTCCAAAAATGCTGATTACCGATTTGTTATGAAAACGTAAAATCGGCCCTAATTAATCGGCCATACCGATTAATCAGTCGACCTCTGTACCTTAGCAGCGCTTCCCTTCCTTCTTTTTTCTACAAAACCACAGAACTATTCAATGTACAGGCTTTCCAATGTACAGGCTAGGTTTGTAATGTTTTTGCGTGCAAAGCCCCAAAGGTACTGTAATGTGTGCAGGAGAATGTTTTTGTACAGCAATTGAGGTTGTGTGTTTGGTGTTCTGTAGGGAGGCTGGACGGCCCTGATGTGGACTGCCTACAAGGGCCGCGTGGAGGTAACCAAGGTTCTCCTTGACAACGGAGCCAACCCCAACACTACTGGACAGGTGAGCAGTCATCATGACCCGTCTCAGACATTTTACATTCTAGTCATTTAGCAGATGATCTTCTCCAGAGCAACCTACTGTTAGTGGTCCCGTGTGGCTCAGTTGGTAGAGCATGGCACTTGCAACGCCAGGGTTGTGGGTTTGATTCGCTCGGGGGACATGTACGAAAATGTATGCACTCACTACTGTATAAGTCGCTCTGGATAAGAGCGTCTGCAAAAAATGACTAAAATGTCTAATGCATTCATCTTAAGATAGCTAGGTGAGACAATCACAGTCGTAGTAACTACATTTTTACTCAATAAAGAATATAAAACATACCAAATAGGCACCAGAGGTGGTGGGCCCAGGAAGCAGGCATCCATCTTGTTACCTATAACTTCCAATGTATCAGACTCCATTACCCCCATGCTCCTGGAAACAACCACACCTCTGGACTGCATTCCCTCCTGTGGGCGGCCTTTAATTCATGGCTATTCCCCATGTATTATACACATATTTATGGGTGAAGAGGGAAATACTATTCCCCATGTATTATACATAGGGCACTACCACCAAAAAGTAGTGCACTGTGTAGGGAGTAGGGTGCCATTTGGGACTCACACTAAGTCTCTCGCTCTCTCTCTCTCTCTCTCTCTCTCTCTCTGCCATCAGCAGTACAGTGTGTACCCCATCATCTGGGCAGCAGGCAGAGGTCATGCTGAGATCGTCCAGGTCCTGCTGGAAAATGGAGCCAAGGTCAACTGCTCTGACAAGGTGAGACAACAGATTGGGCAGCATGGCTGGGCAATGCCAACCTTTGGGTTAGTGGTGGCCCACTGGGTTAGTGGTGCCCCAGTTTGGCCAGAAATAGTGACCTGTGCCAGTATTGATAATTGTGTGTGTGTGTGTGTGTGTGTGTGTGTGTGTGTGTGTGTGTGTGTGTGTGTGTGTGTGTGTGTGTGTGTGTGTGTGTGTGTGTGTGTGTGTGTGTGTGTGTGTGTGTGTGTGTGTGTGTGTGTGTGTGTGTGTGTGTGTGTGTCTTTCCCTCTCTCAGTACGGCACTACCCCTCTGATCTGGGCAGCCAGGAAGGGCCATTTTGACTGTGTGATGCACCTGCTGGAGAACGGAGCCGATGTCGACCAGGAGGGGGCGGTATGTCTGCAATCTACACCAGTGGTCACCAACCTTTTCTGAGTCAAAATGCATGCCGAGATCTACCGCTCTGATTATTTATTAACATGACTTAAAAAAACGTAACCTATGCAACATTAACCAATTAAAAACAGTACTGTAGCAATGAGGTTTGTGCAGTAAGCTATAGGCCCAATACATTATCACTGCATATTGGCTTTACCTGCCAATGCATTGTTGTTCGGGACATTTTTAAAAATTAGATTTAAAAATTTGAGGTAGGCTATAAGATCACACTGGTAATAGATACATTGTTGTATTACTTGTGAGGCACAGCTGAGTGAGCATACATTTAAATAATTAGCTTTTTATTTTACTGGGCTGATGGTGCCTGCATCTGATGGTCAGTCTCAGCGGAGGGAGAGAGCAGCAGACTGAGGGTCCTCCTCTCAACATCCCTCCGTTCTCCCTTTCCTCCACTCACACTGACCAAAAAGGGACACTGTCTTCCAGCTGATGGCGAAACTCAAGTCGCACCGCCTTATTTCTGCCTCATGCACAAATTCATGTTGTTACTCCTATGAACAGAGAATGTGAAATATTCCTTGATATTAAAAAAGACCCAAGCCGCTAATAATAAGATCAACACAAGCCTATAGATACACTTTCCTCCTCATTCATTGCTGCTGCATTGCTTGTTGTAGCGCTGAGTGGAAATAGGAAGAACGTGCATTTTATGGCTTATAGAAGTGTTGAATACAAAGTGTTGACAGTGCTGAGTAAGAACTTAAACATGAACTCACTCATAAAAACAGCGTCTCTTACAGTATTCGTTGACAGTCTGTCTCTAGTCATGGTTTTAAACGTTTTGAAATCTCACAGTACCAATTTTGCCTTAGCTTTCTTTTATGCCTGCTACGTTACTGCAGACACGGTCATCTGAGCAATCTGATTGGCCAGCGGTAGCATAGTGCACTTGATTTCCTCTCCAGGCCCACCGGGAAGGCAGTTTGTACCTTAAGACACATGAAATGGCAACAGTTTGCCTACCCCGGCGCGCAGGGCAGCTGAATTGGCTGCACCTACCACCAACAGCCCGAGACTTAATAAAAAAAATAGCAACACAAGGCTTTATCGTTGGGTTTTTTACAGAAATGTTTGGCAATTGACTAGAAATGGCTTGGAGATCGACAACGATCGACCAGTTGATGACCTCTGATCTACACCATAGAAATAGAATAACATTATAATGAACAGACATTCTAATACATACCGGTATTCTAGTTCTGCGGTCTACACCTCTCACTGTTTTATCATCTGTTTAAAGCTCTAGAGAAAGGCTTTGTACATCAAGCGTAGTTAATTTGGATGGATTGACTGTCATCGTAATCACACGGCACTCTCTACTCCTCTCCTCATTCTATCCCTTTCCTGTCCTCTGTCTCTCTTTTCTCCCTTTGTTCCGTTCCCCCCTCCCTCTCTCTCTTTCCACTGTTCCTCATTCCCTCCCTCTCTCCACACCACCCCCTGTAGAACTCGATGACAGCTCTGATTGTGGCAGTGAAGGGAGGTTTCACTGAGGTGGTGAAGGAGCTTCTGAAGAGGAACCCTAACGTGAACATGACGGAAAAGGACGGCAACACAGCCCTGATGATCGCTGCCAAGGAGGGCTACACTGAGATAGTACAGGACCTGCTGGACGCTGGCACCTACGTCAACATACCAGACAGGGTGGGCAAAGGAGCACACTCAGACACATATTTTGTATTATAGGTGCTGTATTGAGATGTGGATGTAGTGTCTATGCTGTTTGGTGACCTATTTTGTGTGTGTGTGTGTGTGTGTGTGTGTGTGTGTGTGTGTGTGTGTGTGTGTGTGTGTGTGTGTGTGTGTGGTACAGAGTGGAGACACAGTGCTTATCGGGGCAGTGAGAGGAGGCCATGTGGAGATAGTGAGGGCTCTGCTGCACAAATACGCTGATATCGACATCAGAGGACAGGTAATGAGTTTGACACCTGGCTACTTCAGATAAGACACATACCGTGCATCCAAAATTGCACCCTATATCCTATATGAGGTTCTTCAACTTTTTCAGCCTGGAACCCAAATTAGAAATTCTGTGTTTTTCGGGGACCCAAGCTTATGAAAACATGCAACTATACGTAAATATTGGTACATTACATTGCGCGTATGCCTAAAACAAATGCAATGTAGACAAAAACAAATAACAATAAAATACCCATAAAAATAGCTATTCATGTTTATTTTCCCCATTTAAAAACTCTCTTCTATATCTGTCTCGGTTGGAACTGTTGCTGTTAAAATACAAGAAAGTGTTATCATTCTGAACTGGAATAAACTGATTGATCACATCACACAGATGTAGACCAGATAACACACACAGTCCTAATGAGAGCTGTGTGGTTGGTTGAAGTTTTCATCAAGCATGTCTATTCTGGGCTCAGTTTTTGACAGTGCAACCCAGAGGTCGTGCTCAGCATCGAGTCTGTTCCTGTACTTGTTTTTTTAAGTACGCCAGAGTTGAGAACCTTGACTCGTATAGGTATGTGGTGCCAAACTGGACCAGAACATCTACTGCTTTCTCAGTCAGGCAGGAGACCACTTCTTGCTGTAGACGAGCAACCCAGAACTGTGTGAGTGAGTGTGTTTGCCTCAAAAAGCATCTCACTTCAATCAGTTTATTCCAGTTCAGAATAAAAAGGGTTACTTGTGTTTTAACAGCAACAGTTCCAACCGAGACATGTTTTCCACAATAACTTCTACACTAAGATGTACAGTAGGTACTGTTACTTAGGGTTGCACTATCAGTAGCTAGCTAGCTTGCTTTGGCTAAAGTTGATGTTAGCTAGCTAGCTATTAGCTGTGTACAAGGGGATTGTTTGAAAGAGAAACTCACATCGACTACTGTCAGAGATAGTACTCCCTTATTTCTGCTTATCATCACCTGTTATAAAATGACAACAATGCCTTGCTAACTGACTTACTCTTCTACGGTCGAAGCACTGTTTCCTGAAGTATTCTGCCCTGTTCTGAAAGAACTCCCTGGGCTTAACTTCACGCTGTGGATGTTTGGTCTTGGTGTGTCATTTGATTTGTTCATTTTGATAGACTCATTACGAAGCACTTCCCCGCACAAAACACATTGTGGGCGCTCTTTGTTATTTCTCAAAATGTGTGTGAAACCAAGAGAGGGAACTCATCGCTGTATTTGCGCTTCGTGACGATTGAGCTCAGTCAGAACTTGTGGCTAGCTTGAGTCCATTCAATGGCGAGTGGGAATGACAAGTCAGTGGCTGACAGCGCATCATCTAGTGCTGAACGACAACGCTGCATCGTGTGGGTCGCAGAGTGATCTTCAAGAAATCTGCCGTAAAAAAGATCCGGCAAACCACGAAGCATACGCACATCTCCCTCCCACTTGCGCTGCTGCCAAACTGACCAGAGACACAGCTGCTAAGCAGAGAGTGCACTGAACAGAGAGTGCAGTTGTACTTGGCCAAATCAATTCCAGTAATTCATCAAATAATTATACATTTACTCTGACACGTCGCGACCCAAACCCATACTTAAAGAAAGGCTGCCCTATATAGTGGACTACTGTTGACCAGGGCCCACAGGGAATCTGGTCAACAGTAGTGCACTATTTCGGGGATGGTATGCCAGTTGGGACGGAGACATTATAGAAGAAAGTACATACAATTCACCTCAACTGCCTTACAACAATACATTTTGACCTCTTGTAGGATAACAAGACAGCCCTGTACTGGGCCGTGGAGAAAGGCAACGCCACCATGGTGAGAGATATCCTTCAGTGCAACCCCGACACAGAGTCCTGCACCAAGGTAAGAGGCAACAACCATATTTCAAGCTTATTAAAGATCAGTGATACTATCAAGAGCAGTGTGCGGTTTCCTTTTTCCTTCATCTTGTTCAACAGTTACCATGCACCTCCAAAAAAGTTTGCTCAGATGTGCGAGTGCCTTTTGAATGTTTGAACTATGTGACAACCCAGACACATACACAGCCATCTACTGTAGTCACTGTTCTCCAAACCATAATCATGTGTTTTCTTGTCTCAGGATTCAGAGAGCCCTCTGATCAAGGCCACTAAGATGAGGAATATTGACATAGTGGAGCTTCTGCTGGACAAAGGAGCCAAGGTGTCAGCTGTAGATAAGGTACAAGATATTTAACCTTTATTAAACCTAGCATCCAAACCACCTGTACAATAATCTATCGCCGTCCATATGTAACGTATAATAAACCATATACATGGCCTACAGAATGTCAAAAAGACTAGTTATGTGGGCTGATCCTACCTGTCTCCCACTAGAGAGGCGACACCCCTCTCCACATCGCCATACGTGGGCGGAGCCGCAGGCTGGCGGAGCTCCTCCTCCGTAACCCGAAAGATGGCCGCCTGCTGTACCGGCCCAACAAGGCCGGAGAGACGCCCTACAACATCGACTGCAGCCACCAGAAGAGCATCCTCACCCAGATCTTTGGAGCCCGTGAGTATCCTTTCTCTCCGGAAGCTCGGTCAGTGACTTTCGGCAGTGAAAATCTAGTAGAATACCATAAAGGACATTACCTGTGTGATGGATTCGATAAGACTGGGAGTCACATTTTAGCCTCTGTTCTCTGACAATATTACTTATATAAATATTGTAGACTTGTAACCAAATAACGGTAAATAATGTAGATATTGTAGAGCTGTAAGTAACCTCATTCCATCTGTCTGTGTCCCCTCCAAGGCCACCTGTCCCCTACTGAGTCTGACGGAGACATGCTGGGTTATGACCTGTACAGCAGTGCCCTGGCAGACATCCTCAGTGAGCCCACCATGCAGCCACCCATCTGTGTGGGCTTGTACGCCCAGTGGGGCAGCGGCAAGTCCTTCCTGCTCAAGAAACTGGAAGGTAAGGAACTAAAACAGAATTAGAGTATTATTTATACCAGGGGTTCTCAAAGTGGGGTCTGCGGCCAGATTTCAAAATATAAATATACAGTTGAAGTCGGAAGTTTACATACACCTTAGCCAAATACATTTAAACTCAGCTTTTCACAATTCCTGACATTTAATCTTAGTAAACATTCCCTGTCTTAGGTCAGTTAGGATCACCACTTTATTATAAGAATGTGAAATGTCAGAATAATAGTAGAGAATTATTTATTTCAGATTTTATTTCTTTCATCACATTCCCAGTGGGTCAGAAGTTTAAATACACTAAATTAGTATTTGGTAGCATTGCCTTTAAATTGTTAAACTTGGGTCAAACGTTTTGGTTAGCCTTCCACAAGTTTCCCACAATAAGTTGGGTGAATTTTGTCCCATTGCTCCTGACAGAGCTGGTGTAACTGAGTCAAGTTTGTAGACCTCCTTGCTCACACATGCTTTTTCAGTTCTGCCCCCACATTTTCTATAGGATTGATGTCAGGGCTTTGTGATGGCCACTCCAATACCTTGACTTTGTTGTCCTTAAGCCATTTTGCCACAACTTTGGAAGTTTGCTTGGGGTCATTGTCCATTTGGAAGAACCATTTGCCACCAAGCTTTAACTTCCTGACTGATGTCTTGAGATGTTGCTTCAATATATCCACATAATTTCCCTCCCTCATGATGCCATCTATTTTGTGAAGTGCACCAGTCCCTCCTGCAGCAAAGCACCCCTACAACATGATGCTTCCACTCCGTTGCTACACGGTTGGGATGGTGTTCTTAGGCTTGCAAGCCTTCCCCTTTTTCCTCTAACGATGCTCATTATGGCCAAACAGTTCTATTTTTGTTTCATCAGACCAGAGGACATTTCTCTAAAAAGTATGATTTTTGTCCCCATGTGCAGTTGCAAACCGTAGTCTGGCTTTATGGCGGTTTTGGAGCAGTGGCTTTTTCCTTGCTGAGCGGCCTTTCAGGTTATGATGATATTGGACTCGTTTTACTGTGGATATAGATAATTGTGAAGATGCTGGAGGAAACAGGTACACAAGGTCCTTTCCTGTTGTTTTGGGATTGATTTGCACTTTTCACACCAAAGTACGTTCATCTCTAGGAGACAGAACGCGTCTCCTTCCTGAGCACCATGGGCTTCGTGGTCCCATGGTGTTTATACTTGCGCACTATTGTTTGTACAGATGATCATGGTACCTTCAGGCGCTTGGAAATTGTTCCCAAGGATGAACCAGACTTGTGGAGGTCTACAATTTCTTTTCTGAGGTCTTGGCTGATTTTTGATTTTCCCATGATGTCAAGCAAAGAGGCACTGAGTTTGAAGGTATGCCTTGAAATACATCCACAGGTACACCTCCAATTGACTCAAATTATGTCAATTGACTCAAATTATGTCAATTAGCCTATCAGAAACTTCTAAAGCCATGACATAATTTTCTGGAATTTTCCAAGCTGTTTAAAGGCACAGTCAACTTAGTGCATGTAAACTTTTGACCCACTGGAATTGTGACACAGTGATTTTATAAGTGAAATAATCTGTCTGTAAACAATTGTTGGAAAAATGACTTGGGTCATGCACAAAGTAGATGTCCTAACCGACTTGCCATAACTATAGTTTGTTAACAATAAATTTGTTGTGTGGTTGAAAAACGAGTTTGAATGACTCCAACCTAAGTGTATGTAAACTTCCGACTTCAACTGTGTCCATTTTTTTTTTTACATTTCATTTTTTTGATGTGTAATTTTGGAGTCTATTTTATTGTAAACAAGAATGGAATATGTTTCTCAATACTTCTACATTAATGTTGGTGCTACCGTGATTACAGATAATCCTGAATGAATCGTGAATATTGATGAGAGAGAAAGTTAGAGGCATAAATATCATACCTCCAAAAAATGCTAATCTTCCCTGTTATTGTGATGGTGAGAGGTTAGCATGTCTTGGGGGTATCATATTTGTGCTTTTGTAACTTTTCGTAATCATGGTAGCATCCACTTTAATGTAGAAGTGTTTAGAAACATATTGTATTCTTATTTACAGTAAAAGTGACTCCAAAATGACACAATACATTTGTTTACCATTCATTTCTATTGGTCTCAAAATAATCTGAAACACAACCAAAACAAACAGCAATACCATCCAACAAGTTTTTAGAGTCACAAACTTGATGTAATCATTACGTGCTAGGAATATTGGACCAAATACTAAACTTTTCACTACTTCAATTCACATATAAGTGAATTTGTCCCAATACTTTTGGTCCCCTAAAATGGGGGGGGGGGGGGGAACTATGTATAAAAAGTGCTGTAATTTATAAACGGTTCACATAAATAAAAAAATGTAATTAAATCTGACAGTGTGCACTTTAACTTCATAGTCATTGTATCATTTTCATATACTTTTTGTGTCATTTCCCAAAAATGTGTCACTGTCCCAATACTTTTGGAGCTCACTGTATCTCTCTCTATAAGGCAGTTTGCTTGCCATTGCTCCACTCACTTCTATAGAGGAGTCTGAGCGTTTATGATACTGCTCAAATAGGACAGAACCCGTCAAACCAAAAAAGAATGATATGTTAAAGGAGTAGTTCACTATTTTAGAACTTGATGTTAGATGGTTCCTCACCCTGAAAGTAATTTATGGGCCAAGAGAAACGGTAATCCAGGGTAAAAGGTTCTTTAAACAGCCACTACAACCGTAGCCATAACAAGCTAACAATCAATGGAAGTGATGGGAGCATGTGAGCGTTTAGAAAATATATGTCTAAATCACCTGAAATCAACTGCATATTTGGTTTGATGTTACTTAAAGGTGATTTGGCCGTAAAAAATATAATTAATGCTCACAAGCCCCCATCACTTCCATTGATTGTTAGCTTGTGATGGCTAAAGTAAGCTAAAGTTTGTAGTGGCTGTTGGATTACATTTTCTCTTGGTCAATAGATTACTTTCAGGGTGAGGAACCATCTAACATTAAGTTGTAAAATAGTGAACTACTCCTTTAACAATATGTTATACATGTTAATAATAAGATAGCTGTTAATATTAAGAAATTATTTTATGAACTCATTCTCGCCTGATCTTACTCCTCATTCACCCCCTCCTTTTCTTCCCCTCTCCAGATGAGATGAAGACATTTGCTGGCCAGCAGGTGGAGCCGTTGTTCCAGTTTTCCTGGATGGTGTTGTTCCTGTCCCTGCTGCTGTGTGGTTCGGTAGCTCTGGTCCTGGGCTTCACCGTTGACCCCAAGCTGGCCATTGCCGTCTCCCTGAGCCTGCTGGCCCTGGTCTATGTCTTCTTCGGTGAGACCGTCACTTTGTCCTCCATTTTGTATGTAGTCCAGTAGTATTAAGTTATTTTCAAGTGCCACACTAGAGGGCAGTGTTCGAAAAAGGATTCATACTTTTTACTGGACTTAATGCTTGAATAAACAGTATATTAAAACACAGCCTATGCACTATACTGACTGGCTTTTCCAAACCCTTGTAATGACACAGGAACAGTTTTTTTTAAACTCTGGCTGTCTTCATTTGGCCTGTAGTGGTGGTGGCTGTTAATGATCCAGTTTGGAGATAACTGTTTCCCTCGCTCTGTAGTGGTGGTGTACTTCGGCAGTCGTCGTGAGGGGGAGAACTGGAACTGGGCATGGGTGATCAGTACCAGTCTGGCACGACACATCGGCTACCTGGAGCTGCTGCTCAAACTGATGTTCGTCAACCCCCCTGACCTGCCTGAACAGACCACCCGCGCACTGCCCGTCAGGTATAACACACACGCAACCGCGCGCACACACACACACACACACACACAGACCACCTGTTCTCTGCCCATCTGGTACACACACCCCTCCTCACCCACCCAAAATCACTACCAAATCCCTCTTAGCAAAGCCAGAAATCTAAACTACAATCACATGCCGTATTTATCACATCAGTCCTGGATGTAATTAACTTCTTTACATCACGTCATTATATGCCTTGATTTGTCAATTATTTGCATATTATTTATGTAGCGCTCATGGAGACTTTATGAATTCCATATAAAGCCGTTCTAAGTTGTAGTTTGTGTGTGACCAATGATTTAATATGTCCACTCCTCTCCCTCTACTGTTGTGTCCCTGCAGGTTCCTGTTCACGGACTACAACCGTCTGTCCAGTGTGGGAGGAGAGACCAGCCTGGCAGAGATGATAGCCACCCTGTCTGATGCCTGTGAGAGGGAGTTTGGCTTCATGGCCAGCCGCCTTTTCAGGGTCTTCAAGACGGAGGAATCACATGGTAAGGACCAGAGGAGGACAGACTAGTCAATTCAGTTTACTTTATTGAATCCCCTTGGGCAAATGTGTTCTACTATTGGCACTACTTTGAGTCACTATCAGTCACTACATTCGTTAACACACAGTTTTCAGTAGGAACTAAGAACAAAGGCTTGCAAACGTCCAACAGACAATAAGAATGAATGTTCTTATTGAACAAGCTTAGTTAGTAGCCTACTTCCTGTTTCAAAATATTTGTATGCCCACTGAATACTTTATACCTACTGTTTTCTATGTTTTCATGTTAAATTGATCATAAGCAGCAAAAATAGGCATTTCTGTTCAGATAGTCATTCAAAATTGTATTATAGGGAAGAAGAAGTGGAAGAAGACATGTTGCGTTCCCTCCTTCGTCATCTTCGTCTTCATCCTGGGCTGCCTGATCACCGGCATGGCCCTCCTCGCCGTCTTCAAGGTTTCCTTTATTAGTCTAGCTTATTGGTCTTTTAGCATTATTGCAGGTTCTGAAACCAATGTGATTAAAAAGTCTGAATTGCTTCACCAATGTTGAATAAGACAATTTCAAAATGCATAAAGGTGGACGTTGCCAACCAGACGGTGAATGCCGTGCTGATCGCCATGGCCAGCGTGGTGGGCCTGGCGCTGGTACTCAACTGCCGGACCTGGTGGCAGGTGGCCGACTCGGTGCTAAACTCCCAGAGGAAGAGGCTGCACAGCGCCGCCAACAAGATGCACAAGCTCAAGAGCGAGGGCTTCATGAAGGTAGAGTGCACTGCAAACAGCCACACATGCATGTACACACAAAAACAAACATACACACATACCTGCTACCTGTCTCTACATATCTTTATATCTCGCTGTACCTCTCTCTCCTCCATCCTCAGGTGTTGAAGAATGAGGTGGAGCTGATGGCGAGGATGGCTAAGACCATCGATGGCTTCACTCAGAACCAGACGCGTCTGGCTGTCATCATAGACGGCCTGGACTCCTGTGAACAGGACAAAGTACTGCAGATGCTGGATACGGTAAGAGATACACACACACACACACACACACACACACACACACACAGTCACAGGGTGATAGGGTATACCGTATAACTCTCAGCAGTAACTTTTTTGAACATCTCACCCTTGTGCAAACTTTTGAGTTATTTCCGAAAACAATCTGTCCCAAGAGAGCAAACAACACATAGTCATACATCAGTCATAAAGATTCCAGAAGCTGTCAGTAATACAATTGTCTTTAATCTGATCAATTTATTATAGGAGCAAGGCCATCTGAACTCGCTGCTTCTTGTTTACTAATGAAATCTTTGATCTGGGGAAATAATGGGTCTTCTATGTAAGATGTCTTTGTAACGGAATAACCAACATCACTCATATGTTTAGAGTAATTTATCTAGACATTTGATAGCGGTCACAAAATGTAATATTTCAGTGTCTTTGGTTCATTGGGATAATGGAGTTATTAGCTGACTGAGCTGTAGGGGAATATAAAATAGTTTTAGAATAGAATAGAAACAACTTACACTACATGGCCAAAAGTATGTGGACACCTCTTCAAATTAGTGGATTCATGAAATGGGTTTCCATGTCCGAGCAGCTACACACAAGCCTAAGAACACCATGCACAAAGCCAAGCGTCGTCTGGAGTGGTGTAAAGCTTGCCGACATTGGACTCTGGAGTGGAAACGCTTCACCATCTGGCAGTCCGACGGACAAATCTGGGTTTGGTGGATGCCAGGACAACGCTACCTACCCTAATGCATAGTGCCTACTTTAAAGTTAGGTGGAGGAGGAATAATGGTTTTTCATGGTTCGGGGTAGGCCCCTTAGTTCCAGTGAAGGGAAATCTTAACGCTCCAGCATACAATTACTTTCTAGACAATTCTCTGCTTCCAACTTTGTGGCAAAAGTTTGGGTAAGGCCCTTTTATGTTTCAGCATGACAATGCCCCCGTGCAGAAAGCGAGATCCATGGCGAGATTGATGTGGAAGAAAATGACTGGCCTGCGCAGAGCCCTGACCTCAATCACATTGAACACCTTTGGGATGAATTGGAATGCCGACTGTGAGCCAGGCCTAATCGCCCAACATCAGTGCCCGACCTCACTAATGCTCTTGTGGCTGAATGGAAGCAAGTCCCTGCAGTAATGTTCCAACATCTAGTGAAAAGCCTTCCCAGAAGAGTGGAGGCTGTTATAGCATTAAAGGGGGGACCAACTCCATATTAATGTCCTTGATTTTGGAATGAGATGTTCGACAAGCAGGTGTCCATATACTTTTGGCAATGTAGTGTATATATTTGAGTGGTAGCCCCAACCAAGAGATTCAAACCACTTGACGGTGTAAGGACCGACGGCGGCGATGAGAAGCAGGTATGGGGGAGTCAAACACTTAATCGGAAACAGACATAGAACAAGACAGGAACAGCATCAGCACACGGGTAAACAAGGACGTATGACAATCAATGCAGAAGCAGGGAACAGAGCGGGGAACCAGACAGATATAGGAAAGGTAATGACAGAGGTGATTGAGTCCAGGGAGTCCAATAGCTGATGCCCGTGACGGGGAAAAGGTAGGTGTGCGTAATGATGATGGCAGGAGTGCGCAATGCTGGGGAGGGAAGGGCGGGAGCAGGCGTGACAGACAGGGTTGCTAGGTGGGGAACTGAGGTCCCTTCACAGACACACACACATGCAGCGAGCACCTCACACGCACAGGGGCGGCCCGCCCATTAGGCAGGATTAGGCGGCCACCTAGACGGCAGGTTGACGAGGGCGGCATCGAACTGACCAAGATGCACCTCCGACAACACATACCGCTTCACATAATTCTGCCCAAAACAATGAAAACGTCTCTCCCCCAGTGGCATATGGGCCATTTAGGTGAGTGCTGATGCCGCACCATGTTAAGCAGTGCCCACTTTGCCAAAGTCAGGGCCTCAAAATATTTATCTTGTGCGTGCCCAGCGTGCCTCTCTAGGGTGCTGTTGGGGAGACGCAGTGCTGTGGCAGTCCACCAACGCTCAAGTCCTCTACATAAATTATGTATCCTATAGTAGAAAGAGCAGTAGCCTATGTGGTTTTTCTGTAGCCTATAGACTTGAGACCATATTTATGACAAATAGCCAGAAGGGCGTGGCCTATCAAATAAAAATGCACTTCGATTTGAATATGACTTCACATGTTAACAAACACCATATCCTGAAAACGGGACAGGTCAAAATAAAATGGGCAATATGGAATGAAATTGGGCTACTCAGGAGTAGGGCTGTGGCGGTCATGAAATGTTGTCAGCCGGTTATTGTCAAGCAAAAGACTGCCAGTCTCACGGTAATTGACCGTTAATTAACATAAACTCCTTTATCATCTCCAGGCCTCCACGCATACACGCTGCTGATGCGCTTTGGAACATCTACATTTTAAAAAGTCAAATAAATCAATGTCATATATACCATCACAATAAATACATTATTTATTTTAGTCAGGTCTAAAGAAACATGATATGACAAGAATGTATTTCAGAAGAACTGAAGATGAGTTTGCCTACTGTAGGCCTGTGTTATCTGGCTATGCTCCATGCCATAGGCTGTGGGCTAGTTCATTTAGATGACAATATATGCTTATAAGTCCGGTGCTGTTATTTTATTTTAGATGATTTTATAGTAAGAAGAATATAACTGAATAAAATACAAAGGGTATTTTTCCCATTACAGAATGACTGTGCTTATGAAGTGGCTGTGTTGAACGTATAAGTGATCATTTGAAACAGGTCCTATATGCAACATTTTTAGTTACGTGACAACTTGAGTTGTGAATGATACAAACCTTAGAATGCCTTAGAAATCGAATCATATATGGTATGCATGATGCGGCTATAGACTATTGATGATTTGAGAAAGTACAAAAAAAAGCGTGCCCTGTCCCTTGCCTCTGGCTGCACAGCTGTTCCCTCATCAAGTGATCATATTTTCACCCATCAGACTATACTCAATTGAATCTCGTCTTTACTAATATGTCAAATTTAGTTTTGATTTAGAATGGCCCGTTATCAAATGGGCAGGAACAGGGCAGGGGAGAAAAAGACATGTCATCTGTATGCACTCGAATAGCAAATGGAGGCTGCACGCTTTCCCGCCGGTCTGTTTTGTAAGCTACTTCGGTTTGACGGCGGAGCATGTGCTTTATATGAGCAGCTGAGAAATAAATAGAAGAACACTTACTTCACTCCATGCATCAACCGCTGTTTGAGGAGCATGCTTTCGCTGCCCCAACAGGTGATATTCTGCCCATACTCTGTTTGCCATGGGCTCTCCAACCTTGTTCCTGCAGCTACCCAGTGCTTAATTTGGGAAACCAAGTCAAGTCTGTGTGGGAACATCTACAGTAGTATGTTTTTGCAATTAAATACATTTCACTAAACTGTTGACAGTCCGTCTGCGTGCTCGAGAAAGGAATAAAGGAGAGAGAGGAGATGGAAACGCATGGTGGTGAGACATTCTGTGTAGCTTTGAAACAACATCCACAACTATGTTTTACACTGTTTCAACCTGCTGTTGAACTTCTTTCTTCAAATTGATCAATCACACTGAGGTGAGTTTTTAAAAGTACAATAGGCCTACTGCTTTGATGATATGTGTTTGATATGATTTGCATTGATGTCAGAGTGGCTGGAGGGACAGTAAAGTACTAGGCCATTAGGACCTGATCGTCGTTAGTGAGTTGGGTACTACCAAAGCATGTCCAGAGTGCATAAAAGGAGATTACTGTGATTTAGCGACCACGTGGAAGTGTGGCGGTAATACAGTCACCTCAACAGCACTCCGTGGGCTAAATTGTCATGAATGTAAGCCTATTAGTAAAAAACGAGCTGATCATAGCGAATAAGAAAATACTTCTGCATTTCTCGCTGTGTAAACACATTGATTCTCATTGCAAATATGCAAACAATTACTCCTGATAAACTTGGGTAGCTCGTATGCCCATCTTAAATAGCCAAAATGTTTAGTCTTAATCATTGGTCCGGAATAATGTCTAGGCTAATAAAGCCAATGCAAATGCCTGTTTTACAAACGGTACAACATGGATGGGCTGTCACAACTGCATTGCGAGCCAACACTGTGCTACGCTATTCTGGTTTTGCGGGGATAGGAGGGGGGCAGAGATTTCTATGTCTCGCCTAAGGAGGCAGAGCGGCCTGGACACGGCTTACACACACACACACAGTCACAGGGTGGTTGGGTATACTGTATAACCTCGAACAGTAACATTGATATGTTCCCCAACTCCTCACCTTGTGTGGGGCTTTTGTCTGCAAATGGAATTATTCCGATCTGTCCCAATAGAAAGAACACACATACATCACTCACAAAGGTTCCAGAAGCTGTCATGATTTTTCTTATTATTTACAGTAATGCAATTTTCTGTAATCTGATCAATTTATTTGAGGATCTAAACTTGCTGCTTCTTGTTTACAAATACAATCTTAGGTCAAAGGAAATAATGGATATTTTATGTAAGATGTCTTTGTAGTCAGAAGCAACAACCCTCATTGATTAGAGCAATTTGTCGAGACTTTGATAGCAGTCACAAAATATAATATTTCATTGTCTTGCCCATTGGGATAATGGAGTTATGAGCTGACTGCTGTGGAAAAGGTTTTAGAATAGAAACAATGAATATGCTACACACACCCTAACACACACACACACACACACACACACACACACACACACACACACACACGGCTTTGTAATGCTATCCTTGTGGGGACCAAATTGATTCCCTTCCCAAATCCTATTTTCCCTAACCCCTATTTTCCTTAACCCTAAACCTAACCTTAACTCCTAACCTTAAAACTATACCTAACCTTAGCTCCTAACCCTAAAACTATACCTAACCCTAACCCCTAACCCTAATTGTAACCCTAAAACTAACCTTAGCTCCTAGCCCTAAAACTATACCTATGCCTAACTCCTATCACTAATTATAACCCTAACCCTAAACCTAACCCGTAAGCCTAAAATAGCATTTTTCCTTGTGGGGTTTGGCAAAATGTCCCCACTTGTCTGAATTTTCCTTGTTTTACTATCCTGTGAGGACTTCTGGTACCCACAAGGATAATTTAACACACACACACCTTTCTTTCCCCACACACCTCACCATATGTACCTTGCTTCTCCCTGCTTCACCAGGTGAGGGTGCTGTTTTCCAAAGGCCCCTTCATCTCCATCTTCACCAGCGACCCCCACATCATCATCAAGGCCATCAACCAGAACCTGAACAGCGTGCTCAGGGACTCCAACATCAACGGCCATGACTACATGAGGAACATCGTCCACCTGCCCGTCTTCCTCAACAGCCGGGGGTTGAGTAGCGCCAGGAAGATGTGTGTGGCAGCGCCTGCTAACGGAGACACCAGCAACTCAGACGGTAATCCGTACCTCTCAGACGGTAAAGATGGACTCACACAGCCACACATGACTCGTGCACACACATGACTCGTGCACACGCGCTCATTCGCATTCATCCAGACACTGAACACATACAGCCACCTGCAAAACCCAAATGGCTCCCATTGCACTCAACTGTAGCTCCCAAATCAGGACTATGACTGAATGTGTCAAACGATTGGTCTGTTATTAGCTCTGATTTCTCATCTACATCTTTCCTGTCTCTGTCTTGTAGGCTGGCATGAGGAGCTGGACAGGAAGCTATCTCAGCACAGCATCGGAGAGATGACAAAGTCTGGCAGCAAGACCACCCTAAACCGCAGGGTAAGAGAGAGAAGAGTGTTTGTGTGTCAAATCCAACTCTCATTTTATTTGTCACGTACACAGTTTACAGCAGGGATAAAAGGTACAGTGAAATGCTTGTGTGCTCGCTGCCTCAACATTGCAGTACAATAATCAATAATATCAATAGTAAAAGAAGAGGTACTATGCATAGTAACAGCCTTGGTCACGCAGATGAATTAATAGTATATAGTAGAACAGCAGTATGTGTTTGTGTGTATGGGTTGAATGTTTGGAGAGTCTCTAAGGTGCAAATAGTCTCAAAGGTGCAGGTCTGTGCAGGGAGACAGCAAGTGTTAGTATTTTGGGGTCGACATTTAGTTGTGAGATATTCCAGATCGGGAGAGCAAAAAGTCGTAAGGTTTATACATTACCACAGTCACACCATTGTGTTGTTGATGATGAAGCAAACCCCTCCTCCTTTACTTTTCCTGGATAATTCCTTCGACCGGTCCGCGCAATGTAGGGAAAACTCAGCAGGCTGGATAGCTGGATTCAGCACGGAATCTGATAGCCATGTCAGTCAGGAGTATTACGTTACTGTCTCTCATGTCCCGTTGATAGGAAATCCTTGCCCTGAGCTTGTCTACCTTATTGTCCAGAGACTGTACATTTGCTAGTAGAAAACTAGGAAGTGGTGGATGATTTGCCCTTCTTAGTCTGACTAGAACGGCTCTCCTTCCTCGCCTCCATCGTTGTCTTTTTGGTAGGGCTGCCGGAATTAATGGGACTGCTTCTGGGGAACAAAAGAAAAAGTGTACGGTTCTGGAAAGTCCATTTTTCTGGTGAAGAACCGCTGTTCTGATGTCCAGAAGTGCATGTCTATCATAAAAATCCCCAAAACGTCCTGAGCAAATAAAGTAAAAAATGACACGAGTAAACAAAAAACTGCAATGTTGACTTGGAGCTAGCATCAGGGTGACCATTTCTGCTGGTGCACTTCTTGCCGTGCATGTTTGTGTGTGTGGCCTGGTGGATTCCGGAAGAGGACTGGCATATGGGTCAACACTGTCACCAACAGTATCATCAAAAGCCTTCAGATTGGGCATGTTTAAATCAATATAATAACCACACATATATCTACACATGTAAATTCAGTCATATGCAGGTGCTTTGATTCTATTCCCTTTGTAGTGCACTTATTTTTACCAGAAACATTTTGTTTTAAGGTTATAAGTAGTGCACTATAAAGGAGATCGGGTGCCACTTGAGACCCATCCCTGACCAATCCCATAGCTCTTTCCTCTGGTCTGAAAAAAAGCTCCCAATGCCCCATGGCAGGGATTGGGGACATTGCCCTGTGTAGGGTGCCATCTTTCATATGGGATGTTGAACGTGTGTCCTGTGGTCAATAAAGATCATTATACCAGGTAATTTAATGCTTAAAAACAAAAACAAATGGGTGAATAAGATATTTGGCTACAGAAGTGCCATTTCTTACCGATCTCTACAGCTTCCGTCCAAAAACAAATCCTGTGAAATGACGTCAACACACACATTTAAGGAGTTAGTGGCTAGCTAAAGTGGCTAGCTTGGCTAAATAACTAGCTATGTCGGTCACGGCGCGTATTACCAGAATGACACATCGATGAATCACCAAAGGCACACCCCATTTCTGTTAGAGTTTTGAGAAAGGGGCCGAGTTGGACCTTTTTTGCGTGCCCAAAGTCGACATTTAAACAAAGTTAATATATGGTTTCTCTGTGTATAGGACACATACCGGCGCAGGCAGATGCAGAGGACGGTGACGCGGCAGATGTCCTTTGACCTGAGCAAGCTGCTGGTGACAGAGGACTGGTTCAGTGACATCAGTCCCCAGACCATGAGGAGGCTGCTCAACATAGTCTCTGTCACAGGTGGGTCACACAGGCACACACAGTCAAGACACAAACACACACAGAGTCATGCAGACAGACAGATGCGCGCGCTCACACACACACACACACAGTAGCTACCCCCATGTTTGTCACTGGGTTTACTACATAAACCACAATTGACCATCTAGAAAATGATGAATGGACAGATTATTGTGAATAATATATTGTGGAGGAAAGACTGTTTGTTTTCTCCAGGATGACTGGCACAATGCTGTTCTGTTTGTCTACAGGTCGTCTGCTAAGGGCCAATCAGATCACGTTCAACTGGGACCGCCTGGCGTCGTGGATCAACCTTACTGAGACGTGGCCCTACAGGACCTCCTGGCTCATCCTATTCCTGGAGGAGACCGACGGCATTCCCGACCAGGCCGCCCTCAAGACCATCTATGAGAGGTAGTGTTGTCCTTTAAAACTACACCCAAGACCATCTAGGAAAGGTAGTGTACTGTAGTCCCACTCTACCCCCTAACACTAGGTCACCCTCAAGACCATCTACCAAAGGTAGTGTGTTGTAGGTCCCCAACGCCCTCTCCAAATCCCCCCCAAAACTAAGATCTTCTTGAAACACACGTCTTAAGTTGCATGAGAGAGGGTTTTGTTTAAATTGGAAAGATCTATTTTGAAAATGTGCAATAAGGTTTTGTTTAATTGGTTGAATCATCATCATAGAATCATCATAGAATTGCGTCCAATTGGTTGGATTATTGTAGTTTCATTTAAATTACCCGTCAGACAAAAGCTTAGTCACTGCAAAATTACATTTAGTGTTTTAAAAAAAAATGTAACGGTGTTCCCGAGAATAAATAATGATGTACAGTTGAAGTCGGAAGTTTACATACACCTTATCCAAATACATTTAAACTCAGTTTTTCACAATTCCTGACATTTAATCCTAGTAAAAATTCCCTGTCTTAGGTCAGTTAGGATCCCCACTTTATTTTAAGAATGTGAAATGTCAGGAAAATAGTAGAGAGAATGATTTATTTCAGCTTTTATTTCTTTCATCACATTCCCTGTGGGTCAGAAGTTTACATACACTCAATTCGTATTTGGTAGCATTGCCTTTAAAATGGTTTAACTTAGGTCAAACGTTTCGGGTAGCCTTTCACAAGCTTCCCACAATAAGTTGGGTGAATTATGGCCCATTCCTCCTGACAGAGCTGGTGTAACTGATTCAGGTTTGTAGGCCTCTTTGCTCGCACACGCTCTTTCAGTTCTGCCCACACATTTTCTATGGGATTGAGGTCAGGGCTTTGTGATGGCCACTCCAATACCTTGACTTTGTTGTCCTAAGCCATTTTGCCACAATTTTGGAAGTACGTTTGGGGTCATTGTCCATTTGGAAGACCCATTTGTGACCAAGCTTTAACTTCCTGACTGATGTCTTGAGATGTTGCTTCAATATATCCGCGTAATTTTCCTCCCTCATGATGCAATCTATTTTGTGAAGTGCACCAGTCCTCCTGCGGCAAAGCACCCCTACAACATGATGCTGCCACCCCCATGCTTCACGGTTGGGATGGTGTTTTTCGGCTTACAAGCATCTCCCTTTTTCCTCCAAACATAACGATGGTCATTATGGCCAAACAGTTCTATTTTTGTTTCATCAGACCAGAGGACATTTCTCCAAAAGTATGATCTTTGTCCCCATGTGCAGTTGCAAACTGTAGTCTGGCTTTTTTATGGCAGTTTTGGAGCAGTGGCTTCTTCCTTGCTGAGCGGCCTTTCAGGTTATGTCGATATAGGACTTGTTTTACTGTAGATATAGATACTTTTGTACCTGATTCCTCCTGCATCTTCACAAGGTCCTTTGCTGTTGTTCTGGGATTGATTTGCACTTTTCGCACCAAAGTACGTTTATCTCTAGGAGACAGAACGCGTCTCCTTCCTGAGCGGTAGGATGGGTGCGTGGTCCCATGGTGTTTATACTTGCGTACTATTGTTTGTACAGATGAATGTGGTACCTTCAGGCGTTTGGAAATTGCTCCCAAGGATGAACCAGACTTGTGGAGGTCTACAATTTGCTTTCTGAGGTCTTGGCTGATTTCTTTTGATTTCCCCGTGATGTCAAGCAAAGAGGCACTGAGTTTGAAGGTAGACCTTGAAATACATCCACAGGTACACCTCCAATTGACTCAAATTATGTCAATTAGCCTATCAGAAGTTTCTAAAGCCATGACTTCATTTTCTGGAATTTTCCAAGCTGTTTAAAGGCAGTCAACTTAGTGTATGTAAACTTCTGAGCCACTGGAATTGTGATACACTGAGTTATAAGTGAAATAATCTGTCTGTAAACAATTGTTGGAAAAATTACTTGTGTCATGCACAAAGTAGATGTCCTAACCGACCAAAACTATAGTTTGTTAACAAGAAATTTGTGGAGTAGTTGAAAAACGAGTTTTAATGACTCCAACCTAAGTGTATGTAAACTTCCGACTTCAACTGTATATTCCATTAAAAAAAAACTTCCTTCATTGTCACTTGAAATACTATTTTATGTCTGTTTTATCCATGAAGCTCACAGAATTCTTATTTTTTCTTATTTTTAAAAGGATATTATTTTCCTCATTGCAATTTCATTTCCCATAACCTCCATTGAAATTACATTTTTTGGATAAAGATATATTTTATGTTTTATCTAAGGCTTTTGTGGGTAAGCTTCATAAAAGTATGCCAAACAAACGAAGCAGCCTTTCAGTTTAGAATAGCTATAGGTCTTTCCTCATCTGTTTTGACATGACGTCAATCTAACCAACATGGGTTTGTAATGGCTTTTTCAATGTTTGTCTCTGGTGTTTTTAGGATCTCCAAAAACATTCCCACCACAAAAGATGTGGAGCCCCTGTTGGAGATTGACGGGGATGTGCGTAGCTTCGAGGTGTTCCTCTCCTCCCGTACCCCGGTCCTCAACTCGCGTGACATGAAAACTTTCCTACCCTGCACCGTCAACCTCGACCCCAAACTACGAGAGATCATCGCAGGTGAGTGAAAGTCATAGAGGTACTATAGTTTGTTTCAGGTTTGTTTTCAGGGCATTTCAGATGTAAGCCTGTTCATAAGTAATAAAACTACTTTGCAAATGTACTTATTAGTCGATTTACAACATCTGAGTTTTACGAAAACTTTTTCTGTCTGCGTCTCTCTCTCTCTCTCTTTCTCTCTCTTTCTGACGTGCATGCCGCAGGTGAAGGGGAGCCTAGCTAGCTGTGTCTGTGTGTCAAATAATTTGAGTTCCACACAATTGTTTGTAGACATGACGTAGGCAACCTGAATACAACAGTTGACTTTTGGATTTTTTTTCTGAACGAGACTGGAAGAGTTAAAAGATTTTTTTTTTTACTACTTTTAATTTCACATTTCTCTTTGCCTGTATCTTTCCCTCTTCTCCCCCCCCCAGACGTGCGTGCTGCCAGGGAGCAGATGAGCATCGGAGCGGTGACCTATCCCAGCCTGCCCTTGCAGGAGGCCGCTCCCCGTCCCACCTCCGTCTACAGCCAGCAGTCAGGCATGTCCGCCTACTCCCCCTCCTTCAACGGGCCCTTCAACCCGCCAGGGGTGGTGTCCCCACCGCCACGTAGCAGCTACTACAGTGGCATAGCTGGCCCCCAGCACCCCTTCTACAACAGGGTGAGTGTATAGGCAAGAACACCACCATGTCGTCAACATCATGGTCCTTTCATTTCCAGGACTCTGAGAAGGGCCTGGTTCCAAACGGAATGACCAAAGCTTCAGTTGTAGACTCTGACTCTAGGCCTATATCGTGTCCAGTGTTTCCCCTGCTGCTAAATCGTCGCCGAGTTTCTTGTGGAAGAATGGTGTCGCATCCCCCCGATACAGTTCCCGACACTTGTAGAATCTATGCCAAGGTGTATTGGAGCTATTCTCGCTCATGTGGGCCCAACGCCCTATTAAGACACTATATGTTGGTGTTTCCTTTATTTTGGCAGCTACGTGTATGCGTACGCTAAAAGGCAGTAACGTTATGCTAGCTATATCATTTTTGGGGTTAATATAGAATTGGCTGGTGACGTCATTGACATCAAGAGATACTATTGAACTGTCCTTGATTTTCAGATGCGTTTTAAAGGATAAGAATATAATTAAATGTTCATGCATTTTGGAGTAGAATGTCCTGTAGCCCCTTTACACTCATACCCATATATGGGTTCAAAATGGCAGATTGGTGCACTGATAAGTAGGGCCCTATAAAGTCAGTTGTATTTTTTGCTTGATTCTGTTTAGTTTTTCTATAATAGTTTTTTTATCCGTTTAGTTTTTCCTGGTTTCGTTTTCCCCTGTATATTCCGTTTTTCGCTCTCAAAATAACAATTTTTAATAGATAAACAACAAAATTGGATGTTCTAAGTCCACAAGAATGCTTAAACCACATCAGAAGGCCACTTTTTGAGGTCTGGGGAAAATTATAGAATTTTGGGTGTAGCTACCCTTTAATTCTAATGTCACCAAGCAAGAGGCTGTTTATCTATGTTTTTGTAGCGCACATGTGATGTTAGAGTTTGCAAAAGAAATACCCACTGGATAGATGCAAATAATCATGATATCATTCTGCCAGGTAAACATAGGCTACTTTGTAGTTAACATTTAAGTGAGAATGTTTTTTGGGGAAGCCTTTCCATCTACCAGAAGACTTGTCATTAGCATCATTGCGATAGGCTACACAAAGTGGTAGATGTGCGCAACACACAGATGGGGAATTCTTGTTGCTTTATCAGAAAGTTGCAGGAAATACGAATCACTGATACATTCTGTTCATGTCCTATGATAAACTTGGGAAAATGAAATAATTTCCTACTAAATTCAATACCATTTTGAATATTGTTGAATTCCGTTTAAATGTCTGGATTCATGAATCTGTCCGCGTTTACCGCATCACGGAATTTACAGGGCCTTAGATAAGTGCCTAAATTGGAACGCAGCTGCACAGTAACAATATTTGACTGACAAGACGTTCTGAACTTGAGCACTGCGTGCAACAAGAAGTTGCCCCCATCCCTCCTGCTAATTGGGCAACTTTTGCTAATTATTTGTTGTCTGAGTGAGGGAAATGCTGTAAATTAAGATGACACGTGATGGCCTCTGCAACAAAGCAAAGGGCTTCGAACCTCAACCCATGATTTTGCCTACATTTCCCACCACCCTTCCAATCATTTTTATGTTATCGTCCCCCTTCTCACTTTGCGGGACACTTTTGGTATATAATTTACAGAGCTGTCATGTTATTTATAGTTTTGTAATGTTTCAGTTATCTGCAATGTAACATACACACGGTGCCTTCAGGAAGTATTTATACCCCTTGACTTATTCCACATTTTGTTGTTACAACCTGAATTCAAAATAAATTATATATATATATTTTCTCTCACCCATCTACACACACTACCCCAATAATGACAAAGTGAAAACATGTTTTTAGAAATTTTGCAAATATATTGAAAATTAAATACAGAAATATCCCTGAGTTGGCAGCGATTACAGCTGTAAGTCTTTTTGGGTAAGTCTCGTGGTGCAGTGGTCTAAGACCCTGCATCGCAGTGTTAGCTGTGCCACTAGAGATTCTGTGTTCGAGTCCAGGCTCTGTCACAGCCGGCCGCGACCGGGAGACCCATGGGTGGCGCACAATTGGCCCAGCGTCGTCCGGGTTAGGGGAGGGTTGGGCCGGCAGGGATATCCTTATCCCATCGCACACTAGCGACTCCTGTGGCTGGCCGGGCGCAATGCACTCTGACACGGTCGCCAGGTGTACGGTGTTTCCTCCGACACATTGGTTTGGCTGGCTTCCGGGTTAAGTGGGCATTGTGTGAAGAAGCAGTGCGGCTTGATTGAGTTGTGTTTCAGAGGACGCACGGCTCTCGACCTTCGCCTCTCCCGAGTCCGTACAGGAGTTGCAGCGATGAGACAAGACTTTAACTACCAATTGGACACCACAAAATTGGGGAGAAAAAGGGGTAAAAAAACAAAAACAGGGCTTCGCACACCTGGATTGTACAATATTTGCACATTATTCTTAAAATAAATATTCAAGCTCTGTCAAGTTGTTGAGCATTGCTAGACAGCCATTTTCAAGTCTTGCCATAGATTTTCGAGCCGATTTAAGTCCAAACTGTAACTAGGCCGAACATTGGATGTTGTCTTTGTAAGCAACTTCACTTTATATTTGGTCTTGTGTTTTGGGTTATTGTCCTGTTGAGTGGTGAATTTGTCTCCCAGTGTCTGTTGGAAAGCAGACTGAACTAGGTTTTCCTATATGATTTTTGCCTGGGCTCAGCTCTAATCCGTATCTTTTTATCCTAAAGATAAAAAAAAAACTCTCTAGTCCTAGCTGATGACAGGCATACCCATGCAGCCATCCATGCAGCCGCCACCATGCTTGAAAATATGAAGAGTGGTACTCAATTGATGTGTTGTTGAATTTGCCCTAAACATAACGCTTTATATTTAGGGCATAATGTTCATTTTTCTAAATTTCTTGCAGTATGACTTTAGTGCCTTGATGCAAACATGGAATATTTTTAAGCAATGGATGAGTCTGCCTCAGTTTTACTTTAGTGCCTTAATGAAAACAGGATGCATGTTTTGGAATAGTTTTATTCTGTACAGGCTTCCTTCTTTTCACTCTGTCAATTAGGTTAGTATTGTAGAGTAACTACAATGTTGTTGATCCATCCTCAGTTTTCTCCAATCAGAGCCATTCAACTCTAACTGTTTTAAAGTCACCATTGGCCTCATGGTGAAATCCGTGAGCAGTTTCCTTCCTCTCCGGCAACTGAGTTAGGAAGGACGCCTGTATCTTTGTAGTTGCTGGGTGTATTAATACAACATCCAAAGTGTAATTAATAATTTCACCATACTCAAAGGGATATTCAATGTCTGCTTTTTTTTTATTTTTACCCATCTACCAATATGTGCCCTTTGCGAGGCATTGGAAAATCTCCCTGGTCTTTGCGGTTGAACCTGTTTGAAATGTTTGTGGTACAGAAATTTGTTAGTCATTAAAAAATCATGTTGAACACTGTTATTGCAGACAGAGTCCATATAACCTTGTTAAGCACATTTTTACTCCTGAACTTATTTAGGCTTGCCATGACAATGTGGTTGAATACTTATTGACTCAAGACATTTCAGTTTTAAATTTTTTATTAATTTGTAAAAAAATTGAAAAACATAATTCCACTTTGACATTGTGCTGTATTGTGTGTAGGCCCAACATCCAGGTTGTAGAACAACAAAATGTAGAACAAGTCAAGGGGTGTGAATGCTTTCTGAAGTCACTACATGCATACATAGTGTATTTCACTTGCTGTGAATGTATTTAATTTGCCTGTTTTCATTTAATTCTATTTGCCTCAGTCTATATCTCATATCTCATCATCAGACACCTTTTAAGTGTTGTTTTTATTTGATTTTACCCCATGTTAAACGTGTTTCCTATCTCCCTGGTATTCCCCCCTCCCTCCAGCCATATTTCCCCCATCATGTTTACCAGCTGCCACGCCAGTATGTGGGCACTTTCCCTGTTCATGCACCTCCACCACGTCCATTCCCACTTAAAAGTGGCTTTCCCCGGGATCCGAGCAGTGGACACGTAAGTATTAGCCAGTACGTCATAGTGCATAGATAGAAGTAGTGCATCTAGAATGGCATCTCTGGATGTATAAACATGTATGTTTTAATTAGCTTCTACATGCTTGTTTGAACCTTCTGATTCAGATTGTTTAAACATTAGAACATTCTGATCGGATTCTACATTTAACACCTTTGTCATTTAGCAGACGCTCTTATCCATAGCGACTTACAGTTAGTGCATTCATCTTAAGATAGCTAGGTGAGACGACAACATAGCACAGTCGTGGGAAGTACATTTTTCCTCAATAAAGAAGTTATGAGCAAAGTCAGTGCTAGTAGATTCTAAGAGAGAAGTTAATTTCACAAGAAACACGTCCTTCTTTTACAAAAACACGCTGCTTTCTTTCTTCGTCATACACCCCCCCCCCCCCCCCCCCCACACACACAAACACAGAAACACAATGACCTCGCTGCATCAGACTGTCCTAAAAACCACTGAACCCTGCAGATATCACACATTTTTCTCATCATGATGAAGACATGCTTTCTCTCGCTCCACTCTTTCTTTGTATTTCTGTCTCTCTCCCTCTCTCTCTACTCTCTTTCTTTGTATTTCTGTCTCTCTCCACTCTTTCTTTGTATTTCTCTCTCCCTCTCTCAATCCACTCTCTTTCTCTCTCTTTCTCTCTATTTCCTGTCTTGAAGATGTCTACCTCCTTAGTTTTTTCTCCTCTACAACGATGATGTTGTCATCTGTATGTAACCTGGGTTAATAGCTATTTGATGGACGTTAGAAGTCCGAATACAATTTCTCCCTTTTCAAGTTATTATGTATTTCACTATTGTAGTATGCTCTGCCAGTCTGGGTAAAAATGGAATAACATAGAATGAAATAAAATAGAGTTCCATGCTGAAACTCCGTTCAAACCTGCAAAGGTAAAGGCATGGTATAGGGGAGAGGAACATGAAGAGAACGTAGGCCACATAAACCCTTAGTAGGTACAGTATGAGACAAATATAATATCTGATCTATAATGGGTTGTTGATGAGAGTGGCGTTATCCTAGGGTGAGTATGGCATGGTACAGTATGGCAATGGGCTGTAGACTATGGGTTATTAGACGTTGTCACGGCATTAGGCCCAGACCAAACGTCAGTGAGTGGATGAGAGAATACAGTATGGTAAAACACCTTGGATGTTATCTGTGAGGAGGAAATGACATCACTTCCTGTTATCTGTAAAGTAGTACTACTACTAGGTTACTCACTAACGCAAGAGTTAGACCATAGAAATAGAATCACTATAACAGATATCCCCTCAGATCATTGAATTTACTTGAATGAGGATGTCCGATATAGTGATTATATTTCTTTGAGTTAGATATATGACACCACACACCTCACCAAAGATGAATGGAGAAAATATTACTGGTAAGTGATACACATCTAGCGCTAGATTGCTGTGATGCTAGTATGGATAGAACGCACACAGCAATAAAATGGTGCATGACTATTATTTATTCAAACAGGTTAGTTTCAGGTCTTTATGAAACCACAGGCAATGCCACTGACTGAGTAGAATGGCTGTCTTCATAGGACATGTCGACTTTGATGAGGTGCGAGAGGTGGGAGTGTGTGAGGGTTTGTGGTAAGGAGAGGACTTAAGCTAATGTTTGAAATGCTTATAGAGACTGTAAAAGTGACTAAATCAAACATGTTACACATCTACAATGTATCTTACAAGGTTCCAAACCGTTTAATTGTAAATAGGTCTTAAGCAGTTTTGCTATATTAAGGACAGAAGCACTATGAGCAGATCAAATATTTCACTAGTCAGCGGCCTTGTAGTGTTCAGTATCTACATCAGTTAGCATCCTAACAACAATAATCCTGTCATTGACAATGTGTTCTGGACCTGGTTGTGTGTGTGTGTCAGGGTTCTGCCTCTGTGGTGTCGGCCACCCCGGTCATCCTCCTGAGCTCCATGAACACAGACGCAGTGTGTGAGCGCGTCAAACAGATCGAGGGCATCGACCAGAGCATGCTGGTCCAATACACAGCCACCATTAAGAAGGTGAGCTTGAGAGAGAGAGAGAGAGAGAGGGGTATTTCTGACATCCCCCCCATTAACCATCTCTCCATTGCTTCTCTCCCTCAGGCTAATGTGAACGGCAGAGTTCTGACCCAGTGCAACATCGATGAACTGAAGAATGAGATGAAAATGAACTTTGGAGACTGGCAGCTCTTCAGAGGAACGGTGAGTACTTTGGTTCTAACTTTGCTCTTACCTGTTTCTTTTTATTGTGTAGTGTATTTACCATCAGCTTTAACAGTGGACACTGCTGTTACAGTATGGTTCTTAACTCAGTAGGGTGTCTGCCCAAAATGCGCTTTGGTGATGAAATTTCACCTCCTTATGTTATAAAATACATTTTTACAAAGACAAATATTATTCATGTTCTGAATCGTTCAATGGGGTCTTTCTCTAACAAATCATTAACATTATGTCCAAAGAGTTGGATTTCATACCTAATACATCCTATGATAAGCACCGAGCTCTGTTGACATAGCTGTGCAGGTTTCTTGTAACAACTTTTGTCACTTTTACATTTTGTGGTCGTTGTCTTCAAAGTTGTTTCTGCGGATCACAAAACGCAAAATTAGCATGACACGAGCTGAATTAAATGTAAAAGGCTTTGAAAATAAAAAGCTTATACAGATGTAGGATCTTAATTTGAGCCAGTTTGCGACAGAAGGAACATAATCCTGCAGCAACAGGAAATGTGAATTATTATGTGGATCATAATTCATTTACATTTTTTGTAGGGGTTAATACATTCTTCGTTAGGGCAAATCAAGTCTGACATTTTAAAGTGGAAATTACAAACTTTAGAAGTCTTTTTAAACCTTGAGTACACTACAAGATTGCATTTCCGGCTGGGCGGGAAAATTGTCAGCGACAAAAGAGAGATCAAATTAAGATCCTACATCTGTAAATTCAGTGCTCCATTGACATTTCACAGCGATATGTTTGTTTTTGTGAGAAATATTTGAAAAATAACAGGAATTTCCAATTACATATGAAAAGCATATGCTAAAATATGAAAATATTACATGTCACGTTTCAAAATCAATATCCATCTTACCTCTATATTGTATAATGTCCTGCAATTCAATACAAAAAGATAACGAGTTCAACAGCAAAGTGAGCCTGTCAGGTAGCCAGTAGCCTTAATTCTTGCACAGAATCCAGCCTAGCTGACATGATGCAATTTTCCAGATTTTTGACCACACTTATTCTCTGGCCTCCATTGATTTAGTCACTATAATTCTGGGCATTCTACAAGGGTAAAAACTCCAATAACTTTTTAAAAGATTACTAGAGACATGAGGTTTGGTTTTCTTAAAGGGTTATAATTTTAGCCATTGGTCAAAAGATGTGTTTTTGATTGTACACACTAAACCCAGTCATCTGTAGTCCTCCTCCTTCATCTTCTTCTTCTTCTAGGTGTTGGAGATGCGTCACGTGGAGAGCCAGGTGCTTCATGAGGAGGCTCCCAGCGAGATGGGCAGCAGTGTGGCGGGCCACGGGGAACCGAGGCGCCAGGTCGCCCCGCCCCAAGCTAGTGCTGTCAACCTCGACGCCAACTCACCAATGTACAGCTTCAACCTGAGCTTTGAGGAACTAAGCAACGTGGGACTGGATGAGCCTCCCAGGCACAGCAATAACACATGGATGGTGAGTGACTGGTGGTATTTTCCATTGTAGAGAGGTCTATATTGCATCATTATATTACATTGACAGAAAGACTGGTATTGAATAACTATATGTACAGAACCATGATTTAAGCCATTGACCTGTATGTAAACCAAATGATAGCACATTTGCCTTCATGTACACTACCGGTCAAAAGTTTTAGAACACCTACTCATCATGGGTTTTTCTTTATTTTTACTATTATCTACTTTGTAGAATAATAGTGAAGACATCAAAACTATGACATAACACGTATGGAATCATGTAATAACCAAATAAGTGTTAAATAAATCAAAATATATTTGAGATCCTTCAAATAGCCACCCTTTGCCTTGATTACAGCTTTGCACACTCTTGGCATTCTCTCAACCAGCTTCACCTGGAATCCTTTTCCAACATTCTTGAAGGAGTTCTCACATATGCTGAGCACTTTTTGGCTGCTTTTCCTTCACTGTGCAGTCCAACTCATCCCAAACCATCTCAATTTGGTTGAGGTCGGGTAAGTGTGGAGGCCAGGTCATCTGATCCAGCACTCCAGCACTCTCCTTCTTGGTCAAATAGCCCTTACACAGCCTGGAGGTGTGTTGGGTCATTGTCCTGTTGAAAATCAAATGTCCCACTAAGCCCAAACCAGATGGGATGGCGTATCGCTGCAGAATGCTGTGGTAGCCATGCTGGTTAAATGTGCCATGAATTCTAAATAAATCACAGACCGTGTCACCAGCAAAGCACTGTCACACCATAACACCTCCTCCATGCTTTACGGTAGAAAATACAAATGCGGAGATCATCCTTTCACTCACACCGTGTCTCTCAAAGACAAGGCGGTTGGAACCAAAAATCTCACATTTGGACCAAAGGACAAATTTCCACTGGTCTAATGTCCATTGCTCGTGTTTCTTGGCCCAAGCAAGTCTCTTCTTATTATTGGTGTCCTTTAGTAGTGGTTTCTTTGCAGCAATTCGATCATGAAGGCCTGATTCACGCAGTCTCCTCTGAACAGTTGATGTTGAGATATGTCTTTTGCTTTAACTTTGTAAAGAATTTATTTGGACTGCAATTTCTGAGGCTGGTAACTCTAATGAACTTATCTCTGGATCTTCCATTCCTTTGGCGGTCATCATGAGAGCCAGTTTCATTATTGTGCTTGATGGTTTTTGCGACTACACTTCAAGAAACTTTCTAAATTCTTGAAATGTTCCATATTGACTGACCTTCATGTCTTAAAGTAATGATGGACTGTCGTTTCTCTTTGCTTATTTGTTCTCACCATAATATGGACTTGGTCTTTTACCAAATAGGGGTATCTTCTGTATACCACCCCTACCTTGTCACAACACAACTGAATGGCTCAAATGCATTAAGAATGAAATTCCACAAATTAACTTTTAAGAAGGCACACCTGTTAATTGAAATGCATTCCAGGTGACTACCTCATGAAGCTGGTTGAGAGAATGCCAAGAGTGTGCAAAGCTGTCATCAATGCAAAGGGTGGCTATTTGAAGAATCTCAAATATAAAATATATTTACATTTGTTTAACACTTATTTGGTTACTACATGATTCCATATATGTTATTTCATAGCTTTGATGTCATTACTATTATTCTACAATGTAGAAAATAGTAAAAATAGAGAAAAACCCTTGAATGAGTAGGTGTTCTAAAACTTTTGAACAGTAGTGTATACTTAGACCACAGATCTAGGCCCTCCTCAGTCTTTCAATGTCTTACTCTATTAAATGTAATGTTCCATAACCTCCCCTCTCCCCAGGCCCCGACCCACCGCACCCCCAGCATGTCCAGCCTCAACTCCCCGGAGTCGTCCAACGACATCGTCAAGCTGACGGAAAAGCAGCAATCCGAGTACCGCAACGCCTACCAGGAGTACATCGCCCAGATGGCCACGCTGGAGGTGGGCGGAGGCGGGGGAGAGAAGCCCGTCCAGCCCCACCCCAACCAGTTCATGACCTCCTCCAGCTCCGAAGATAAGACCAAGGACAAGGCTACCGCCAAGGGAAGCACCACCAAGCCCCCCACTGTAGACGCCCCAGACTTCACCAATGCTGAAGCCCCCCTGGACCCCATCACAGAGGAAGATGAGAAGCAGGACCCCCATGGCTCCTCTAAAACCCTGCTGGGCCGCAAGACCTCCGGATGCAGCGACAGGGGGAGCGGACTGTTTCTGGGAGCCGCCGATCTCAAGTTGAAGGCCACCGGCGGGCTGCGTTACCAGAAGCTGACCAGCGACGACGAGGATTCAGAGAACTCCGACACTCCTCTCCTGGGCGACGGGAAGAAGCCCGGTGAAACCAAAGCATCCTCCTGCAGCAGCTCTCTGGCCCTGGCTAAGGGGAAAGAATATCTCTCCGATGCCATGCTGGATAAGAAGGATTCATCGGACTCTGGCATGCGGTCTAATGAGAGCTCCCCCAACCACTCTCTTCAGGACGAGGAGGCCGACCTTTCCCAGCTGGAAAGGGCCAACCTCATCGACCTGGACCAGGAGGAGAGCCAGAGCCTGGCAGCCAGGAAGAGGGGTCTGCCCAGCAGCCTGAGTGGTCTCCAGGACCCGGCCGTGGCCCGCATGTCCATCTGCTCCGAGGACCAGTGCAGCCTGCTGGCCAGCAGCCCCGAAGAGAGCTGGCCCTCGTCCAAGAGCTACAACCTGAACCGCACGCCCAGCAACACCACCCTCAACAACAACACCAACGCCCAGCAGCAGCGTTGCCCAGGGCAGAGTGCTCCGGTGGGGTCGACCGACACTACCTGCTCCACCCCTACCTCCTCCTCCACCAGCGAGATCATCATCTCCCCGGGTTCCGGCACCACCAAGTCCGGGCCGCACAACGAGAACGTGCGCGTGGTGCACCTGAAGCGGGGGCTGAACCCCGGGGATCCCCCAGAGATCACCAGCGTGTCCTCTGACAGCGTCACCTTCGGAGAGGAGCGCGAGAGCATCCTGTGAGCCTCCCCTCCCACATCGTACCCAGGAGGGAGACCCCTGGAGAGCACTCTGTCAGTAAATCTTTGGTGTGGTAGTCTGAACAAAGCATGAGTAGCAAGGTACCGTAGCTAGCTAAATGGGTAGATAAATTAAGATTTTTAGGGCTATATGTTCCTAGGTGTGTGCTACGTAGATAGCCTCGTTAAACCGGCCTGATTCTGCGTGCTCACATTCTGTTTTACTTCAGTGAAATAGAAGGAGAGCGCAGCGGTCGGTCTGGTTTCACGAGGCTACTATGTACTGAAGAGGCAGCGCACTGTTGTATTGTGTATTTTCATCATGTGAAGTGACCCATACTAACTATCTTGGTAGTTAGTTACTTACAGTATAATTGACAACTGTCTGTGAATTGTCCTGCACTAGAGCAAGCATTTTAAGCTTGAGTGCCAGTCTGTTTGTGCTATCAGGCCAACTTCTTGTCACTCATTGTCATGCCAAGGGATTGACAATGAGCAATGGAGTTGGCAAGAGCACAAATCTATCCGGGACCAGTCTAGGAGCATGTGCCAACAGTATTATTCTTAGCTGCTGCTCCCTGTGTGTGTCAACTAGTGATGTATGGAGCTTGTGGGTTCTGTACAATAAAACATCGATGAAGAATAAATGCAAATGAACACGTGAGCCAATTGAACAAAAGTGTATGTAGGATCTGTCTTTGCCGTGTCTCAGCAAATGTCATGGAGGAGACTCAACTGAACTGTTCTGCAATGTTGCTATAGCCACAGGACTTTTAACTATGGTTGCATCCCAAATGGCACCCTATTCCCTATAAAGTGCACTACATTTGACCAGTGCTATGGGCCCTCCTTACAACACTAACAAACATTTGAGGAGAAAAGGGAGGGGACGTTGACACTAATATGTGACAAGTGGTTTTAAGAAAAACATTTAGAACGAGAAGTATGTTCAGAAAAGTTCAGTTGCATTCGCCATGTGATAAATTGGACTGTATGTACGCTTCTTTGTAATGAACAGTGGTTGTAAAATCATTTTGGTTTATTAAATGTTGTCATGGTCTGTCTCGTCCCGTAACACTAGTACTACGTATCCAATGCCATTGAAATATACATTTGATGGCATCGGATTCACAAATCTGGCTACAGATGACCCGTGCGATGCATATGCAAATTAGTTTGACGTCTGTGCAAATGTCAGAGTGCCCTCCTATGTGTATGTGTAGCATGCACTGTGATGTTCTATGGTGTATTTTACCCAGTCTGATGATAACCGTGTCGGAGAAAAAAATAAAATAAAATAGGGGATTCTATCTATAAAGGAAAATAAGTGAATTTTGCCGTCAGACATTAATCGGACTGAAAAATAAAATCTGGATGCCGTATACAGAGTCTGACCTCTTGTTTGTTCCCACGTAGGCGTGTTGGAAATGATATGTATGGACCGGTATGTTTTCTCATATAGCAGTTTCTTCTTAATGTCCACCAGCAGGAGGCGTGCTCCACCCATGCAAAAATAGTAGTAAGCATCTTAATATGTAATAATATAATATGCAATTTTATCCAAAGCAACTTACAGTCATGGTGCATAAGTTATTTATGTATGGGTTGTCCCGGGAATCAAACCCACTTTCCTGGCATTGAAAGCGTCATGCTCTACCAACTGAGCTACAGAGAACCATCAGTGACTAGATGGGCACCAGCACACCATCCTGGATAACTGGATAAGATTAGTAACTGCAATACATTGAGCCTTGTTATGTGGTCTTCCTAATGATAGTCTGAATCTTTCAGATACATTTAAAAGCAAGTTAAATGGAATGCAGTTCCACCATCCTTCGATGTAAGAGAAAGTCCAGTGACAATGTTGAAAATTGAAAATTGTCAGTTGGAAATGTGTATATTTACACCACTTACAAAGTTCCAATATAATCCCTCATAAAACATAATATGGATATTAACAATTGTACAGTATAAGGAATCTAATTTATTATTGTATAAAAGTGCAATTTACAACATTCCTCATTATATTCTCTGCAACCAATCTGATACTATACAGGCATGATTTTGGTCTTAACATTTATATACAGTGAGTGTCCATTAGTCCGTCCGTAAGAAACAGCAAACATTTAGAGTTCTCCTGTGTTTCATGCGCCACCTGCCCAGGAAAAAGCAGAATCCTGTCGTTGAAAGATATCTTGTTTCAATACTATCTTTTCAGTCAGTTATTCTGTCCTTGTGTTTCCATTGTTGGTGAGATATCATTCTTCCGTTGAAAGAAAAAAGAAAAGGCCAGTAGATAAATTAAAAACTTTAAAACACATACTTGTATCTCCTTTTAGGAAAAAAGATCAACTTAAGTCAAGAGGAAATCCAGCCAGCCAGTGGAGGTGAACATGGGGTCCTGTTTAAAACACACCTGTAATAGACTGGGGAGAGAAAAGAGGGTAACATTTAGAGAGAAGCCAGGCTAAAGGACAGACAGGGAACTGGACAGTCAGACTGGCGCCTGAGAGGAAGCCACAGTTATTTTTCTACTTTAACCAAACACTGAAATACTGGTGGAAGTCTGTCCCAAATGGCACCCCTTTCCCTATGTAGCACACTACTTTTAAACAGGGCCCATAGGGCACTACTTAAGGAAATAGGGTGCCATTTGGGACGCACAGGCTGAAATACTGGGCAATCCCTGAGCACCAGATGGAGGCGTCGACTGTGTCGGAGGAATAAGTAACATCCTGACAACCTCTAAGTACAACGTGGGACTAGATCTACACTTGCTATAATGATGCTGGCTGGCGCCTGCTTTTCCTTACAGACAATTATCTACAGACCAGTAGTTTTCAGAACCCACACAACCACTGACTGGAGTAGCCATCCGGTCTATTATGTAGCCAGAGCCTATGATATCATGATACAGGTAGGTTAATCAGTGGTGTCAAATGTCGGTCAAGTCAACAATATGACAGTCCGTGGAATACCCTTTTAAAAGTGTAACTGATACCAAGTCTCTATGTCCTTAAAAGTTTTGACCCATTTGAGTGCACCTTTTCTTTTACCTCTCAACAAAATGACTTTTCCAAATGGAAATGGATGCAATAATGGCAGTATTAAAGGAAATACTTACCCAGTCAGAGGGAGAGTTTAGCTGTCATCAGTCTCTGTCTCTTTGGGGAGCTGGTCATTTGACTGTAAAAACACACAAGACAACCACTGTTCAGTATCACTGTTTACAGATCGAGTCTCCTGGCATTGCTGAGTTAGTACAGTGGCTGCGGTCTAGTTTCTATTAGGTTTCTATTCATTCACCACCAAGCTGTAACTTGTACAACAACCAACAGTGGCACTTAATCAAATGTAAAAGATTTAGTACATTTTTACAGATGTATGTGAAGCAGAATATAAGGCTGCTTTGGAAAGAATCGAATAAATATTTGTATATAAGCCTGTACGCCTTTAACAAAAGTAAGCATATATAACATATTACATAGACTACATGAATACTTTACATGTCATAGGAGTTAGGGTATTTCAGGAACTCCAATTGAACAAGCTAGTTTCTGTTCAGCCTACTATGTTTACGTTAGGCTATTTCTTTTTCCGAACCACTCCAAAACAGAAGTTCCCTCATTGGAGAAAAAAAATGAAGTTGTTCTATACTATTCGTAATTTTACCTGAAAGGTGAGTAGGCTGATGTCGGAATTGATGGTTGCTAGGGGGTTCCTGGGTGATGCTGGCTGTCCCGGTCGCTGCTGCTGATGTTGGCAGCTGGAGATGATTGAGCTAGAGTCCAGTGCAATCTGAAGGTCTAATATATAGTCTATAACGTGCTGCAATATCTCAATTTTACTAACGTTCTTGTTCTGCGGGAGGCTGGGCACGAGTTCTTTCAGCTTGGTGTAGCAGTCGTTCATATTGTACAGCAGACTCAGAGGATCATCCATCGGGCTTTTGCTCCGGGCGATGCCGAGGGTATGTTCCGACGAGTTGGTGATGTTGTTTCTCATAGACCGCACAGGACTTATTGCTTTCATGATGACAGTTGAGTGCGATAAGATATTACGCATGAAAGAAGCAGATATCCTAGCCCAGACTTCGCTAAATACAATCAGTGCAGTGCGCACGCTGTCAAGTTGTCTTATAAGCCTTGTGGACGGGGCTGGTCGCGCCTCAGGGCGAACTGCTCGTAGATTGGCTTCCTGGAAGTGTCAATCACTGTCCCAAGCAATGGAATTGGTTCAAATGGAGCACATATTTCCACCCCGCCCATATTTTCCGCATTCTTGAGCAAGTTATGTGAAGGCGCGCACTGAAGTGATGTTCTTCTCTGTTCATGTGAAAGTCTATTTTGAAGTCATCTGAGTCTGTAGGCTACTTCTGACTGTAGGCCTACAGGTGATCTAAAGACACACACGTGTGCCAAATGTAGACTACCTCCTAATTACGCAGAGCCAATTAGGTTACTCACCAGAGCTTTTCACCCCAATAACCATGTATTAGCCTACAGTTCCACGTTCCAGCTATTGATAGCCTATATTGGCCTACTTTCCATAGAGGGAAATTGCACATTATTTCGTTTCGTGACCCGAGCTCATCTGGAGTGAGTTAATTTTACCTTGCGTTAAAGCTGTGCGCAGTTTCCCCATTTCTTACCCACTGGACCAAGTTGAACCCAATCTCATGATTGCTTGGCACCATAGAGCTCAACGCACTCACACTGCAGTAGCTGTAGCGAGTTGCCTGGCTTCGCCGCAAGCTCCCACTTCTACCGACTGCCTGGCGCCAGCGCTGTGACGGCATCCCATTCACAGCAGCACTTGAAGCCAGGCAGGCGCCGCTCTGGCGGCTGCTATGACGACGGGAGCTGTCAGTCAGCGCGCAGGCTCTCAGCTGACTTGAGATGGAGCTCTCACAGTGCCTGGAGTGCCCGGAGCCACACACCTGCACTGGTGGTTTGAGTTTCTCAACACAACTGAACTACTGTTTTCTATCTGTTTACTGTCTTAATTCACTAGCTGTACTAGATGCCAAGGGCTTGTTGTGAGAAAATAGTATAGCGTCCCAACTGGCACCCTATTTCCTACACAGTGCACTTCTTTTGATCAGATCCCTAATGGCACTGGTCAGAAGTGGTGCACTATAGGGAATAGTCTGCCTTTTGGTATAGAGCTTATAATGCGTCCAGTAGTTTTCAGCTACAGGTTTATGTGCTACTTAAACGCTCTACAACAAAGCTTTCTTAGTGTCCAACAAGCTTTCTGTGCCCTTAACCTTGTTCTGAACACCCTCAAAACAACGGTCATGTGGTTTGGTAAGAAGAATGCCCCTCTCCCCACAGGTGTGATTACATTCTCTGAGGGTTTAGAGCTTGAGGTAGTCACCTCATACAAGTACTTAGGAGAATGGCTAGATGGTACACTGTCCTTCTCTCAGCACATATCAAAGCTGCAGGCTAAAGTTAAATCTAGACTTGGTTTCCTCTATCGTAATCGTTCCTCTTTCACCCCAGCTGCAAAACTAACCCTGATTCAGATGTCATCCTATCTATGCTAGATTACGGAGACGTAATTTATAGATCGGCAGGTAAGGGTGTTCTCGAACGTGGCTAGATGTTCTTTACCATTCGGCCATCAGATTTACCACCAATGCTCCTTATAAGACACCTTACTGCACGCTATACTGCTCTGTAAACTGATCCTCTCTGTATAACCGTCTCAAGACCCACTGGTTGATGCTTATTTATAAAACCCTCTTAAGCCTCACTCCCCCCTATCTGAGATATCTACTGCAGCCCTCATCCTCCACATACAACACCCGTTCTGCCAGTCACATTCTGTTAAAGTGTCATTGTCATGTGTTGCTGCCATACTATGTTGTTGTCTTAGGGCTCTCTTTATGTAGTGTTGTGTTGTCTCTCTTGTCATGATGTGTGTTTTGTCCTATATTTGTATTTAATTTATTTCTAGTTTTAATCCCAGCCCCCATCCCCGCAGGAGGCCTTTTTGTACATAAGAATTTGTTCTTAACTGACTTGACTAGTTAATAAAAGGTTAAATATAATTAAAATAAATACTGTATAGGTCTATGTGTCAAAGTCATTTAAGTACTTTTGAGGAGTATTTAAGACAATGGAAAATGGACATTCAAAACCTAGAGATAAACAATGTAAAACACAGTCATTGATCAGCAACGGTTAAGATCAATATGAAAATGGGTCACTGACTCCAAGCATTCTGTACTTCTGGTCAGAAGTATAGTACTATACAGGAATAGAGTGCCATTTGAGATGTACAGAATCCTCATTATGCATTTTCCATGGTCACTCTTCTCTTCCCAAGTTGCTGGATACAGTAGCATGTACGCACATTCCCCTCTGTTTCAAATGGACGATGCAAACAACCTGCACAAATAAACCGTCGACTCATAATAAGGTAAGGGGAAAAAGAGCACATTGATGTTTTCATGATGTTTAACTGGAGAGGAAGAAGAGACCTGGAGTAGTGAAAATATTACGGCTTTCCAGCATTCATAAGAGAGTGAATGTGTTCATTTTGACCCTCTCAGTCAAAGTCTGGGAACCGGCACATTTGACAGAAAGACAGAAAAGTATGTATTTAAACAGCTGTGACCAACTTGTCATATTTACTGAAAGTTTCACTTTGTGGTATTTTCCTCCCGCTCGTCAATGTTGCACATTATCCAACAGGGGCAGTATTACAGGGTTTATGTTCTATCATAGATTATTTTCTTTGGACAACGTGCTTGTTGAAGCTGGGACAGCATTTAAATCGCATCTCAGAGCAACTGTTACTCATCCATCAGAATTAACTCAGCGCCCTATAACACTTTATAGGAAATTGGGTGCCATTTGGGATGCACACTGTCACAATGGTAAGGGCTTTTGGCTGCAACCATTTGAGTACTTATTCTCAGCACTTCCTTCTCTGGGCCCCTTCTCAAACTTACCGAGAATGTAGCAGTGCTTTTGAGGACATGTTTTAGAAGAAGGGTTAAGTGGCCAAAGTGAAATTTGGATGTTTAGAAAAGTTTTTTTTATTTTCCGCCATTGGATATCCATATAATTTGGTGAGCTATTCCTCACAATGGCACTGGCTGTCTGCGTCTCTGCTTACACACAGCCTTGACCAGGGTGGAGCCCTTTACATTCGCATTGTTCCTCTGTCCCTGGAAGTCAATCATTATCCGATACCCCTTATGTAGACGTTCCTGATGAAAGGTCAGGTGATGGGTACCCTTTCCTGAGACTTGAAGATTTGCCTTAGCTCCCTGAGCTTATATCTAGGCTTTAGCTCAGCGAGTTAAAGCAGTCTCGTTCTATTCATTCTATTTCTATGCATTTAATCGTATCCGATTGGTGAAATCCGGTTAGATAACTTCTGAAAAACTGGGCCCAGGAGACCCGAATTCGATCCCAGTTGGTCTCACAAGAACAGCTCAGTACAGACTCAATACAGTCTGTAGTCCTCATGGGTACAATCTGATCAGGGTAGACAATGTCGGCGTCCCAAATAGCAATCTAGGGAATAGGGTGCCATTTTGGATGCACTGAATCTGACCTATTTTGTTATCTTGGTTGCAGTAATTTTGTCTAGTATAATCTATCTGTAATCGGTGCTTTCAAATCAAATCAAATCAAATGTCATTTGTCACATGCGCCGAATACAACAGGTGAAGACCTTAGAGTGAGATGCTTACTTACAAGCTCTTAACCAACCATGCATTTTTCAGAAAAATACCCCAAAGAAATAAAAGTAACAAATAAATAAAGAGCAGCAGTAAAATTACAATAGCGAGGCTACGGAGTCAGTGTGCGGGGGCACTGGTTAGTCGAGGTAATTGAGGTAATATGTACATGTAGGTAAAGTTATTAAAGTGACTATGCATAGATAATAACAGAGAGTAGCAGCAGCGTAAAAGGGGGGGGGGGGGCAATGTAAATAGTCTGGATAGCCATTTGATTAGATATTCAGGAGTCTTATGGCTTGGGGGTAGAAGCTGTTTAGAAGCTTCTTGGTCCTAGACTTGGCGCTCCTGTACCGCTTACCGTGCGATCGCAGAGAGAACTGTCTATGACTTGGGTGGCTGGAGTTTTTAATAATATTTAGGGCCTTCCTCTGACACCGCCTGGTATAGAGGTCCTGGATCGCAGGAAGCATGGCCCCAGTGATGTACTGGGCCGTACGCACTACCCTCTGTAGTGCCTTGCGGTTGGAGGCCAAGCAGTTGCCATACCAGGCAGTGATGCAACCCGTCAGGATGCTCTCGATGGTGCAACTGACTTTTGAGGATCTGAGGACCCATGCCAAATATTTTCAGTCTCCTGAGAGGGAATAGGTTTTGTCGTACCCTCTTCACGACTGTCTTGGTGTGCTTGGACCATGTTAGTTTGTTGGTGATGTGGACACCAAGGAACTTGAAGCTCTCAACCTGCTCCACTACAGCCCCGTCAATGAGAATGGGGGCGTGCTCGGTCCTCCTTTTCTTGTAGTCCACAATCATCTCATTTGTCTTGATCACGTTGAGGGAGAGGTTGTTGTCCTGGCACCACACGGCCAGGTCTCTGACCTCCTCCCTATAGGCTGTTTCGTTGTTGGTGATCAGGCCTACCACTATTGTGTCATCTGCAAACTTAATGATGGTGTTGGAGTCGTGCCTGGCTGTGTAGTCATGGGTGAACAGGGAGTACAGGAGGGGACTGAGCACGCACCCCTGAGGGGCCCCCGTGTTGAGGATCAGCGTGGCGGATGTGTTGTTACCTACCCTTACCACTTGGGGGCGGCCCATCAGTAAGTCCAAGATCCAGTTGCAGAGGGAGGTGTTTAGTCCCAGGGTCCTTAGCTTAGTGATTGAGGGCACTATGGTGTTGAACGCTGAAATGTAGTCAATGAATAGCATTCTCCCATAGGTGTTCCTTTTGTCCAGGTGTGAAAGGGCAGTGTGGAGTGCAATAGAGATTGCATCATCTGTGGATCTGTTGGTGTGGTATGCAAATTAGGGTGGGTCTAGGATTTCTGGTATAATGGTGTTGATGTGAGCCATGACCAGCCTTTCAAAGCACTTCATGGATACAGACGTGAGTGCTACGGGTCGGTAGTCATTTAGGCAGGTTACCTTAGTGTTCTTTGGCACAGGGACTATGGTGGTCTGCTTGAAACATGTTGGTATTACAGACTCAGACAGGGAGAGGTTGAAAATGTCAGTGAAGACACTTGCCAGTTGGTCAGCGCATGCTCGGAGTACATGTCCTGGAAATCCGTCTGGCCCTGCGGCCTTGTGAATGTTGACCTGTTTAAAGGTCTTACTCACATCGGCTGCGGAGAGGGTGATCACACAGTTGTCCGTTTGTTAGCAGTTATCAGTTCACTCCTGTTGGTTCAATGCGTTCACGCAATCATGTCAGGATTTGTCCTGGGGAGAACTTTCAGGACTTGCACTTTCAAGGGATCCACTTTTATATGACTATTAAGTCTTCTTATTGCTCACAGTGCGGCTTTCTCTCTCTGTGTCTCTCGCTCTATTTCTCTCTCTTGCGTTCTGTCTCTCTCATTTCAATTAAATTCAAGGGCTTTACTGGCATGGGAAACATATGTTAACATTGACAAAGCAAGTGAAGTAAATAATTAACAAAAGTGAAATAAACAATACAAATTTACAGTAAACATTACACTCACAGAAGTTCCAAAAGAATAAAGACATTTCAAATGTCATATTATGTCTATATACAATGTTGTAATGATGTGCAAATAGTTAAAGTACAAAAGGTAAAAAAAATAAACATTTTATTTTTTATTTAATCTTTATTTACCTTGGCAAGTCAGTTAAGAACAAATTCTTATTTGATGGCCAAAAACATAAATATGGGTTGTATTTACAATGGTTGTTCTTCACTGGTTGCCCTTTTTTGTGGCAACAGGTCACAAATCTTGCTGCTGTGATGGCACACTGTGGTATTTCAACCAGTAGATATGGGAGTTTATCAAAATTGGCTTTGTTTTCGAATTCTTTGTGGATCTGTGTAATCTGAGAGAAATATGTGTCTCTAAGATGGTCATATATTTAGCAGGAGGTTAGGAAGTTCAGCTCAGTTTCCACCTAATTTTGTGGGCAGTGTGCACATAGCCTGTCTTCTCTTGAGAGCCAGGTCTGTCTACACTTGGGTCAGGTATTCTGACCACTGTGTACTCTCTGTTTAGGGCCAAATAGCATTCTAGTTTTTTTGTTAATTCATTCCAATGTGTCAAGTAATTATCTTTTTGTTTTCTCATGATTTGGTTGGGTCTAATTGTGTTGCTGTCCTGGGGGAGGGGTCTGTTTGTGTTTGTGAACAGAGCCGCAGGACCATCTTGCTTAGGGGACTCTTCTCCAGGTTCATCTCTCTGTAGGTGATGGCTTTGTTATGGAAGGTTTGTGAATCGCTTACTTTTAGATGGTTGTAGAATTTATGGCTCTTTTCTGGATTTTGATAATTAGCAGGTATCGGCCTAATTCTGCTCTGCAGAATTGGTGTTTTACGTTGTACATTGAGGATATTTGGTGTTTTACGTTGTACACGGAGGATATTTAGTGTTTGTCCCATTTTGTAAATTCTTGGTTGGTGAGCGGACCCCAGACCTCACAACCATAAAGGGCAATGGGTTCTATAACTGATTCAAGTATTTTTTGCCAGATCCTAATTGGTATGTCGAATTTTATGTTCCTTTTGATGGCATGGAAGGCTCTTCTTGTCTTGTCTCTCAGCTCGTTCACCGCTTTGTAGAAGTTACGTGTGGCGCTGATGTTTAGGCCGTGGTATGTATAGTTTGTATGCTCTAGGGCACATGTATAGTTTGTGTGCTCTAAGTGTCTAGATGGAATTTGTATTTGTGGTCCTGGCGACTGGACCTTTTTTGGAACACCATTATTTTTGTCTTACTGAGATTTAGTGTCATGGCCCAGGTCTGACAGAATCTGTGTAGAAGATCTAGGTGCTGCTATAGGCCCTCCTTGGTTGGTGACAGAAGCACCACATCATCAACAAACAGTAGACATTTGACTTCAGATTCTAGTAGGGTGAGGCCGGGTGCTGCAGACTGTTCTAGTGCCCTCGCCAATTCGTTGATATATATGTTGAAGAGGGTGGGGCTTAAGTTGCATCCCTGCCTCACCCCATGGCCCTGTGGAAATACATGTGTTTTTTGCCAATTTTAACCTCACACTTGTTTGTGTACATGGATTTTATAATGTCGTATGTTTTTCCCTCAACATCACTTTCCCTCAATTTGAATAGCAGACCCTCATGCCAAATTGAGTGAAAGGCTTTTTTGAAGTCAACAAAGCATGAGAAGACTTTGCCTTTGTTTTGTTTTGTTTGTTTGTCAATTAGCGTGTGCAAGGTGAACACGTGGTCTGTCGTACGGTAATTTGGTTAAAAGCCAATTTGACATTTGCTCAGTACATTGTTTTCACTGAGGAACTGTACGAGTCTGCTGTTAATGACAATGCAGAGTATTTTCCCAAGGTTGCTGTTGACGCATATCCCACGGTAGTTATTGGGGTCAAATTTGTCTCCACTTTTGTGGATTCGGGTGATCGGGTCTTGGTTCCAAGTATTGGGGAAGATGCCAGAGTTAAGGATGATGTTAAAGAGTTTAAGTATTTTATCATTTCATTGAGGATACCATCAACACCATAGGCCTTTTTGGGTTGCAGGGTTTGTATTTTGTCCTGTAGTTCATTCAGTGTAACTTGAGAATCCAGTGGGTTCTTTAATAGTTGGTTCTAAGTTTTGTATTTGACATGTATATGTTTGTTCTTTGTTATAGGGCCAAAAAGATTGGAGAAGTGGTTTACCCATATATCTCAATTTTGGATAGATAACTCTTCGTGTTGTTTTTTAGTGTTTACCAATTTTCCCAGAAGTGGTTAGTCTATGGAATCTTCAATTACATTGTGCTGTTCCTCCTTTTTCCGTAGTATATTTCTGTATTGTTTTAGTGATTCACCATACTGAAGGCATAGACTCAGGTTTTCTGCGTCTCTATGTTTTTGGTTGAATAGGTTTCTCAATTTTATTCTTAGGTTTTTGCATTCTTCGTCAAACCATTTGTCATTGTTATTAATTTTCTTTGGTTTTGTGTTTGACATTTTTAGATTTGATAGGGAAGCTGAGGGGTCAAATATACTGTTTAGGTTTTCTACTGCCAAGTTTACACCTTCACTATTACAGTGGGACGTTTTGTCCAGGAAGTTGTCTAAAAGGCATTGAATTTGTTGTTGCCTAATTGTTTTTTGGTAGGTTTCACACTACATTCCTTCCAGCTATAGCATTTGTTAATAGTATTTAGTTCCTTTGGCTTTGACACCTCATGATTGAGTATTGCTTTGTTCAAGTAGACTGTGATTTTGCTGTGATCTGATAGGGGTGTCAGTGGGCTGACTGTGGACTCTGGGTTGAGGTCAGTGTGTGCTGAGGATGTCAGGTTCTTGTCCGGGTCTGGCATTTAGGTCGCCACAGACTAGTACATGTCCCTGGGCCTGGAAATGATTGATTTCCCCCTCCAGGATGGAGAAGATGTCTTTATTGAAGTATGGGGATTCTAGTAGCACACAGGAGGACATTTTTCTCTGTTAAGATAATTTCCTTTTGAATTTCTAGCCAAATGTAAAATGTTCCTGTTTTGATTAATTTAATAGAGTGAGTTAGATCTGCTCTATAGCAAATTGGCAAGCCCCCTGAGTCCCTTCCCTGTTTCACACCTGGTAGTTTGGTGGATGGGACTACCAGCTCTGTGTAACGTAGAGGGCAAGCAGTGGGTCCGTCTCCTCTATACACTGTAAAAAAGTATTTGTTGTTTCAACTTAATATTTCCAGTGACCTAGTTGCGTGGCCTTTTTCAAACTCAGAGTACTTCACATTTCACGTTATCCTAGCTTTTATTAAATTTATTTTGACTAACAATAGACGGTTCATTTTATGTTTGTTAATTGTTCATTTAATTTGATATTATTTGAATCAACTTAAACCTTTGTTATGTTAACAATAAATGTGGAGTTCTAATAACTAAAGCTTCATTAATGTTGACAAATAAAAGACAGTTAAGTCCACTGCTTAATTTTTCAGTGTAACTTACTATTCTCATTTGAATCAACTTAAACATTTATTACATCAACAATAAATATTGAGTTATCATAGCTAAAGCAACATTTATGTTGACAAATAAAAAATATTTAAGTCCACATCATCATGTCAGTATAACCAACCATTTTAGTTGAATTCATTTCAGATTTTGTTAAGTCAACTTTCAATTAAGTTATTGTAACTAGTAATACAGTTATCATAATTACATTTAAAGTTAACATAACAAAATTGTCTAAGTTAGGATAACTTGATATGTTAAGTGCTCTGAGCTTGAAAAAGGACATGCAACTAGATGACTGGAAATGACATGTTGAAACAACATTAAAGTGTGAGTTATCTGATCTAAAGCCACATATAAAATAATTAACCATTTACAATCCTTGTTCAATCAACATGCACTTAAGTCAAGCCTACTTCATATTGAGTTCTCAACCTGTTTGGCTGGTGGTGCTACACTGTGGCTACGAGCAAGTCAAGCAGGCCACACAATGTAAGGGGTGCGTAACCGGTGGCAGGGAAGTCAGACGCAGGAGAGCAGAACATGGTAATAGCCGGAGCAGTTTAATAGCAAAGCCAACGGCTTTCATCACATTCCCAGTGGGTCAGAAGTTGACATACACTCAATTAGTATTTGGTAGCATTGCCTTTAAATTGTTTAACTTGGGACAAACGTTTTGGGTAGCCTTCCACAAGCTTCCCACAATAAGTTGGGTGAATTTCGGCCCATTCCTCCTGACAGAGCTGGTGTAACTGAGTCAGGTTTGTATGCCTCCTTGCTCGCACAACTTTTTTCAGTTCTGCCCACAAATCTTCTGTAGGATTGAGGTTAGGGCTTTGTGATGGCCACTCCAATACCTTGACTTCGTTGTCCTTAAAGCCATTTTGCCACAACTTTGGAAGTATGGTTGGGGTCATTGTCCATTTGGAAGACCCATTTGCGACTAAGATTTAACTGCCTGACTGATGTCTTAAAATGTTGCTTCAATATATCCACATCATTTTCCTCCCTCATGATGCCATCTATTTTGTGAAGTGCACCAGTCCCTCCTGCAGCAAAGCACCCCCACAACATGATACTGCCACTCCCATGCTTCACGGTTGGGATGGTGTTCTTCGGCTTGCAAGCATCCCCCTTTTTCCTCCAAACATAACGATGGTCATTATGACCAAACAGTTCTATTTTTGTTTCATCAGACCAGAGGACATTTCTCCAAAAAGTATGATTTTTGTACCCATGTGTAGTTGCAAACCGTAGTCTGGCGCTTTCATGGCGGATTTGGAGCAGTGGCTTCTTCCTTGCTGAGCGGCCTTTCAGGTTATGTCGATATAGGACTCGTTTTACTGTGGATATAGATACTTTTGTACCTGTTTCCACCAGCATCTTCACAAGGTCCTTTGCTGTTGTTCTGGGATTGATTTGCACTTTTCGCACCAAAGTACCTTCATCTCTAGGGGATAGAAGGCGTCTCCTTCCATATGACGGCTGCGTGGTCCCATGGTGTTTATATTTGCGTACTATTGTTTGTACATATGAACGTGGTACCTTCAGGCGTTTGGAAATTGCTCCCAAGTGGTTGAAAAACGAGTTTTAATGACTTCAACATAAGTGTATGTAAACGTCTGACTTCAACTGTAGCTAGGAAACATGAAATCTAGCTAAGTCTCAGTTGGGATAATTTAAAATGTATCTATGACAGCCTGTGACTGCCACTGCGCTCATTGTTAAATAAAGTTAAGGGATTCAGAATCAAGCTATGAAACTAAATGACAGAAATACTTTGAAAAGAACAATGGTTTATAGCCATAATTGACTTCAGAAAATGTGAGTGAAACACTTACACTGTATAGAGCCCTGCATTTGTGTGACCTATAAACAGTCAGAGAGTTCTGATTTTTACACCCAGCCTAAGAGCATTACAGATAAAAAATAATACATTTTTGGAACGCGTATTACATTAATAGCTTATGTAGTTCCTTGTGTCCTCTCACCTTCATCTCAAAATGCACAAAGGTCTGAAGGGAGACAAGCTCTTGAGGTATGAGAAACTTTGTATATTATTAATTTCAACAATCACAGAAAATCTTATTAAATAAGCGCTTACTTGTCTGTCTGTGAAAAGTGCTGGCCATCTAGGTTTGATGTCAATCACAAGGGGCTCATCTTCCACAATCTCCGTTCTTCAAGAGGTTAATGAGAAAGTAGTCCTCACTGCTGCATCAATAGTTACCCAGTCAGAATTTATTTTCAGAAATGTTTCTTGCATATAATCCTTATTGTTGAAATGACTTATCAAATGAGAAAAGTACTGCTTAACATTACAGTGCTCAAAAAAATTACAAAGGTCACATTTTATACAAGCAGTAATTGATTCATGAACATTTCTTCGGTGTTTAGTCAAATGCTTCTTGAGTGCTATTTCTGTTTTAAAGGTGCATGGACAGTCTTGATGGATACATGGTAATGGACAGGTTCTTGCATAATGTCCATGCTTCAATTTCTAATGTCTAATAAGGATGCGTTGATTTGATGTGTCAAATCTGCAGTACTTACAGTTCCACTTCATCCATTGAAGGAATAATGCTTTTAGATGTCCAAGAATCTGAAAAAGAATGTTTACATAAACATTTTTTATTCACTTTAGTTAACATGTTAATTATTAACAAATTATTCTGAAATGTATATAAGTGCTTTCTAGGTAAACCTGTTTACTAACAGCAAAATTCATTTTTATAACATGGCTTGTTTAACATAACATCTCATTACACCCAAACTAACCATTTTTAAATAACAAAAATATATACTAACATTACTACTTGCAAGATTAGGCTAATTAATCATTCCAATATTCTTAGGTTTTTAAAATCATATATTTTGGAAAAAAGAAGGGTTTAAAACCGAATACTAATTAGAAGCATGGCTTGCAAACATCTTTCCTTTGTACTATTATGCAGGTTATCAAACTATTTCAAAGCTAGCCAACAAGTAGCTTTTATCAGCACATGTGCAATTCTGACCTCGTGTCCTAACGGTCCAAACTAACACTATGCTAGCTAACACCATGCTAGATAGTGCGATGCTAGCTAACAGCATACTAGCTAAATGCCACAACGTACACTGGAGGATTTTCCTTAGCTACACATGCCTATATCTGATGTTTGGCTAGCAAGTCACTGAATACAACCACAATAGAAGAATAAACTGATAACATCTCATTATCACCCAATCTAATAGTAATTATAACTACAAGCATAGCTACAGTAGCAACAGTTGGCTTTTGTAGCTAACTACTGTTATACAGGTTATCAAACAAATGACAAGTTAGTCAGCATGTCTGCAAGTTGGCGCCATGTGTGCTGCTAGCTAGAGCGGTAACGTTACTATTTAACAGCATGATAACAGCAAGCTTACAATTGTACACAGCAGAATTGCACAAGTAATCTGACTTAAACTGATATAGTAAAATAATATTTGGCCAAATATTAGATTTTCTTTCTTAATTTAACCAAATTACCATTTTAACATAGTGTGTGTGCTGTGCTAACCAGCTTGCTAACATGTAACATAATGGCTAATGTCCTTGCTATTCTTGTGCTGAAAAGTATCATTCTTTTTTTATAAAGGGCACTTGTTAACTTATCCAATAAATATTTATACCGTGTAGGTTACCATGTAGGTAAATAACATGCTAGTGGTTGTATTGTTTTAAAGGAGATACTCACCTTTTGCCAAGCTATTAAGCTTGGAAGTTGAATGCGGTAGAGGAGTTACCGAAGCACGGTTTTGATCAAGCCACTTCCTGAAATGCGCCGGCGCCTATAAATTACCACTGAGTTTGAAAATAAATCGTGCTAAGTAGGACAAGGCTTAAAACCTGTTGGCTATAGCCGTTCCGCTAGCGGAACGCCTAGCCAACATCCAATGGAACAGCAGGGCGCGAAATACAAAACATCAAAAATCTAATAATGTCAATTTCTCAAACATACGACTATTTTACACCATTTTAAAGATACACTTCTCCTTAATGTAACCACATTGTCCAATTTCAAAAAGGCTTTACAGCGAAAGCAAAACATTAGATTATGTTAGGAGAGTACATAGACAAAAATAACCACACAGCCATTTTCCAAGCAAGTATATGTGTCACAAAAACCCAAAACACAGCTAAATGAAGCACTAACCTTTGACGATCTTCATCAGATGACACTCCTAGGACATCATGTTACACAATACATGTATGTTTTGTTCAATAAAGTTCATATTTATATCCAAAAACAGCATTTTACATTGGCGCGTGATGTTCAGAAAATGTATTCCCACCAAACTGCCGGTGAACGTGCACATCAATTTACAAAAATACTCATCATAAACGTTGACAAAATATATAACAATTGTTTAAAGAATTATAGATATACTACTCCTGCAACCGCTGTGTCAGATTTTAGAAAACCTTTACGGAGAAAGCACATTTTTCAATATTCTGAGTACATAGCTCGCCATCACAGCAAGCTATACAGACACCCGCCAAGTTCTGAGTTCACCTAAAGTCAGAATTAGTATTATAAATATTCTCTTACCTTTGCTGATCTTCGTCAGAATGCACTCCCAGGACTACTACTTCCACAAGAAATGTTATTTTTGTTCGAAATAATCCATATTTATGTCCAAATACCTCTGTGCGTTCAGATCACTATCCAAAGGCATAATGCGCGAGCGCAGTACCAGAGATGAAAAGTCAAAATGTTCCATTACCGTTCGAAGAAGCATGTCAAACGTTGTTTGCAATCAATCTTTAGGGTATTTTTAACGTAAAATTGCGATAATATTCCAACCGGACAATAGTGTATTCATTCCAGGAGAAAAAGAATGAACGGCGCACTCGCGGGATCGCACATACCCAAACCCTTTGTCCATAGGCAGTCCACTCATTAACTGAGCTCCTATTCTCTGCCCAGTTACAGGAGAATGATGAAAAAACTTTCTGAAGGCTTTTGACAGCCAATGGAAGCCTTAGGAAGTGCAACGTGACCCCACAGACACTGTAGTACGGAAAGGGATTCAAAAGAAGAACTAACATTTTCAGATCTCCCACTTCCTGGTTGGATTTTTCTCAGGTTTTTGACTGCCATATGAGTTCTGTTATACTCACAGACATCATTCAAGCAGTTTTAGAAACTTCAGAGTGTTTTCTATCCAAATCGACTAATAATATGCATATTCTAGTTTCTGGGCCAGAGTAGTAACCAGTTTAATTTGGGTACGTTTTTCATCCGGCCGTGAAAATACTGACCCCTATAGCGAAGAGGTTATTAATAAAAAATATGTTCGATTCTAAACATTATACACTTTTGTTTAAGAATTCATTGATTACTAGAATTACAAGGAGCAAGTGCTAAACCAAATTAAGTTTGATCTATATCCCCTATCAATGTGCAAACAAGGAGCAAACTCTACACAAACATCACACAATGGGATAGGTGATCTGATGCATTCAAATGTTTTTTTTGTAGTTAATCTCTTTTATAACCAATTGTAACATTACACATATTACTTTCACTACATTGGCCTCACCAAACACGAATTGTCAGATGGCTAACCATGAAAGCTTTGGCCCAATATTAGGATCGCTAATACATGTGCATGCATAGAGAAATAGTGTATGTAAATCATTCTCCTACAGTTTACTCAGTTAGCAGACGCTCTTATCCAGAGCGACTTACAGTTAGTCTTACAGGAATAAGCAATAGGCCTACTTGTTAAGCAAGCAGCTTGGCCTTAGTTACACATGTGCAGACCTTCATGCAGTAAAAACCTGTAACCCTCAGCTAACACAATAGTAACCCATAGCCCATACAATTGACACAGTTCATGCTATGTGGCACCATATTCTTTAACATTTGCTGCATTGGTGTCAGAAATGACCAAATGAGATATTGCATGTGACTTTTGCCCTCACAGAGAAAAAATGAATTTATTGGCTGCAAGGAATATGGGGGACAGTCACTCCAGCAAAGTTGCACCAATCAAATTCTACAAAAAAAGATCAACAAAATGACAATTGTGACAATTGTTGGCACCCCATTGGGATTCTTACTTATGAAAAAAGGATCTGTATTGTGGTCTTCCATGACTCCCTTTAACTGGGGTATTTTTCATCAATCACAATGTGGAAAGGCAAACACTCACAGATTCAAAAATAAAAAAATGGTTTCCGCTATTAAACAAATAGGTACACTATTAGGGCAATAATTATGAAGTTCAAACCCAGACTCAAACCCACACAACATTGCATGTGCACCAGAGGCAGTTGCACAGACCACTGATTTGACTTCTTGGTTCTTACTTAAAAGTTAAATTAACACACAGGTCTTAGCTGATTTAACTTAATTTTGTAAGTGAAGTTTATGTCAAGATCTGTAATTGTCCTAACTTGATATTTAAAGTCAAAACAACTGTTGTCTTTATTTAGTTCATTTGACTTATTGGATCTAATTTGAAAGTTGAGTGAACACACAGTTAATAGCTGATTCAACTTGATTTTGTAAGTTAAGACAATGTAATGACTTGTAGTTATTATAACTTGCCATTTTTCATCAACACAACCTGGATCTTGTTTTAGTGTATTTGACTTATTAGTTCTGATTTGAAAGTTGACTGAGCAAATTGTTTTTACAGCTTTTGTTGAGTTGAAGTCAACTTAACAGGATTTGTCAAATCAACACATTTTGCACATTTAGTTGACTTGAATAAATGAAATAAGTTATGTGACTTAATCGCAAAAACTCTTTTTACAGTGTACCATGTTTTTTGTAGGATGACAATGTCTGTATTTTCTTTGGTGAAGTCCAGGTTCCTGCTCTTTAGGCCAAACCCAGATGACCTCAGGCCTTGGATATTCCAGGATGAGATAGTGAAAGCTTTGTGTGCCTCAGACCGGTAAGTGTGAGCAGAGCCTGCTGAGCATCTGGTACATGCCATTGGCTTGGGCTAGTGTAAGAGTGAGGGTTGGGACTGTTCTGCTGTGGTGTCAAGACTTTTGTCGGGAGCTGAGGTGGGCTGTTCTGCTGCCTTCTCTGCGGGGGTGGCCACCTCTCTAATGGGTTGTTCTCTGTCACACGCCATCCCCCTCACCCTCTCCTCCAGCAGTCTGATCCTCTCCTCTAGTGCTCTGTTCTTCTCTTATGCTGGGATAGGAGAAGAAGTACTCTATGCAGTACTCTATGCTGGGAGGTTGACTTTCGTCTGTGGGGTTGTATAATAAAGAGGTCTGATCTGACACGCTCAGGGTGTGTAACAGCGGCATCGCTGGAGGCCCCGGGCTGAGAAGCATCGCTGGAAGCCCCGGGCTGAGAGGCGTCACTGGAGGCCCCCGGGCTGAGAGGCGTCGCTGGAGGCCCCGGGCTGAGAGGCATCGCTGGAGGCCCCGGACTGAGAGGCGTCGCTGGAGGCCCCTGGCTGAGGGGCGTCGCTGGAGGCTCCTGGCTGAGGAGCGTTGCTGGAGGCTCAGGGCTGAGGAGTGTCTCTGCAGGCTCCGGACTGTAGGCCGTCTCTGCAGGTTCAGGACTGTAGGCCGTCTCTGTCGGTTCCGGATTGTAGGCCGTCTCTGTCGGTTCCGGACTGTAGGCCGTCTCTGTCGGTTCCGGACTGTAGGCCGTCTCTGTCGATTCCGGACTGTTCGACGTCGCCGGAAGCACTGGACGGGGAACTGTCGCTGAAAGCTCTAGATGGGGAACTGTCGCCGGAAGCTCTAGACGGGGAACTGTCGCCGGAAGCTCTGGACGGGGAACTGTCGCCGGAAGCTCTGGACGGGGAACTGTCGCCGGAAGCTCTGGACGGGGAACTGTCGCCGGAAGCTCTGGACGGGGAACTGTTGCCGGAATCTCTGGACGGGGAACTGTCGCCGGAAGCTCTGGACGGGGAACTGTTGCCGGAATCTCTGGACGGGGAACTGTCGCCGGAAGCTCTAGACGGGGAACTGTCGCCGGAAGCTCTAGACGGGGAACTGTCGCCGGAAGCTCTGGACTGGGACTGCACACTGGAGGCTTGATGCGTGGGGCTGGCTTAGGAGGCGCCAGATTAGTAACCCGCACCATAGGGCTAGTGCGAGGAGCAGGAACAGGACGTACTGGGCTGGGCAGACGCACTGGAGGCCTGATGCGTGGGGCTGGCTTTAGAAGCGCCAGACTAGTAACACGCACCACAGGGCTAGTGCGAGGAGCAGGAACAGGACGTACTGGGCTGGGCAGGCGCACTGAAGGCCTGATGCGTGGGGCTGGCTTTGGAGGCGCCAGACTAGTAATACGCACCTCAAGGCTAGTGTGGAGAGCAGGAACAGGACGTACTGGACTGGGCAGACGCACTGGAGGAAGAGTAGGAGGAGCAGGAACAGGATACACTGGGCCATGAACCCTCACCGGCGGTCTGATGCTTGCAACTTGCATCACCGGTCCTGGCTCGATGCTGGCTCTAGCATGACACCTGTGAGGAGCTTTCACCAAGCGCACCGGGCTGTAGCTGCGCACTGGCGATACCGTGCGTATCTCCGCATAACATGGTGCTTGCTTGCTCTGTCGCTCCCCATAGTAAGCACAGGTGCTCCTTCGTGCCCTTTCCTCCAGTACCTCTCTCCGGAATCTCGCGTCAAGCTCCTCGCTTGATTCCTTGACTGGCTCCTCTTTGCTCCACGGCTCTCCCCTGTACGCCCGGGAAGTTAGGTCAGGGCTCCCCCCTGACTCAGCCCAACTCCCCATATGCCCCCCCCAATTTTTTTTTGGGGGGGGGGACTGCCTCCTCACCTCCTGAAATGGAGGATATAATGCCTCATACCTCCGTCGTTCCCTCTTAGCTTCCTCCAGCTCCTCCTTCGGGCGCTGGTACTCCCCAGCCTGCCTCTATGGTCCTTTACCATCCAGGATCTCCTCCCATGTCCAGGACTCCAAATAGCTCTCTTGCTGCTCCTTCCTCCGCTGCTTGGTCCTTTTTGGTGGGTGGTTCTGTAACACTCGTCGTTGAAGGGGGACCAAAACGCAGCGGGTAAAGTGCTCATCCTCTTCTTTATTAAAGAAAACACTTAATCAATACAAAACAAACGACGAAAACAGTCCAGTAAGGTGCATAGACTATACTAGAAAGAACCACCCACAAAACCCAGTGAAAACAAACACAACTAAATATGGCTTCCAATTAGAGACAACAACAACCAGCTGCCTCTAATTGGAGGTCATTGACAAAACTCACATAGAACTAGAAAAGCTAGATAAACATAGAAATAAGAAAACTAGAACCTAAACCCACAATACCCAACCACACAAAACAAACACCCCCTGCCACGCCTTGACCAACTACAATGACAAATAACCCCTTTTACTGGCCAGGATGTGACAGGGTGGGGGTAACTTTCCCAAGAGAGAGCTTATCCTGCTGAGCAATCCCTTTGATAATGTGAAAGTCCAGCTGAAACTGTTTGGGTTTGCCCTGTACCATTACTGTTCCAGATTTGTACACGTTCACTCTCTCTCGTGCTCTCTCTCTCCCCTCAATTCAATTCAAAGGGGCTTTACTGGTATGAGAAACATACAAGACAAAGGAGCTGATCGTGGACTACAGGAAAAGGCGGGCCGAACGGGCCCCCATTAACATCGACGGGGCTGTAGTGGTGCGGGTCGGGAGTTTCAAGTTCCTTGGTGTCCACATCACCAATGAACTATCATCGTCCAAACACACCAAGACAGTCGTGAAGAGGGCACGACAACACCTTTTCCCCCTTAGGAGACTGAAAAGATTCGGCATGGGTCCCCAGATCCTCAAAAGGTTATACAGTTGCACCGTCGAGAGCATCCTGACCGGTTGCATCACCGCCTGGTATGGCAACTGCTCGACATCTGACCGTAAGACACTACAGAGGGTAGTGCGAACGGCCCAGTACATCACTGGGGCCAAGCTTCCTGCTATCTAGGACCTATATAATAGGCAGTGTCAGAGGAAGGCCCAAAAAATTGTCAAAGACTCCAGTCACCCAAGTCATAGACTGTTCTCTCTGCTACCGCACGGCAAGCGGTACGGGAGCACCAAGTCTAGGATCAAAAGGCTCCTTAACGGCTTCTACCCCCAAGCCATAAGACTGCTGAACAATTAATAAAATGGCCACCGGACAATTTACATTGACACCATCCCTCCCTTGTCCCTTTTGTACACTGTTGCTACTCACTGTTTATTATCTCTGCATAGTCACTTCACCCCCATCTACATATACAAATTACCTCAACTAACTTCAATTAACCTGTACCCCCGCACACTGACTCGGTACCGGTGCCCTCGGTACTCTTCTTGAACTGCACTGTTGGTTAAGGGCTTGTAAGTAAGCATTTCACGGTAAAGTCTACACTTGTTGTATTTGGTGCATGTGACAAATAAAGTTTGATTTGATTTGATATGTTTACATTGCCAAAGCAAGTGAAATAAACAATAAACAAAAGATTGAAGAAACAAATGTAACAACATGAACAAAAAACGATTAGAAATGAACGGTAAATATTGCGCTCAAAAAAGTTTCAAAAAGATAAAGACATTTCCAGTGTTATATTATCAGCTGTTTTAGAAATGCGCAAATAGTTGTAGTGCGAATAGTACGGGAAGATAAATAAGTATTGGTGGTATTTGCAATGTTGTCTGTGCTCCACTGGTTGCCCTTTTCTCATGGCAATAGGCCACAAATCTTGCTAATGTGATTGCACATTGTGGTATTTCGCCTACCAGATATGGGAGTTTATCAACGTTTGTGGGTCTGTGTGATCTGTGTGAAATATGTGTATCTAATGTGGTTATACATTTGGCAGGAGGTTAGGAAGTGCAGCTCAGTTTCACCTCATTTTGTGGACAGTGGGCACATATCCTGTCTTCTCTTGAGAGCCAGGACTGCCTATGGCGACCTCTCTCAATAGCTCTCTCTCTGTCGCTGACTCTGAGTTGAGGATAGGAGATGCCTCGGGCATGACTTCATAGGACAGGTGTTATTTGCTCTGCTGTCTCAAGGCTGTGCAGTTGAATCTTCAAAGGGGGAGATGGGAAAGATTACCAACATAAAAGGTTAGACTTGGCGTCTCTCTGTTTGGCCTGGACCTCCTCTCGCCTGGCTGCTGAGCTCTGGTTAGCAAATGACTACTTCTGACCAGAGGCCTGGGGGCCCTGGTCAAAAGTAGTGCACTATATAGGGAATAGGGTGCCATTTGGGATGCATATGATGCCTGTGTGATGAGCTAGAGGCCCCGTTTGCTCACATGGTCCTGGTGGAAATACACACCCTTGTGCAAGAGATTGGTCACACACCTCGCTGTGTACAGTGAAGATTATTATTAGGAAGGAAGGCGGTTGGGGTGGAGTATCTGGGAAGGAAGGTGTCCAGATTATAGTGGCTAAGGATTTTGTTGGTTGATTGAACTGTCCCCTAAATATTTTCAATGATAACTGAAGTCTATCAAATTACCATTGAATGTTTCTTAAGGTGGTAGAACTCCACTTTGTTCCCCTCTAACTCAACCCCTAATCAGACCTGTTTTTGATAGTGTAAACTCATACATGCATGCACATATGCAGACACACACACATTCACACACATTTGCATGTAAGGAAGTACAAGTCCGGAGGACACGGCAGGTGTGTGCTAGACATTGGTCGCTGCCCGTTTTACCTGAGGCTAAGTAGAGTGGATTCTCTCCCTATCTCGAATACTGTGAACAGAGCCATATAATGCATCCCAAATGGCACCCTATTCCCTATTTAGTACACTACTTTTGACCATGGCCTCTGGTAAAAGGTGCTGCACTCTACAGGGAATAGGATGCCATTTAGGACACAGCATTACAGTCAGCAGAGAGAGAGAGAGAGAGAGAGAGAGAGAGAGAAAATCCTCTATCAGAAAACTGATATCATAGAGAATCCTGTCAGACAACTCTTCCTTTCTCTCATTCTTTCCTTTTCACCTCATCATTCATTCCCCTCTTTCACACTTTCCTGTCCTCTGCAATAGATTGTGATGTCTTCATTCTGTACCTCCATGTTGTTGTGTTCCCTTCCTCAGCAATGACAGTGATGTGTTGCTGTACCTCTGTGCGCTGGTCCCTATCAGGTGTGTGTGTATACAGGTCAGTGGAGCGCATGGCTGCATGGTGGGGGCCAGGCTATGGGACCAGACTACAGGGGCCAGGCCAGGTGAGGAGTGTCTTTGCCCAGGTCAGTGAACACCGTGCTGTGGGAGAGACCCAGAGAGAAACACCTGCCTGGCGGTTCCACTCCCATCTCTCGCTCTCTCTCGCTCTCTCTACCCCCACTCCCCCTTCCACCCCTCTCCCCTTCTCCCCTCCTTTCTTCTCCCCTCCTCACTTCCCCCCCTCATCCCTTCCCGTCCTCCCCTCCTGCTCCACCAGCCTCAGCTGCTAACACCGTCAGGCGCCAGGAGGACATCTGCCCACCTCTGGGTAATGGAGCTGTCACTAATGTAGTCCGTTTACGCTTAGCCCAGCTTTGCCATTTATGTCTCTCTCTCTCTCCCTCCTCCTCTCTTCCCCTCATACTTCAATCCTTCCCTCTGAGCGCTGCCTGCTGCTCAAGAACTGTAGAACTGCTGTAACTATGTCAAGCTTTTCTCACCCTCCTCTCACTGCTCATGCCACTGTGCAGTGCAGTATGTGTCGCTTAGATTAGGTCTAAGTTAGGCACTGTGAACTTGAGATATTCTCTTCAGTTTTATGTTATATTTTATGTTATGCTATCGTGTTTTGATTCAGTACTGATGATAAACAAAGACTTTCAATTAATGTGACAGCCAAGGGAAATCCAAGTGCACTAAAGGAATATGGTGCCATTTGGGACATGTCCTGGGTCAGCAGCAGGCCAGAGACTGGGCTCCTCCACCCAGGAAGACTGGGTGTAGTCATAAATTACAAAATTACATCTACTTGGCCTTTGGTACTCACATCCATCTATATTTGTTTTATTTAAACTACACTGAACAAAAATATAAATATGCTGAGGAATATTTCTGTCTGTAATAAATCCCTTTTGTGTGGAAAAACTCATTCTGATTGGTTCATATAAGGAAATCAGTCAATTAAAATAAATAAAGTAGGTCTTAATCTATGGATTTCACATGACTGGCCAGGGGCGCAGACATGGGTGGGCCTGGCCCACACACTTGGGAGCCAGGCCCACCCATGGCTGCGCCCCTGGCCAGTCATGTGAAATCCATAGATTAGGACCTTATTTATTTATTTTAATTGACTGATTTCCTTATATGAACTGTAACTCAGCTAAATCTTTGAAATTGTTGCATGTTGCATTTATATTTATGTTCAGTATACTTGAAAACAACATAGCCCAAATGTAGTATGTACAAACAGTATGTATCCACTTACAGCTGGACAAAGCTACACATCATGACATGAGATGTGACAATATAAAAGCTGTGTCCCTGTGAGTGTGACTACTAATCATCAATGATCCTGAGAGAGGCTTTCATTAAACTGGAGGGCTCTTCAGAGTGCCTAACAGTCTCTCCTTCACACGAAGGCCATGGCAGCCATTGTCTGTATTCTCACATGTAGGCCTGGGAGACATTGAACCATTGTATCTCCTCTGCCGTGGTTGTTTTTCTCAGTAAAGTGTCATATTATTATTGTTATTATGAATGATAGCCTCTATTTGGATTATCCACATATGTATTCATATGAAAATGAAACGGGAGAGTTTGTGCAATTAATTAAGTGTTGTGTTGTGTTAAATATTGTGGTGATGCTGAGTGTTTTTGGCATGTTGTTGTGTGGTTTAGAATACAATAATAACCTTTATGCTATTCTGTCAGACAGCTCAGTGCTCGACTTATCTGGAAAGTGGAGACACTTTAAAGTCAGTGTTGATGAAGGGAAATAAAATCGACAGTGCATGTGGAAGACTGTGTCTGATAAGATAAAGTAACACACAAGAGAAAAGGAATGGATTTCTGCAGAATTACAAGTCTCTAGCTGCCATCATTTGTTGACCTTCATATTTGTGGAAATGTCTGATTATAATGATGAGATACAAGTGGAGGAATGTTGCATGCATAAGGTTCTTTCTTTCTATGTTTTATAACATGTTTTATATAAGCAGCTAGAGACTGGGAGAGGAGCGGAGACGGGAGCTCGTGGCTGGTAGAAGGATGCACTGGTAATAAAAACGCGAAGGTAATGAGTAAATTGCATGTTTCATGGGGGGCTGTATAATATGGTAATTGCTGCAGCAGATCGGGAGGGAAAAAACAGTAATCAAGCCAAGATGATATGGAGGATGGAATGGGATGGGACCAGGCAAAGCTAGGAGGAAAGCCACAAGGCACCATCAAACTGTCTCTCACTGTGCTTTACTAGCTCACTCCGACTAACAAACAACACTTTTGTCATGCCTCCTCTATCCTCTGCTGTTTTATTTTATTTTGTTTTTCATTACTCCAACAGTGGCTTCCCAGCTAGCACATTTGGTTCCTTGGAAGTTGTGGGAACGTACGTTTTTGGTTCCCCATTGGTTCTGAGATCAGAAGTGGACATTTTGCCTGTTCTGGGAACGTACATTTTTAGGTTGCAGGGAAGTTCTGAGGACATAAATCATAGGTTAATTGAAGGTAATTCTGAGAACATTCTCTAACTGTTGTGAATGTTTTGAATGAAATGTAAAGGTTATTTGGAGTTTTTTTAATAACTTCTTTTAACTACTTTAAAAAACACTGCTACCTTAGTTTGAGTTAACTGTTTTGATAGTAGTGCCACAAAGAGTACACATGGAAATTAATTTGCTTAGGCATTAATCATGCAAGCACATTTATTTTTTATTGTGGCACGGTGTCAGTGAGATTCGGACATATCTGTTCTCTATCCATGGAATTATTCCACTGTGCCACCATTTCAAAGAAAACAAGCACTCATTAAGATCAGTTGTGGCCAATTAGTGGGTGCGGCCAACACACCTGAACACACTTAACAAGATAGAGGATAGAAAGAGTTTTGTTGATGCTGAGAATGGAATGTATATGCTTTTAAATGACATTATTTGAATGTTATTTGAATGTTACTAATGTTTCCTTGTGTTTTTTTTATGGAACGGTTTATTCATATTCTGAGAACATGACTTTAAATAGAACCACGAGGAAACCTGCAGAAAATGTTAGGCTGAAGTGCTGAAATTCCCACAGAAGAACGTTGTTTCTTAATGTTCTCTGAAAGTTCTAAGAACATGACTTCAGATAGAAGCATGAGCAAACCTGTAGAAAACGTTATGCTGAAGTTATAAAATTCTCATATCAGAGTGTTGTTTCTTAATGTTCTCTGAACAATTTGAGAACATTTGTTTAAATAGAACCATGAGGAAACCTGCAGAAAACATTATGCTGAATTACTGAAATTCCACATAAGAAACATATTTTTACATTTTACATTAAGCATATTGGCTCTTTTAACATATGGCTCTCAGAACGTTATGTGCTAGCTGGTTATCCGGCATCATTCCCAGAACATTGTGGGAACCCACTGGCAACACCACATCATTTCAACGTGGATAATTGGGTAATATTCGGTTGAGATGTTGATCAATGAGATTACAACCTACATCGAGTGTACAAAACATTAGGAACACCTTCCTAATTTAGAGTTGCACCCCCTTTTGCCCTCAGAACAGCCTCAATTCGTCAGGGCATGGACTCTACAAGGTGTCGAAAGCATTCCCCAAGGATACTGGCCCATGTTGACTCCAATGCTTCCCACAGTTGTGTCAAGTTGGCTGGTAGTGGAACTCTACTCCGAATAGCTCGTTCCATCTCATCCCACACATGCCCAATTGGATTGCGATCTGGTGACTGGGCCAGCCACTGTAGTAAACTGAATTCATTGTCATGTTCATGGAACCCTTCCTGGCAATCCTAGCCTTATCCTGCTGAAAAAATCTATTTGCAGATAGATAGACTACTGCCATAAAGGGATATACCTGATTGGCAATGATGTTCAGGTGTCCTGTGGCATTGCTCCACTTTTATCTTTGGGCCCAATGTGTGCCATGAAATCACACCCCACAGCATCACACCACCACCACCAGCCTGCTATGTTGACACGCGGCGTGATGGATGCATGTACTCATGTGGTTTTCTCCATACCCTAGTCCTCCCATCAGCGTGAAACAGCAGGAAGAGAGATTCATCAGACCAGGCAATGTTTTTCCAATTCTCCTGTGTCCAGTGTTTTCGTTGCTTAGCTCACTGCAACGGCTTCTTATTTTTTGCTGAAAGAAGTGGAACTCTGTAAGGTAGTCGACTGCCTAACCCCATTCGTGTCAAGGTATGACGAGTTGTGCATTCTTTTACGGGTCTTTGGGCACCAATGTTGTACTAGACTGTCAGTTGACTAACTGTAGCCCGTCTGTTGCTCTGCACTATTCGTGTCAGCCTCCTTTGTCCTCTTTCATCAATGACCCGTTTTCGACCACTGGCCTGGCATAGGGCTGGATGTCCTTTGGGTGGTGGATCATTCTTGATGCACACGGGAAACTGTTGAGCATGAAAAACCAAGCAGCATTGCAGTTCTTGACACTCAAACCGGTGCGCCTGATACCTACTACCATACCCCGTTTAAAGGCACTTAAATCTTTTGTCTTGCCCATTCACCCTCTGAATGGCATACAGTACATACACAATCCACGTCTCAGTTGTCTCAAGGCTTAAACATCCTTATTAAACCTGTCTCCTCTCCTTCATCTACACTAATTGAAGTAGGTTTAACAGGTGACATCAATAAGGGATCATAGCTTTCACCTGGATTCACCTGGTCAGCCTGTCATGGAAAGAGCATGTTCCTAATGTTTGGTCAACCCAGTGTATATTCACTCACTCAAAAAGACAGCCAAAAGTTTGTTGAATTTCCAATGTGTTATCACTATGCTTTCAACCACCAAAATGTCACCCAAATGTCTATCACTGCGCTTTCAACCATTTAAACGTTTGTTAATGTGATTAATGTGTGATCACTGTGCTTCATCTAATAGCAGAACCAAATTGCAGTTGAGATTACTATGAAAGTACATGGTGCAAGTGATGGTGCAATGCTGTTCAAGAATCTGAAGAACAAATGATTACAGCAATATTGTAATGATCTCCACAGACCTGCTACGACCTATGCATGCTATCATAAACATGAACAGTTTATAAGATTACATACAAAGACAAAATGTGGCCATGGATGTGTTACTCATTTTAAGGTAGAATGTTACATTAGTTTGTAAGATAAACTTAACTTTAGGCTATTTACTGTATAACAAAAGTTAGGTAACACTTTATTTGGATAGTCTATAGAGCATCTACAAATGGACTATCTACAGACTGTCAGTAACATTACAACTAACAATCTACTAACCCTAGCCCTAATCCTAACCTTAACCCTTATCCTAACCCTAAACTTAACCCTTACCCTAACCCTAGCCCTAACCTTTACCCTTATTCCCAAATAAGGAATCCCCTATTCCCTTCCCCAATACACGTGTAAATATTGGACTATAAATTGTGCCATCCTTTATTTTGCTTATGCTAAAATGTTTATTCTATTCTACTGAGCCACTTACGTTATGTTCTTATTCTTATCTTTAATAATTTCTTATTGTTGTTGCACTGTCGAGAAGGAACCTGCAAGTAAGCATTTCGTTGGACGATGTATACCATGCGTATCCCGTACGACAAATAAAACTTGAAACTTGAACTTATTCTAAACCTAACCCTAACTGTAACCTCAGCAAGCAGTTTCTTATCAACAGATAGATTGTTGATAGTATGACCATCTGTAGAGCATCTACCATCCAACTATCCAAATAAAGTGTGATATATAAATGTTATATTGAATTGAATTATATTGAGACTTGTTTACGTGCTGCTGTGCATTTTGTTGCTAACCTTACTTTGCTACCTGCCAACTTTACGGTTTTTACTTTTTAATTACCGATTATATTTTTTGTTTTTCCCTTGCTAGACTTTTTTCATTCAACTTTTTCACTCCGGACGCTTTATCTGGACGTGGTTCGTCAGGACCTCCACCAGTCGAAGCTAAGTAGTAACATTAACATGATGCCGTCTAATTGCAGTCGCTGTACTCATAATATACAGGAGAACGATTGCCTTACGGCGAGGATAGCTGTGCTGCAAGCCCAGCTTCAGACGCAATCGTTTGGCAAGGGTAATTTAAGTGTAAGAAAGGATGAAACAGTGTCTGTGCCACCAGTAAGTACAGATAGTAATTCGTATAAATCCCCTCGCACGGTCCCCGCAGCCGGACAATTTTCTCATGGCTTCTGGAGGGAAATGCTGTAGAAATGCTCAACTGGTGTCCCTCATTCAGCCGACAGAAACTTTCAACCGGTTCTCTCCATTAAGCAGTGAGTCGGAGTCAGAGGCCGAGCCTTCTCTGGTCTCTACTCCTCCCGTTACGGTATGAGACGCCGAAGCCTCCCACCATTAGCTCTGACAAATTGAAAACCCTAGTCATTGGTGACTCCATTACCCGCAGTATTAGACTTAAAATGAATCATCCAGCGATCATACACTGTTTACCAGGGGGCAGGGCTACCGACGTTAAGGCTAATCTGAAGATGGTGCTGGCTTAAGCTAAAACTGGCGAGTGTAGAGAGTATAGGGATATTGTTATCCACGTCGGCACCAACAATGTTAGGATGAAACAGTCAGAGGTAACCAAGCGCAACAGCATGTAAATCAGCTAGAAAGATGTGTCGGCATCGAGTAATTGTCTCTGGCCCCCTCCCAGTTAGGTGGAGTGATGAGCTCTACAGCAGTCTTACAACTCAATTGCTGGTTTTCTGCCCCTCCCAAAAGATAGAATTTGTAGATAGTTGGCCCTCTTTCTGGGACTCACCCACAAACAGGACCATGCCTGGCCTGTTGAAGAGTGACGGACTCTATCCTAGCTGGAGGGGCGCTCTCATCTTATCTACAAACATAGACAGGGCTCTAACTCCCCTAGCTCCACAATGAGATAGGTTGCAGGCCAGGCAGCAGGCTGTTAGCCAGCCTGCCAGCTTAGTGGAGTCTGCCAGCTTAGTGGAGTCTGCCACTAGCACAGTCAGTGTAGTAAGCTCAGCTATCCCCATTGAGACCGTGTCTGTGCCTCGACCTAGGTTGGGCAAAACTAAACATGGCGGTGTTCGCCTTATCAATCTCACTGGAATAAAGATCTCCTCAATTCCTGCCATTATTGAAGTGATTGTGAAACCTCACATCTCAAAATAGGGCTACTTAATGTTAGATCCCTCAATTCCAAGGCAGTTATAGTCAATGAACTAATCACTGATCATAATCTTCATGTGATTGGCCTGACTGAAACATGGCTTAAGCCTGATAAATGTACTGTGTTAAATGAGGCCTCACCTCCTGGTTACATTAGTGACTATATCCCCCGCGCAGGGATTGCTAACATTTACGATAGCAAATTTGAATTTACAAAAAAAACTACGCTTTCGTCTTTTGAGCTTCTAGTCATGAAATCTATGCAGCCTACTCAATCACTTTTTATAGCTACTGTTTACAGGCCTCCTGGGCCATATACAGCGTTCTTCACTGAGTTCCCTGAATTCCTATCGGACCTTGTAGTCATGGCAGATAATATTCACATTTTTGCTGACTTTAATACTCACATGGAAAAGTCCACAGTCCCACTCCAAAAGGCTTTCGGAGCCATCATCAACTCAGTGGGTTTTGTCCAACATGTCTCCGGACCTACTCACTGCCACAGTCATACTCTGGACCTAGTTTTTTCCCGTGGAATAAATGTTGTGGATCTTAATGTTTTTCCTCATAATCCTGGACTATCGGACCACCATTTTATTACGTTTGCAATCGCAACAAATAATCTGCTCAGATCCCAACCAAGGATCATCAAAAGTCGTGGTATAAATTCTCAGACAACCCAAAGATTCCCAGACTCCCTCCGCCTACCCAAGGACGTCAGAGTACAACAATCAGTTAACCACCTAACTGAGGAACTCAATTTAACCTTGCTCAATACCCTAGATGCAGTCGCACCCCTAAAAACAATTTGTCATAAGAAACTAGCTCCCTAGTATACAGAAAATACCTGAGCTCTGAAGCAAGCTTCCAGAAAATTGGAACGGAAATGGTGCTACACCAAACTGGAAGTCTTCTGACAAGCTTGGAAAGACAGTACCGTGCAGTATCGAAGAGCCCTCACTGTTGCTCGATCATCCTATTTTTCCAACTTAATTGAGGAAAATAAGAACAATCCCCAAAAATGTTTTGATACTGTCGCAAAGCTAACTAAAAAAGAGCATTCCCCAAGAGAGGATGGCTTTCACTTCAGTAGTGATAAATTCATGAACTTCTTTGAGGAAAAGATCATGATCATTAGAAAGCAAATTACAGACTCCTCTTTAAATCTGGGTATTCCTCCAAAGCTCAGTTGTCCTGAATCTGCATAACTCTGCCAGGACTTAGGATCAAGGGAGACACTCAAGTGTTTTAGTACAATATCTCTTGACACAATGATGAAAATAATCATGGCCTCTAAACCTTCAAGCTGCATACTGGACCCTATTCCAACTAAACTACTGAAAGAGCTGTTTCCTGTGCTTGGCCCTCCTATTTTGAACATAATAAACGGCTCTCTATCCACCGGGTGTGTACCAAACTCACTAAAAGTGGCAGTAATAAAGCCTCTATCAGCCTGTATCGAATCTCCCATTCCTCTCAAAACATTTTGAAAAAGCTGCTGCGCAGCAACTCACTGCCTTCCTGAAGACAAACAATATATACGAAATGCTTCAGTCTGGTTTTAGACCCCATCATTGCACTGAGACTGCACTTGTTAAGGTTGTAAATGACCTTTTAATGACGTCAGACCGAGGCTCTGCATCTGTTCTCGTGCTCCTAGACCTGAGTGCTGTTTTTGATACCATCTATCACCACATTCTTTTGGAGAGATTGGAAACCAAAATTGGTCTACACGGACAAGTTCTGGCCTGGTTTAGATCTTATCTGTCGGAAAGATATCAGTTTGTCTCTGTGGATGGTTTGTCCTCTGACAAATCAACTGTACATTTCGGTGTTCCTCAAGGCTCCGTTTTAGGACCACTATTGTGTTCACTATATATTTTACCTCTTGGTGATGTCATTCGGAAACATAATGTTAACTATGCGGATGACACACAGCTGTACATTTCGATGAAACATGGTGAAGCCCCAAAATTGCCCTCCCTGGAAGCTGTGTTTCAGACATAAGGAAGTGGATGTTCTACTTAAAAAATCGGACAAAACGGAAATGCTTGTTCTAGGTCCCAAGAAACAAAGAGATATGCTGTTGAATCTGACAATTAATCTTGATGGTTGTACAGTCGTCTCAAATAAAACTGTGAAGGACCTCGGCGTTACTCTGGACCCTGATCTCTCTTTTGACAAACATATCAAGACTGTTTCAAGGACATATTTTTTTACATCTACGTAACATTGCAAAAATCTGAAACTTTCTGTCCAAAAGTGATGCAGAAAAATGAATCCATGCTTATGTCACTTCTAGGTTAGACTACTGCAATGCTCTACTTTCTGGCTACCCGTATGAAGTACTAAATAAACTTCAGTTAGTGCTAAATATGGCTCCTAGAATCTTGACTAGAACCAAAAACTTTGATCATATTACCAGTCCTAGCCTCTCTACACTGGGTTCCTGCTAAGGCAAGGGCTGATTTCAAGGTTTTATTGCTAACCTACAAAGCATTACATGGGCTTGCTCCTACCTATCTTTCCGATTTGGTCCTCCCGTACATACCTACACGTATGCTATGGTCACAATACGCAGGCCTCCTTACTGGCCCTAGAATTACTAAGCAAACAGCTGGAGGCAGGGCTTTCTCCTATGGAGCTCCATTTTTATTGAATGGTCTGCCTATCCATGTGAGAGACACAGACTCGGTCTCAACCTTTAAGTCTTTATTGAAGACTCAGTATGTCCTATGATTGAGTGTAGTCTGGCCCAGGAGTGTGAAGGTGAACGGAAATTCACTGGAGCAACGAACCTCCCTTGCTGTCTCTGCCTGACCGGTTCCCCTCTCTCCACTGAGATTCTCTGCCTCTAACCAAATTACTGGGGCTGAGTCACTGGCTTACTGGTGCTCTTCCATGCCGTCCCTAGGAGGGGTGTGTCACTTGAATGGGTTGAGTCACTGACGTGATCTTCCTGTCTGGGTTGGCGCCCCCCTTGGGTTGTGCCGTGGCAGAAATCTTTGTGGGCTATACTCAGCCTTGTCTCAGGATGGTAAGTTGGTGATTGAAGCTATCCCTCTAGTGGTGTGGGGGCTGTGTTTTGGTAAAGTGGGTGGGGTTATATCCTGTCAGTTTGGCCCTGTCTGGGGGTATCATTGGACGGGGTCACAGTGTCTCCCGACCCCTCCTGTCTCAGCCTCCAGTATTTATGCTGCAGTAGTTTATGCGTCGGGGGGCAAGGGTCAGTCTGTTATATCTGGGGTATTTCTCTTGTCTTATCCAGTCTCCTGTGTGAATTTAAGTATGGTCTCTCTATTTCTTTCTTTCTTTCTTTCTTTCTTTCTTTCTTTCTTTCTTTCTTTCTTTCTTTCTTTCTTTCTTTCTTTCTTTCTTTCTTTCTTTCTTTCTTTCTTTCTTTCTTTCTCGGAGGACCTGAGCCCTAGGACCATGCCTCAGGACTACCTGGCCTGATGACTCCTTGCTGTTCCCAGTCCACCTGGCCATGCTGCTGCTCCCGTTTCAACTGTTCTGCCTGCGGCTATGGAACCCTGACCTGTTCACCGGACGTGCTACCTGTCCCAGACCAGCTGTTTTCAACTCTCTAGAGACAGCAGGAGCGGTAGAGATACTCTGAATGATCGGCTATGAAAAGCCAACTGACATTTACTCCTGAGGTGCTGACCTTTTGCACCCTCGACAACCACTGTGATTATTATTATTTTACCCTGCTGGTCATCTATGAACATTTGAACATCTTGGCCATATTCTGTTATAATCTCCACTCGGCACAGCCAGAAGAGGACTGGCCACCCCTCATAGCCTGGTTCCTCTCTAAGTTTCTTCCTAGGTTCTGGCCTTACTAGGGAGTTTTTCCTAGCCACCGTGCTTCTACACCTGCATTGCTTGCTGTTTGGAGTTTTAGGCTGGGTTTCTGTACAGCACTTTGTGACATCAGCTGATGTAGAAGGGCTTTATAAATACATTTGATTGATTGATTGAATTGAGTTTGGTTGACAACTAAACCAAATATCAACATTTAAAGGAGATGTATCTACTGCTTGGATAGGTCCATCTGAGCCACTGGCTTAATCCAGATGGAGACATGAATCCAACATATAATCTGTTAACTTGTCGACAGGTTAATAGGCTATTTATACTATTTCAAAAGTATCTTCTGCTTGGATAGTTCCATCTGTGCCACTGACTTAGTCTGGCTTTTATTCCAGTTTGTATACAAATTAATAATTGATATGTTGGATTCACATCTCCATCTCAACCAAAAATCTAAGTTAAAGAATAGGACTAAATCAAGTCAAACTTTAAATGCACTTTAAATAAAGTTAGATTTGATTTGGTCCTACTCTTGATCTTAGATTTTTGGTTGAGATGGAAACATGAATCCTCCATATCAATTAGCCAGACTAAGTCGTACAGATGGAACTATCCAAGCAGAGTAACTACTTCCTTCAAATGTTGATCTTTTGACAACCAAACACATATTAATATCACCAAATATCATTACCTTTGAAATCAACTAGAGCTTGAAACGCTAGGCCTATTCTATTGTCTATTATAATTTTATTTGAATTCTGGGTTGAATTGAAACAATAGTTGTTGATGACTTCGCAAATGCTATACAAGCCTAAATAGCATAATTGAAGATATATGAGTGATAAAGTTGTTGGTTTTTTTAGGGGGCTCCTGAATGCAGCAGTCTAAGGCACTGCATCTCAGTGCTAGAAGCATCACTTCAGACCCTGGTTTGATCCCAGGCTGTATCATAACAGGCTGTGATCGGGAGTCCCATAGAGCAGCGCACAATTGCCCCAGCGTCATTCGGGTTAGGGGAGGGTTTGGCAAGGGTAGGCCATCATTGTAAAATAAGAATATGTTCTTAACTGACTTGCCTAGTTAAATTAAAAATAAATACAAATTAGGATCCCCAATGGCAATAGCTAGTCTTACTGGGGTCTGACTCATAACAAAAAGGTAATTACTGACAAAAGACTTTACAATTTAAAAACATTAACATGTAGTGTGTGCAGCTATTTATAAAGTATGGTCGCATTTCATTTGCTTTGTTAAACCTAGCCTTTGGAAGGACTTTGATAGCAACAGTGAATCTATTTCGTTTTTTAAGTGGAGATCTCTTAAAAATCATTCTCACGATAGTACATTGGTAATAGTCATTGACAAATATCATAGCTAAGCAGGGCTGAGCTTGGTTTAAAGCCTGAATGGGAGTCCAAATGGTAGCTATAGATAGATCAATGCTCCTGTAGGAGGTGCTGTCCAGCTTATATTTTTATTTTAGTGTATATAACATTGAAGATCTGACATACTTTTAAAGTTACAAATTCAACATATTTTATACAAGGCTTGTCTAAGTTGAAATTTGGTTACCATTATGATATAATCCTGAGGTTGAAATGTCACCCTCAAAAAAAGTTTACGTTGATTACTTTGTTCAAATCCAATGTATTTTCCATGTAGATTCTTTGTCACAATAACGTTAACAAATTATGTTGCAACAACGCTTTCAACGCACTCACCAAGCTTTAAGAAACATAAGGTTCTCAAAACGTTATGTGCTAGCTGGGTTAAAACAAGCTAGGGGGTTATGGATTATTGCCTACTGTGAGCCAAAGCAGTTGCTACTGAGCATCTCAATATTAGCTTTTATTGTTTCCAGCTGCTGGGATGATGAGTGAGTGTCAGAGGAGAGATGCTACATATCCTATGGAGTTTGACACTAATTGCATCTTCCACCCATAATCATTCCAGAGAAACACCCAACTGCTCCCATGGAGAGTCTATGGCTGTGTCCCAAATTACATCCTATTCCCTGCACTACTTTTGACCAGAGGCCTGGGGAATAGAGTGCCATTTGGGAAGCAGTCTAATCTCTTACCACCTTTATTGGATTCCATTCCCCCCACAACATATCACAGTGGAAACAATGTTCTGTCTGTGATTGTCTGAGCCACTGAGTGTCTTGATATCTCCACATCAATACTGCTCAACTAGGCCTACATCTCAATTACTTCCATTGGGTGCACATTGTATTCAGCTCCGATTTACAATACTGAATGTTATTCAAAGGTATACATGACAATGGTGTGTGAAATCATCATCCTCCCTTTACCAGCTTACAGACAGATAGGCACGGAGGCAGGCAGGCAGGCAGGTAGGCAGGCAAGCAGGCAGGAAGGCAGACAGGTGATTATTCTCCTCCTCCTCCTCCTCTTCCGCCAAGAGAAGGAACCATAATATAATGTATATTTAATGTCAGCTATCTACCACTACCACCATGTATGTATGTATGTATGTATGTACACCTGCTTGTCGAACATCTCATTCCAAAATCATGGGCATTAATATGGAGTTGGTCACCCCTTTGCTGCTATAACAGCCTCCATTCTTCTGGGAAGCCTTTCCACTAGATGTTGGAACATTTCTGCGGGGATTGCTTCCATTCAGCCACAAGAGCATTAGTGAAGTCGGGCACTGATGTTGGGCGATTAGGTGTCGGCGTTCCAATTCATCCCAAAGATGTTCAATGTCGTTGAGGTCAGGGCTCTGTGCAGGCCAGTCAAGTTCTTCCACACCGATCTCAACAAACCATTTCTGTATGGACCTCACTTTGTTCCCCGGGGGCATTGTCATGCTGAAACAGGAAAGGGCCTTCCCCAAACTGTTGCCAAAAAGTCGGAAGCACAGAATTGTCTAGAAGGTAATTGTGTGCTGTAGCGTTAAGATTTCAGTTCACTGGAACTAAGGAGCCTAACACGAACCATGAAAAACAGCCCCAGACCGTTATTCCTCCTCCACCATTAGGGCAGATAGCGTTCTCCTGTCATCCCAAACCCAGATTTGTCCGCCAGATGGTGAAGCGTGATCCATCACTCCAGAGAACACTGTTCCACTGCGCCAGAGTCCAATGGCGGCGACCTTTACACCACTCCAGCCAACGCTTGGTATTGCGCATGGTGATCTTAGGCTTGTGTGCAGCTGCTCGGCCATGGAAACACATTTCATAAAGCTCCAGACGAACAGTTTTTGTGCTGACGTTGCTTCTCGAGGAAGTTTGGAACTCGGTAGTGAGTGTTGCAACCGAGGACAGACGATTTTTAAGCATTATGCACTTCAGCCCGCACCGGTCCCGTTCTGTGAGCTTATGTGGCCTACCACTTTGCGGCTGACCCATTGTTGATCCTAGGCGTTTCCACTTCACAATAACAGCACTTACAGTTGACTGGGGCAGCTCTAGCTGTGTTGAAATTTCACGAACTGACTTGTTGGAAAGGCGCCATCGTATCATGATACCACGTTGAAAGTCACTGAGCTCTTTGTCAGTACGGGCCATTCTTCTGCCAATGTTTGTCTTTGCATGGCTGTGTGGTCGATTTTATACAACTGTCAGCAATGGATGTGGCTGAAGTAGCCAAATCCACTAATTTGAAGGGGTGTTCAAATACTACTAGTGTCTGTCTGTCTGTCTGTCTGTCTGTCTGTCTGTCTGTCTGTCTGTCTGTCTGTCTGTCTGTCTGTCTGTCTGTAGCTATGTACAGTATGTAAGTGCATTCAGAAAGTATTCATACCATTTAACTTTTCAACATTTTGTTGTATTACAAAGTGGAATTAAAATGTATTTAATTTTAAAACATTTGGTGAAAGAGATACACAAATTCTCAAAGTGGAAGAACAATAACACTAATACTGTATGTCTTGACTCAATAAGTATTCAACTCCCTGAGTCAATACATGTTAGAATGTGTGAGTCTTAGATGTCAGTCTTTCTGTGTAAATCTCTAAGAGCTTTGCACACCTGGGTTGTACAATATTTGGACATTATTCTTTTTTAAATCGTTGTTGGACAGCCATTTGTAAGTCTTGCCATAGATTTTCAAGTCGATATAAATCAAAACTGTAACTAGGCCACTCAGGAACATTCAATGTTGTCTTGGTAAGCAACTCCAGTGTATATTGGCCTTGTGTTTCAGGTTACTGTCCTGCTGAAAGGTGAATTTGTCTACCAGTGTCTGTTGGACTGAACCAGGTTTTACTCTAGGATTTGTGTATGTGTTTGGCTTTATTCTGTTTCTTTTTATCAACAACAAAAACAACTCCATAGTCCTTGCAGATGACAAGCATACCGATGACATGATACAGCCACCACCATGCTTGAAAATATGAAGAGTGGTACTCAGTGATGTGATATGTTGGATTTACCCCAAACATAACACTTTGTATTCAGGATATGAAGATAATTTCTTTGCCACAGTTTTTGCAGTTTTACTTTAGTGCCTTAATGCAAACAGGATGCATGTTTTGGAATACTTTTATTCTGTACAGGCTTCCTTCTTTTCACTCTGTCAATTAGGTTAGTATTGTGGAGTAACTACAATGTTGTGGATCCATCCTCAGTTTTATCCTATCACAGTCATTAAACTCTGTAACTGTTTTAAAGTTACCATTGGCCTCATGGTAAAATCCCTGTGTGGTTTCCTTCCTCTCCGGCAACTGAGATAGAAAGGACGCCTGTATCTTTAGTGACTGGGTGTATTGATACACGATCCACAGTGTAATTAATAACTTCCCCATGCTCAAAGGGACATTCAATGTCTGCTTTTTTTATACCGATCTACCAATAGGTGCCCTTCTTTGTGAGGCATTGGAAAACTTCCCTGGTCTATGTGGTTGAATCTGTGTTTGAAATTCACTGCTCTACTGAGGAACCTTACAGATAATTGTGTACGTGGGGTACAGAGATGAGGTAGTCATTAAACACTATTGAACACAGAGTGAGTCCATGCAATTTATTATGTGACTTGTTAAGCACATTTTAACTCCTGAACTTGTTTAGGCTTGCCATAACAAGGGGGTTGAATAGTTATTGACTCAATACATTATAGCTTTTCATTTTGTATTAATTAGAAGAAAAAAATCAAAACATTTCATTTAAAAACATAATTCCGCTTTCACATTATGTGGTATTGTGTATAGGCCACTGACAAAAAAGCTTGGAAAAGGTCAAGGGGTGTGAATAATTTCTAAAGGCACTGTATGTCATCTTGTTTCCATAAGGTCACTTATGGAAACAAAATATCTATTTACAGAAAAGTTGGTAAATGTGCTTTTATTGTTTAAAGAACTTCTGATTTGTGTGTTTTTCCACCATCTAATCATGGCATGGGGTTGTTCAATGACAGACATTTGTTTGAAATCTATCACTTTTTAAAAAAACATTTGGGGGGCAAAACGCTATATATCCGCCTCACTCTCAGAGGAATAAGTTGTACTGCTATGTTTTACACAGTCAAATGTAATAAACAACTACATTTCTTTTCAAATAAATAACTGTACAAATGAAAAAACTGTACAAATGATACATTTGTGACATAATTTGTTGTAAGTAAAAAAAAATCTATACAGTTATATGAGGTTTGTATGTAGAATATTTACATTTTACATTTTAGTCCTTTAGCAGATGCTCTTATCCAGAACGACTTACAGTTACATTGAACCCAAACCGGCTGCGCACGTGCGCAATTGTGCACTATCGTGCATACATTTATTTTGTCCCCCTACACCAAATGTGATCATGACACGCAGGTTAAAATATCAAAACAAACTCTGAACCAATGACATTCATTTGGGGACAGGTCGAAAAGCATTAAACATGTATGGCATTTTAGCTAGTTAGCTTGCACTTGCTAGCTAATTTGTCCTATTTAGCTAGCTTGCTGTTGCTAGCTAATTTGTCCTGGGATAAACATTGAGTTGTTATTTTACATGAAATGCACAAGGTCCTCTACTCCGACAATTAATCCACACACAAAACGGCCAACCGAATCGTTTCTAGTCATCTCTCCTCCTTCCAGGCTTTTTCATCTTTGAACTTATATGGTGATTTGCATCTACACTTTCATAGTATTACCACGACAACCGGCAAAACATTTCGTCTTTCAATCACACACGTGGGTATAACCAATGAGGAGATGGCACGTGGGTACCTGCTTTTATAAACCAATGAGGAGATGGGAGAAGCAGGACTTGCAGCGCGATCTGCGTCAGAAATAGAAAGGAGTTATATTTTAGCCCTTGGCATCGCAGATGCTCGTTGGCGCGCGCAAGCAGTGTGGGTGCAATAATTGAATAATATGGATTTCTACATTTATTTTGCGATGCTCGCGCACGTGATGTGTCCGGTCTGGTCAGCATGTTAGTGCATTCATCTAATGTTAACCTTTTACTGCAGTGGGCAAAATATGGGTCACACAGAGTGTTTCTTGGTAGTCTTAAACAAATCTATAGTGCATTCGGAAAGTATTCAGACCTCTTGACTTTTTCCACATTTTGTTACATTACAGCCTTATTCTAAAATGTATTACATTGTTTTTTCCCCTCATCAATCTACACACAATACCCCATAATGACAACTTAAAAACGGGTTTTTAGATATTTTTGTACATTTATAAAAAACTGAAATACTACATTTACATAAGTATTCAGACCCTTTCCTCAGTACGTTGTTGAAGCGCCTTTGTCAGCAATTACAGCCTCGAGTCTTCTTGGGTATGACACTACAAGCTCGACACACCTGTATTTGGGGAGTTTCTCCAAATCTTCTCTGCAGATCCTCTCAAGCTCTGTCAGGTTGGATGGGGATTATTGCTGCACAGCTATTTTCAGATCTCTCCAGAGATATTAGATCGGATTCAAGTCCAGGCTATGGCTGGGCCACTCAAGGACATTCAGAGACTTGTCCCGAAGCCACTCCTGCGTTGTCTTGGCTGTGTGCTTAGGGTTGTTGTCCTGTTGGAAGATGAACCTTCGACCCAGTCTGAGGTCCTGAGCGCTCTGGAGCAGGTTTTCATCAAGGATCTCTCTGTACTTTGCGCCGTTCATCTTTCCCTCAATCATGACTAGTTTCCCAGTCCCTGCCACTGAAAAACATCCCCACAGCATGATGCTGCCACTCCATGCTTAACCGTAGTGATGGTGCCAAGTTTCCTCCAGACGTGACGCTTGGCATTTAGGCCAAAAGGTTCCATCTTGGTTTCATCAGACCAGAGAATCATGGTCTGAGTCCTTTAGGTGCCTTTTGGCAAACACCAAGTGGGTTGTAATGAGCCTTTTATTGAGGAGTGGCTTCCGTCTCCCATCTCCACAGAGGAAGTCTGTCAGTGTGACCTCCCTGACCAAGGCCCTTCTCCCCTGATTGCTCAGTAGGCGGTCAGCTCTAAGAAGAGTCTTGGTGGTTCCAAACTTCTTCCATTTACAGTGAGGGAAAAAAGTATTTGATCCCCTGCTGATTTTGTACGTTTGCCCACTGACAAAGAAATGATCAGTCTATAATTTTAATGGTAGGTTTATTTGAACAGTGAGAGACAGAATAACAACAAAATAATACAGAAAAACGCATGTCAAAAATGTTATAACTTGATTTGCATTTTAATGAGGGAAATAAGTATTTGACCCCTCTGCAAAACATGACTTAGTACTTGGTGGCAAAACCCTTGTTGGCAATCACAGAGGTCAGACGTTTCTTGTAGTTGGTCACCAGGTTTGCACACATCTCAGGAGGGATTTTGTCCCACTCCTCTTTGCAGATCTTCTCCAAGTCATAATCGTTTCGAGGCTGACGTTTGGCAACTCGAACCTTCAGCTCCCTCCACAGATTTTCTATGAGATTAAGGTCTGGAGACTGCTAGGCCACTCCAGGACCTTAATGTGCTTCTTCTTGAGCCACTCCTTTGTTGCCTTGACCTTGTGTTTGGGGTCATTGTCATGCTGGAATACCCATCCACGACCCATTTTCAATACCCTGGCTGAGGGAAGGAGGTTCTCACCCAAGATTTGAAGGTACATGGCCCTGCTCATCGTCCCTTTGATGCGGTGAAGTTGTCCTGTCCCCTTAGAAGAAAAACACCCCCAAAGCATAATGTTTCCACCTCCATGTTTGATGGTGGGGATGGTGTTCTTGGGGTCATAGGCAGCATTCCTTCTCCTCCAAACACGGTAAGTTGAGTTGAAGCCAAAGAGCTCCATTTTGGTCTCATCTGACCACAACACTTTCACCCAGTTGTCCTCTAAATCATTCAGATGTTCATTGGCAAACTTCAGAAGGGCATGTATATGTGCTTTCTTGAGCAGGGGGACCTTGCGGGCGCTGCAGGATTTCAGTCCTTCACGGCGCAGTGTGTTACCAATTGTTTTCTTGGCGACTATGGTCCCAGCTGCCTTGAGATCATTGACAAGATCCTCCCGTGCGGTTCTGGGCTGATCATCACCGTTCTCATGATCATTGCAACTCCACGAGGTGAGATCTTGCATGGAGCCCCAGGCCGAGGGAGATTGACAGTTCTTTTGTGTTTCTTCCATTTGCGAATAATCGCACCAACTATTGTCACCTTCTCACAAAGCTGCTTGGTGATGGTCATATGGCCCATCCCAGCCTTGTGTAGGTCTACAAACATGTCCCTGACATCCTTGGAGAGCTCTTTGGTCTTGGCCATGGTGGAGAGTTTGGAATCTGATTGATTGATTGCTTCTGTGGACAGGTGTCTTTTATACAGGTAACAAACTGAGATTAGGAGCACTCCCTTTAAGAGTGTGCTCCTAATCTCAGCTTGTTACCTGTATAAAAGACACCTGGGAGCCAGAAATCTTTCTGATTGAGAGGGGGTCAAATACTTATTTCCCTCATTAAAATGCCAATCAATTTATAACATTTTTGACATGCGTTTTTCTGGATTATTTTGTTGTTATTCTGTCTCTCACTGTTCAAATAAACCTACCATTAAAATTATAGACTGATCATTTCTTTGTCAGTGGGCAAACGTACAAAATCAGCAGGGGATCAAATACTTTTTTCCCTCACTGTAAGAATGATGGAGGCCACTGAGTTCTTGGGGACCTTCAACACTGCAGACATTTTTTGGTGTACGTGGGGTTCTGCAGATCTGTGCCTCGACACAATCCTGTCTCGGATCTCAACAAACAATTCCTTCTACCTCATGGTTTGTTTTTTGCTCTGACAGGCACTGTCAACTGTGGGACCTTATATAGACAGGCGTGCACCTTTCCAAATCATGTCCAAACAATTGAATTTACCAGAATAAAGAAACATCTCAAGGATGATCAATGGAAACAGGATGCACCTGAGACTCAATTTCGAGTCTCATAGCAAAGGGTCTGAATACTTACGTGAATAATGTATTTCTGTTTTTATTTTTAATACATTTATAAAAAAACCTTTGTTTGCTTTGTCATTATGATGTATTGTGTGTAGATTGATATGGATTTATTTATGTTTAAATCCATTTAGGAATAAGGCTGTAACGTAACTCAAATGTGCTGATTGATAAAACACCTGTATTTATGGAAAACATGTTTAAAAAGGTTATTTTGTTTTAAAATTATATTGTAAATTGGAATGGTAGAGTTATGTATTTCATGGAGTTATTGGAATTGTATGGGAAGGTCTGCTCAATCCAAGAATACAACCAATTGATTACAGCATTACCCCAAAAATGGAGGAGGCAGGTGGCAGCGGGAGGGCTTAGGGAACTGGTCTGTCTGCACAATATAAAGCATCAAAACTGGCGGAGGAACAAAAATAGCATAAATAGGAAAGTATACCAGTTTCATTTGAGGACCAAGTGTTTGACAGCTGTGCCATACAGATGGCAAAATAGCTGGGAAGAGATCTTTGATGTACTGATTCCATGAGTTGATAGAGGTTTTGTTTTTTGTATTCGGTGGGGGGGGGGCTGTTGGGGATTGTTGAGGGGCAGCTCTCGGGGAGCTGTGGGGGGGATTTCGGATGGTTGGCGGCCTGGTGGTTGGGAGCTGGGGTTCGGGTCCCTGTTTTGACATACATTTACATTTACGTCATTTAGCAGACGCTCTTATCCAGAGCGACTTACAAATTGGACTTGGTGGGAGATCTGTCGACGTGCCCTTGGGCCGGGCACTTGACTCTGGTTGCTCCTGTGGGTCGCTCTGGATGGGAGACAGTTAGATAACGGAATGTAATGTAAATGTTGAGCATTTTCACTGCAGGTAGATTGTATGTTTTAATATTAAATACATAAGAAAAAACACACACTTTTTCAGTTCTGCCCACAAATGTTCTATGGGATTGAGGTCAAGGCTTTGTGATGGCAACTCCAATACCTTGACTTTGTTGTCCTTAAGCCATTTTGCCACAACTTTGGAAGTACGTTTGGGGTCATTGTCCATTTGGAAGACCCATTTGCGACCAAGCTTTAACTTCCTGACTGATGTCTTGAGGTGTTGCTTCAATATATCCACATGATTTTCCTTTCCTCATGATGCCATCTATTTTGTGAAGTGCACCAGTCCCTCCTGCAGCAAAGCACCCCCACAACATGATGCTGCCACCCCCGTGATTCATGGTTGGGATGGTGTTCTTCGGCTTCCAAGCATCCCTCTTTTTCCTCCAAACATAACGATGGTCATTATGGCCAAACAGTTCTATTTTTGTTTCATCAGACTAGAGGACATTTCTCCAAAAAGTACAATCTTTGTCCCCATGTGCAGTTGCAAACCGTAGTCTGGCTTTTTTATGGCGGTTTTGGAGCAGTGGCTTCTTCCTTGCTGAGCGGCTCCAAAACCACCATTAAAAAGCCAGACTACGCTTTGCAACTGCACATGGGGACAAAGATCGTACTTTTTGGAGAAATGTCCTCTGGTCTGATGAAACAAAAATAGAACTGTTTGGCCATAATGACCATCGTTATGTTTGGAGGAAAAAGGGGGATGCTTGCAAGCCGAAGAACACCATCCCAACCGTGAAGCACGGGGGTGGAAGCATCATGTTGTGGGGGTGCTTTGCTGCAGGAGGGACTGGTGCACTTCACAGAATAGATGGCATCATGAGAAAATGGTGGATATATTGAAGCAACATCTCAAGACATCAGTCAGGAAGTTAAAGCTTGGTTGCAAATGGATCTTCCAAATGGACAATGACCCCAAGCATACTTCCAAAGTTGTGGCAAAATGGCTTAAGGACAACGAAGTCAAGGTATTGGAGTGGCCATCACAAAGCCCTGACCTCAAGCCTATAGAGCATTTGTGGGCAGAACTGAAAAAGCTTGTGCGAGCAAGAAGGCCTTCAAGCCTGACTAAGTTACACCAGCTCTGTCAGGAGGAATGGGCCAAAATTCACCCAACTTATTGTGGGAAGCTTGTGGAAGGCTACCTGAAACATTTGACCCAAGTTAAACAATTTAAAGGCAATGCTACCAAATACTAATTGAGTGTATGTAAACTTCTGACCCACTTGGAATGTGATGAAAGAAATTAAAGCTGAAATAAATCATTCTCTCTACAATTATGACATTTCACATTCTTAAAAAATAGTGGTTATCCTAATTGACCCAAGACAGGGAATTTTTACTAGGATTAAATGTCAGGAATTGTGAAAAACTGAGTTGAAATGTATTTGGCTAAGGTGTATGTAAACATCCGACTTCAACTGTATCACTAGGAATAAAGTGACTAAGCAACAGGATAGACAATAAACAGCAGCAAAAAAGGTTTGTGCAAAAAGGGTCAATGCAGATAGTTAAATAGTTAACCAAATAGCTACCCGGAGCAACTATTATGTAGTCTTATGACTTGGGGGTAGAAGCTGTTCAGGTTCCTTTTGGTTCCAGACTTGGTGTATCGGTACCGCTTGCCTTGCGGTAGCAGGGAGAGCTGTCTATGACCTGGGTGGCTGGAGTACACTATAGAGTATAGGGAATAGGGTGCCATTTGGGACACTTTCCCAGGCCCTTCCTCTATAGGCTGTTACACCACCAGATTATCTATGACAATATTCAGACAGTTCCCTTTCCTCTGCAAAGCCTTATCGACCCAAACCCTCTGTTTGTCTCCGGTATCTTAGGCTGATAGTTGAGGTAGTTTCTTGCACGCTCCTGTGGCACTAAAGAACTGTATGACAGAGGCGTTGTCAGCGTGGAACTGATTTTATATGATGCTCAGTGGTTAAATTGAGCTAGATCTGTGGACATGTTAGGGTCAGAGTAATTTTTAGGGTTAGGGTTGAGCCGGGGTGTGGACATGAAGCTAGGGTTAGGGTTGAACCGATGTGTGGACATAGAGTTAGGGTTAGGGTTGTGGCTAGAGTTAAGGTTGAACCGATGTGTGGACATAGAGCTAGGGTCGTGGCTAGGGTTAAGGTTGAACCGATGTGTGGACAGAGTTAGGGTTAGGGTTGTGGCTAGGGTTAAGGTTGAACCGAGATGTGGACATAGAGTTAGGGTTGTGGCTAGGGTTAAGGTTGAACCGATGTGAGGACATAGAGTTAGGGTTGAACCGAGATGTGGACATAGAGTTAGGGTTGTGACTAGGGTTAAGGTTGAACCGATGTGTGGACATAGAATTAGGGTTCAGGTGGTGACTAGGGTTAAGGTTGAACCGATGTGTCGAAATGAAGCTAGGGTTAGGCTTGTCATCACTGAGCGTGCCTCCAATCAGCTGTGTGTCATAGGGCGTTACAGAGTGAGGAAAAAGGAAATGGGAATGGATAGGATAAGACGTGTCCTGTTGTGCTGCTGTTGTGCTGAGATTTTACAGTAGGAGCCTGTCTCTTTAAAACTCTGGTGGCCTTTCTCCCCTCTCTTTGTGTCTGTGTGTGTCTCTGTGTCACTCTGTCTCTCTCTCTCTCTCTGGTAAGTGGTAGCTCAAAGATTGGCCTTGCTGCTGTATAATCATGGGGACATCCCAAATGGCACCCTATTCCCTATGTAGTGCACTGCTTTTGACCCTTTTGACCAGGGCCCATAGGGCCCTGGTCAAAAGTAGTGCATTATATAGGGAATAGGGTGCCGTTTGGGATGCACCCTGGGCACCAATGCACCCTGGGCACCACCTGTATTAACTCCCTGAATGGTGTCTAGACACATTAAGGACTGATCTAAAATCGCTATGTTAAGGCTCTTGGGAGGACACAGTCAGTGTATTGTGAGGCTATCTTATCTCAGCTCTATTAGTTAGCCTTTTGACTGTCAGACACAGCAAGTTAGAATGCTCTGTTTATCAGTTACTTTGCTGGCTTATTTTGTACCACTTTGGCAGAGAGGACACTGAGATTTCCCCACTCTTAATAAATCCTTTAATGTTTTAGAGTGTACTATCTACAGTACATCAACAATATTGTGTTGGTGGCAACAATTGTTCTAGCTTGCCAAAATCTACCTTCTTGTACTTCAAAGGCATAGACATTAAGCTCAGGACAACTACAAACCAAATTACTGTCCAATGGAGAATCCCTACTTTATGTTTAATATCTGACTGAGAGATGTCATTTCCCTCTGACATCTACCCTGTACTGTATGTGCTGTGCTGACTTGAATATCCTCAGGCTTGGAAAAGCTGTAAAAGATTTACATTTTGATCCCCTCGAGTAATGGCCACTTCCCACTGTCAATCATGTCAGCCTTTTCCATTACAGTGGACAGAATCGGTGAGGATTTGCAGAGGGTGCAATTCTATTCTGCAATTTCACTGTGGAACTATATATTCTGTCAGTCCCCCTAGGGAGAGGTTGAGAAGCCACCTCAGTAATAACACCCCTGTACTTAATGGCACAATAGCCTGAGCAGCTATGGTTGAGAGACAGAGAGAGAGAGAGAGAGAGAGAGAGAGAGAGAGAGAGAGGGTGAGTGGTATGTAGTTGATGGCTGATGGGTTTGATGGGGTGATGGAGGAGTGGGGATGGGTCTGATGGGGTGATGCTCAGCTGGGGGATGTAATGAGGGGAAATGGGTGAGTCTCTCTCTCAGGCAGTGTGGGTTATACAGCCGCCAGTGAAATAGAGAGAGCTAGAGCGAGAGAGGAAATGTAATCTGATAGTTGGAAAGAAAGGTGGAGATGCCTGGAGGGAACACACTCGAAAACAGGTATGTCTCACTGTATGCATGTGTACGATGTGTACAAATGTAAAAGTTGTGTTGGGCTGTGTTTTTCTGTCTTCTCACCATTCCTTTGGGTGTGGTCTGAAGAAAGTTTGATGCCTGGTTGGCTTTTCCAAGTACCAGTAGGGGAGAAGGGGGTATGTTAAGCAATTTTTTACATTCAGCATCACTACATCAAGTGAAATATAGTATTCCTTCTAACAAATCTATCTACATACAGTGCATTCGGAAAGTATTCAGACCCCTTGACTTTTTCCACATTTTTTTAGGTTACAGCCTTCTTCTAAAATGTGTTAAATAGTTTTTTTCCCTCATCAATCTACGCACAATACCCCATAATGACAAAGCAAAAACATTTTTTTAGATACGTTTGTTAATGTATATAATTTTTTTGGTGGGAAATATCATATTTACATAAGTATTCAGACCCTTTACTCAGTACTTTGTTGAAGCACCTTTGGCAGCGATTAAAGCCTTCTTCTTGGGTATGACGCTACAAGCTTGGCACAACTGTATTTGGGGAGTTTCTCCCATTCCTCTTTGCAGATCCTCTCAAGCGCTGTCAGGTTGGATGGGGAGCGTTGCTGCACAGCTATTTTCAGGTCTCTCCTGAAGCCACACCTGTGTTGTCTTGGCTGTGTGTTTAGCGTTGTTGTCCTGTTGGAAGGTAAACCTTCGCCCCAGTCTGAGGTCCTGAGCACTCTGCAGCAGGTTTTCATCAAGGATCTCTCTGTACTTTGCTCTGTTCATCTTTCCCTCGATCCTGACTAGTCTCCCAGTTCCTGCCACTGTAAAACATCTCCACAGCATGAAGCTGCCACCACCATGCTTCACCATAGGGATGGTGCCAGGTTTTCTCCAGACGTGATGCTTGGCATTCAGGTCAAATAGTTCAATCTTGGTTTCATCAGACCAGAGAACTTAGTTTCTCATGCTCCGAGAGTCTTCAGGTGTCTTTTGGCAAACTCCAAGCGGTCTGTCGTGTGCCTTTTACTGAGGAGTGGCTTCCGTCTGAAGACTACCATAAAGGCCTGATTGGTGGAGTGCTGCAGAGATGGTTGTCCTTTTGGAAGCGTCTCCCATCTCCACAGAGGAACTTTAGAGCTCTGTTAGAGTGACCATCGGGTTCTTGGTCACCTCCCTGACCAAGGTCATTCTCCCCCAATTGCTCAGTTTGGTCGGGCGGCCAGCTCTAGGAATAGTCTTGGTGGTTCCAAACTTCTTCCATTTAATAATGATGGAGGCCACTGTGTTCTTGGGGACCTTCAATGCTGCAGGATTGTTTTGGTACCTTTCTCCAGATCTGTGCCTTGACACAATCCTGTCTCGGAGCTCTACGGACAATTACTTCGACCTCATGGCTTGGTTTTGGCTCTGACATGCATTGTCAACTGTGGGATCTTATATAGACAGGTGTGTGCCTTTCCAAATCATGTCCAATCAATTTAATTTACCACATGTGAACTCCAATCGTTGTAGAAACATCTCAAGGACGATCAATGGAAACAGGATGCACCTGAGCTCAATAAGGGCTCCCGAGTGGCACAGCGGTCTAAGGCACTGCATATCAGTGCTAGAGGCATCACTACAGTCCCTGGTTTGATTCCAGGCTGTATCACAACCGGCCATGATTGGGATTCCCATAGGGCGGCGCACAATTGGCCCAGCATCGTTAGGGTTAGCCTGGAGTAGGCCGTCTTTGTAAAGAATAATGTTTTCTTTACTGACTTGCCTAGTTAAATAAAGGTTAAATTATATAAATAAAACCTGAGCTCAATTTCGAGTCTCATGCAAATAAGTTTATTTATTTATTTATTTATCTTATATAAATTTGCTAAAATTTCTAAAACCTGTTTTCACTTTGTCGTTATTGGGTATTGTGTGTGATTGCTGAGGATTACATGGGGGGTTGGTAACCAAGTACACACTGAAACGGAGTAAGGAAGGTATGGGGGGCAGGTAGCCTAGTGGTTAGAGTGTTGGACTAGTAACCGAAAGGTTGCAAGATCGAATCCCTGAGCTGATTAGGTTAAAATCTATTGTTCTGCCCCTGAACAAGGCAGTTAACCCACTGTTCCTAGGCTGTCATTGAAAATAAGAATTGGTTCTTAACTGACTTGCCTAGTAAAATAAATTAAAAAATACTAAAAAGTTTGAGGGATGCATGAGTGAGTTCTGAGGGTATTTGGCACAGGCCATATACCAATTCCAGTTGTGTGGAGAGGCAGAACATTGTTGGCGGAGGTACTTCCCTATTCCTTGGTTCAGGCATTCCGTCTGCCCGTTGGTCTGGGGATACCCGAAGGAGATGCTGAGGGCGACCCCCAGTCGGTCACAGAAGACTCGCCACACCCGGAAGACAAACTGGGGCCCGTGGTCAGAGACGATGTCCTCCGGAATCCCATACAGACGGAACACCTGCTGGAACATACACATAATCAATTTTAGTATAAGGCTGTAACGTAACAAAATGTGAAAAAAGTCAACGGGTCTGAATACTTTCCGAAGGCACTGTATATTTCAGGATGTTGTGTATCCCTGGAAATAGTCAGAATGAATGTAAACAAAACAGTTTTGAAAACATAGTGTAGCTTGTCAAAAAAAGTGGGTATGGGGTAAGTTAAACATAGGTACAGGGTAAGTTTAGCTGCCTTGGGGTAAGTGGCTGATGGCGTCCTGTGACAGTAGGTGATGGTGCTGGTAGGTCAAAGTTTAATTCATGGAATGTTGGGGTTGTATATTGTATGTCTTAAATGTGTGCCTACTTTCAGATATAGATCTCTCTGTTCAATATCACTTACCCTTCCTTTTCTTGACCAGTTTCCTGGACAGGGATGTTGTTTTGATGTGCCAATTCATAGGACGTTTTCTGCATTAGAGGCACATCGAAGCCCCATTTTTTACTTATTTTTTTATTTCACCTTTATTTAACCAGGTAGGCCAGTTGAGAACAAGTTCTCATTTACAACTGCGAAGATAAAGCGAAGCAGTGTGACAAAAACAACAACACAGAGTTACACATGGGATAAACAAACGTACAGTCAATAACACAATAGAAAATCTGTATACATTGTGTGCAAATTTTGTAAGGAGGTAAGGCAATAAATAGGCCATAGTGGCGAAGTAATTACAATTTAGCAATTAACACTGGAGTGATTGATGTGCAGATGAGGATGTGCAAGTAGAAATACTGGTGTGCAAAAGAGCAGAAAAAACTAAAAACAAATATGGGGATGAGGTAGGTAGTAGGTTGGATGGGCTTTTTACAGATGGGCTGTGTACAACTGCAGCGATCGGTAAGCTGCTCTGACAGCCGATGATTGTTAGTTAGTGAGGGAGATATAAGTCTCCAACTTCAGTGATTTTTGCAATTCGTTCCAGTCATTGGCAGCAGAGAACTGGAAGGAAAGGCGGCCAAAGTAGGTGTTGGCTTTGAGGATGACCAGTGAAATATACCCGCTGGAGCGCGTGCTACAGTTGGTTGTTGCTATGGTGACCAGTAAGCTGAGAGAAGGCGGAGGGTTAGGCAGGGAATATGTAGCGAGGACCAGCCGACGAGAGCATACAGGTCGCAATGGTGGGTAGTATATGGGGCTTTGGTGACAAAACGGATGGCACTGTGATAGACTGCATCCAATTTGATGAGTAAAGTGTTGGAGGCTATTTTGTAAAAGACATCGCCAAAGTCAAGGATCGGCAGGATAGTCAGTTTTACGAGGGTATGTTTAGCGGCATGAGTGAAGAAAGGTTTGCTGCGAAATAGGAAGCCGATTCTAGATTTAATATTGGATTGGAGATGCTTAATATGAGTCTGCCCAGACACCTAGGCATTTATTGTTGTCCACATATTCTAAGTCAGAACCGTCCAGAGTAGTGATGATAGGTGGGCGGGCGGGTGCGGGCAGCGATCGGTTGAAGAGCATGCATTTAGTTTTACTTGCATTTAAGAGCAGTTGGAGGCCACAGAAGGAGTGTTGTATGGCATCGAAGCTTGTTTGGAGGTTTGTTAACACAGTGTCCAAAGAAGGGCCAGATGTATACAGAATGGGGTTGTCTGCGTAGAGATGGATCAAAGAATCACCCACAGCAAGAGCGACATTATTGATATATACAGAGAAAAGAGTCGGCCTGAAAATTGAACCCTGTGGCACCCCCATAGAGACTGCCAGAGGTCCGGACAACAGGCCCCCTGATTTGACACACTGAACTCTATCTGCGAAGTAGTTAGTGAACCAGGCGAGGCAGTCAGAAAAACCAAGGCTGTTGTGTCTGCTGATAAGAATACAGTGATTGACAGAGTCTCGAAAGCCTTGGCCAGGTTGATGAAGATGGCTGCACAGTACTGTTTTTTATCGATGCTGGTTATGATATCGTTTAGGACCTTGAGCATGGCTGAGGTACACCCGTGACCAGCTCGGAAACCGGATTGTATAGCAGAGAAGGTACGGTGGGATTCGAGATGGTCGGTGATCTGTTTGTTCACTTGGCTTTCGAAGACTTTAGAAAGGCAGGGCAGGATGAATATAGGTCTGTAACAGTTTGGATCTAGAGTGTCTCCCCTTTTGAAGAGGGGGATGATCGCGGCCGCTTTCCAATCTTTAGGATTCTCAGACGATACGAAAGAGAGGTTGAACAGACTAGTAATAGGGGCTGTGACAATGGCGGCAGATCATTTTAAGAAGAGAGGGTCCAGATTGTAAAGCCCAGCTGATTTGTAGGGATCCAGATTCTGCAGCTCTTTCAGGATATCAGCTGTCTGGATTTGGGTGAAGGAGAAGTGGGGGGGGGGGGCTTGGGCCAGTTACTGCGGCGGGATGCGGAGCTGTTGGCCGGGGTTGGGGTAGCCAGGTGAAAAGCGTGGTCAGCCGTAGAGAAATGCTTCTTGAAATTCGCGATTATAGTGGATTTATCGGTGGTGACAGTGTTTCCTAGCCTCAGTGCAGTGGGCAGCTGAGAGGAGGTGCTCTTATTCTCCATGGACTTTACAGTGTCCCAAAACTTTTTGGAATTAGTGCTGATGGATAAAAAAATTTGTTAAAAAAGCTAGTCTTTGCTTTCCTAACTGACTGTGTATATTGGTTCCTGACTTCCCTGAAAAGTTACATATCGCGGGGCCTATTCGAAGCTAGCGCCACAGGATGTTTTTGTGCTGGTCAAGGGCAGTCAAGTCTGGAGTGAAGCATGGGCTATATTTGTTCTTAGTTCAGAATTTTTTGAAAGGGGCGTGCTTATTTAAGATGGTGAGGAATGCACTTTTGAAGAACAACCGGGAATCCTCTACTGACGGGATGAGGTCAACATCCTTCCAGGATTCCCGGGCCAGGTCGATTAGAAAGGCCTGCTTGCAGAAGTGTTTTAGGGAGAGTTTGACAGTGATGAGGGGTGGTCGTTTGACTGTGACTTATTTCCCTCATTAAAATGCAAATCAATTTATAACATTTTTGACATGCGTTTTCTTTGATTTTTTTGTTGTTAATCTGTCTCTCACTGTTCAAATAAACCTACCATTAAAATTATAGACTGATCATTTCTTTGTCAGTGGGCAAATGTACAAAATCAGCAGGGGATAAAATACTTTTTTCCCTCACTGTACTTAAAATCACACAGGACACCGGATAAGACAGGAGAAATACTCCAGATATAACAGACTAACACATAAACTACTGCAGCATAAATACTGGAGGCTGAGACAGGAGGGGTCAGGAGACACTGTGGCCCCATCCGATGATACCCCCGGACAGGGCCAAACAGGCAGGATATAACCACACCCACTTTGCCAAAGCACAGCCCCCACACCACTAGAGGGATATCTTCAACAACCAACTTACCATCCTGAGACAAGGCCGAGTATAGCCCACAAAGATCTCCGCCACGGCACAACCCAAGGGGGGGGCGCCAACCCAGACAGGAAGACCACGTCAGTGACTCAACCCACTCAAGTGACACACTCCTCCTAGGGACGGCATGGAAGAGCACCAGTATGCCAGTGACTCAGCCCCTGTAATAGGGTTAGAGGCAGAGAATCCCAGTGGAGAGAGGGGAACCGGGCAGGCAGAGACAGCAAGGGCGGTTTGTTGCTCCAGTGAATTCCCGTTCACCTTCACACTCCTGGGCCAGACTACACTCAATCATAGGACCTACTGAAGAGATGAGTCTTCAATAAAAACTTAAAGGTTGAGACCGAGTCTGCATCTCTCACATGGGTAGGCAGACCATTCCATAAATATTGAGCTCTATAGGAGAAAGACCTGCCTCCAACTGTTTGCTTAGAAATTCTAAGGACAATTAGGAGGCCTGCGTCTTGTGACCGTAGTGTACGTGTAGGTATGTACGGCAGGACCAAATCGGAAAGATAGGTAGGAGCAAGCCCATGTAATGCTTTGTAGGTTAGCAGTAAAACCTTGAAATCAGCCCTTGCCTTACCAGGAACCCAGTATAGAGAGGCTAGCACTGGAGTAATATGATCACATTTTTTGGTTCTAGTCAGGATTCTAGCAGCCGTATTTAGCACTAACTGAAGTTTATTTAGTGCTTTATCTGGGTAGCCGGAAAGTAGAGCATTGCAGTAGTCTAACCTAGAAGTAACAAAATCATGGATTCATTTTTCTGCATCATTTTTGGACAGAAAATGTCAGATTTTTGCAATGTTACATAGATGGAAAAAAGCTGTCCTTGAAACAGTCTTGATATGTTCGTCAAAAGAGAGATCAGGGTCCAGAGTAATGCCGAGGTCCTTCACAGTTTTAGTTGAGACGACTGTACAACCATCAAGATTAATTGTCAGATTCAACAGAAGATCTCTTTGTTTCTTGGGACCTAGTACAAGCATCTCTGTTTTGTCCGAGTTTAAAAGTAGAAAGTTTGCAGCCATGCACTTCCTTATGTCTGAAACACAGGCTTCCAGCGAGGGCAATTTTGGGGCCTAACCATGTTTCATTGAAATGTACAGCTGTGTGTCAAGCGCATAGCAGTGAAAGTTAACATTATGTTTTCGAATGACATCCCCAAGAGGTAAAATATATAGTGAAAACAATAGTGGTCCTAAAACGGAACTTTGAAGAATACCGAAATTTACAGTTGATTTGTCAGAGGACAAACCATTCAGAGGCAAACTGATATCTTTCCGACAGATAAGATCTAAACAAGGCGAGAACTTGCCCGTGTAGACCAATTTGGGTTTCCAATCTCTCCAAAAGAATGTGGTGATCGATGGTATCGAAAGCAGCACTAAGGTCTAGGAGCACGGGGACAGATGCAGAGCCTCAGTGTGACGCCATTAAAAGGTAATTTACCACCTTCACATGTGCAGTCTCAGTGCTATGATGGGGTCTAAAACCAGACTGAAGCATTTCATATACATTGTTTGTCTTCAGGAAGGCAGTGAGTTGCTGCGCAACAGCTTTTTACATTTATTTGGGGAGGAATGGGAGATTCGATATAGGCCGATAATTTTTATATTTTCTGGGTCATGGTTTAGCTTTTTCAAGAGAGGCTTTATTACTGCCACTTTTAGTGAGTTTGGTACACATCCGGTGGATAGAGAGCCATTTATTATGTTCAACATAGGAGGGCCAAACACAGGAAGCAGCTCTTTCAGTAGTTTAGTTGGAATAGGTTCCAGTATGCAGCTTGAAGGTTTAGAGGCCATGATTATTTTCATCATTGTGTCAAGAGATATAGTACTAAAACACTTAAGTGTCTCCCTTGATCCTAGGTCCTGGCAGAGTTGTGTAGACTCAGGACAACTGAGCTTTGGAGGAATACGCAGATTTAAAGAGGAGTCCGTAATTTGCTTTCTAATGATCATGATCTTTTCCTCAAAGAAGTTAATGAATTTATCACTGCCATAGTGAAAGTCATCCTCTCTTGGGGAATGCTGCTTTTTAGTTAGCTTTGCGACAGTATCAAAAATACATTTTAGATTGTTCTTATTTTCCTCAACTAAGTTGGAAAAATAGGATGATCGAGCAGCAGTGAGGGCTTTTCGATACTGCACGGTACTGTCTTTCCAAGCTAGTCGGAAGACTTCCAGTTTGGTGTGGCGCCATTTCCGTTCCAATTTTCTGGAAGCTTGCTTCAGAGCGCGGGTATACAATGGAGCTAGTTTCTTATGACAAATGTTTTTAGTTTTTAGGGATGTGACTACATCTAGGGTATTGCGCAAGGTTAAATTGAGTTCCTCAGTTAGGTGGTTAACTGATTTTTGTCCTCTGACGTCCTTGGGTAAGCAGAGGGAGTCTGGAAGGGCATCAAGGAATCTTTGGGTTGTTTGAGAATTTATAGCACGACTTTTGATGATCCTTGGTTGGGATCTGAGCAGATTATTTGTTGCGATTGCAAACGTAATAAAATGGTGGTCCGATAGTCCAGGATTATGAGGAAAAACATTAATATCCACAACATTTATTCCATGGGACAAAACTAGGTCCAGAGTATGACTGTGGCCGTTAGTAGGTCCAGAGACATGTTGGACAAAACCCACTGAGTCGATGATGGCTCCGAAAGCTTTTTGGAGTGTGGACTTTTCCATGTGAATATTAAAGTCAACAAAAATGTGATTATTATCTGCTATGACTACAAGGTCCGATAGGAATTCAGGGAACTCAGTGAGAAACGCTGTATATGGCCCAGGAGGCCTGTAAACAGTAGCTATAAAAAGTGATTGAGTAGGCTGCATAGATTTCATGACTAGAAGCTCAAAAGATGAAAACATCAGGGTTTTTTTTTGTAAATTGAAATTTTCTATCGTAAATGTTAGCAACCCCTCCGCCTTTGCGGGATGCGCGGGGGATATGGTCACTAGTGTAACCAGGAGGTGACACCTCATTTAACACAGTAAATTCATCAGGCTTAAGCCATGTTTCAGTCAGGCTAATCACATCAAGATTATGATCAGTGATTAGTTAATTGACTATAACTGCCTTGGAAGTGAGGGATCTAACATTAAGTAGCTCTATTTTGAGATGTGAGGTATCACAATCTCTTTCAATAATGGCAGGAATGGAGGAGGTCTTTATTCTAGTGAGATTGCTAAGGCGAACACCGCCATGTTTAGTTTTGCCCAACCTAGGTTGAGGCACAGACACGGTCTCAATGGGGATAGCTGAGCTGAGCTGACTACACTGACTGTGCTAGTGGCAGACTCCACTAAGCTGGCAGGCTGGCTAACAGCCTGCTGCCTGGCCTGCACCCTATTTCATTGTGGAGCTAGGGGAATTAGAGCCCTGTCTATGTTCGTAGATAAGATGAGAGCACACCTCCAGGTAGGATGGAGTCTGTCACTCCTCAACAGGCTAGACTTGGTCCTGTTTGTGGGTGAGTCCCAGAAAGAGGGCCAATTATCTACAAATTCTATCTTTTGGGAGGGGCAGAAAACAGTTTTCAACCAGCGATTGAGTTGTGAGACTCTGCTGTAGAGCTCATCATTCCCCCAAACTGGGAGGGGGTCAGAGACAATTACTCGATGCCGACACATCTTCCTAGCTGATTTACACGCTGAAGCTATGTTGCGCTTGGTTACCTCTGACTGTTTCATCCTAACATCGTTGGTGCCGACGTGGATAACAATATCCCTATACCGTCTACACTCGCCAGTTTTAGCTTTAGCCAGCACCATCTTCAGACTAGCCTTAACGTCGATAGCCCTGCCCCCTGGTAAACAGTGTATGATCGCTGGATGATTCGTTTTAAGTCTAATACTGCGGAGTCGCCAATGACTAGGGTTTTCAATTTGTCAGAGCTAATGGTGGGAGGCTTCGGCGTCTCAGACCCCGTAACGGGAGGAATAGAGACCAGAGAAGGCTCGGCTTCTGACTCCGACTCGCTGCTTAATGGGGAGAACCGGTTGAAAGTTTCTGTCGGCTGAATGAGCGACACCGGTTGAGCATTCCTACAGCATTTCCCTCCAGAAGCAATGACAAAATCGTCCGGCTGCGGGGACCGTGCGAGGGGATTTATTCTACTATCTGTACTTACTGGTGGCACAGACGCTGTTTCATCCTTTCCTACTCTGAAATTACCCTTGCCTAACGATTGTGTCTGAAGCTGGGCTTGCAGCACAGCTATCCTCGCCGTAAGGCGATCGTTCTCCTGTATATTATGAGTACAGCGACTGCAATTAGAAGGCATCATGTTAATGTTACTACTTAGCTTTGGCTGGTGGAGGTCCTGACGAACCATGTCCAGATAAAGCATCCGGAGTGAAAAAGATGAATGAAAAAAGGTTGAGTGAGGGAAAAACTAAAAATATAAACGTAATTAAAAAGTTGTCAGGTAGCAAAGTAAGGTTAGCAACAAAATGTACAGCAGCACGTAAACAAGTCTGCAAGTTGTGACTGGAAATGGCATGTTACACGTGACAAGATGCCGAAATACGTCAGCAGACCAGTCGTGATGGATCGGCGGGGGTCCGTGTCGACAAAGGGTCCAGGCCAATTGGCAAGAGAGGTGTTGTAGTTGGTGTACTTTGTTTGCTAGCCGGGGGAATGGGCCTAGCTCGAGGCTAACTGGTGCTTGCTTCTGGACAAGAGCGTTAGCTACGATAGCCACTCAGTAGAAGCTAGCTAGCTGCAATGATCCGGTGTAATGGTCCAGAGCTTGCGGTAGGAATCCGGTGATGTAGTGGGGGAAAAAATCAGTCGCGCTGTGCAGACTGGTGGATATTATCCGGGCTATCCGGGCTAAAGTGGCTGGTGTCTGTGCTAAAGGTAAAGACTGCTAGCAGTGGCTAACAATGACTAAATAGCTAGTAGCTAATTAGCTGGCTGGCTTCTGAAGGCTAGCTTCTGATGGAGGTTCCGGTTATAAGGTCTAAAAGAAATAGCAGGTAACTTCTGCAGCGGCAACTTGCCCGTCTGACAATGACGCAACTTCAGCAGCTGCATCGGATCCTGATCGACCTGCACTGCGTTCCTGTGATCATCCTCGAAGCCGGTGTCATTGCGCTGCATGTGCAGCACATCGGGGGGGTTACTGTCACGGATCCCTCTAGAACTTTCATTCCGTACACCTGGCCCCTATTCCCACTGATTGTATTTGTATATATGTGCCCTTTGTTCCCCATGGTGCTGTCGACTATTGTTACTATGTCCATTGGTGTGTGTGAGTACCTGTGCGTTTTGGGCTTTTGTGCCGTTGTGGATTGCGCAGATGATTACAGGTCTCGTCCCGTGTGGTAATCATCGTGCCCATGTGTTATTTATTCAAGGTACTCTTTTGTTTGGGTTTCAACCCTGTGTTTTTGTTACGTGTTTGCTTGGTCTTCGTCTCATAGAAAAAATACTATGCATATTGGGCCTGATTCAGACTTGCACACCTTTACTAAGCACTTCTCAGTAGCTGCTATTCAGACTTACCTTATACAGGTTCGTAACGGGCTTTGCAGGCGTGGTTCCCTTTTGCATGCTGATTACATTTAATTCAACTGCTGAAAACCCTCACACTTGCTTGACAACAGATTTCCTGTAGTTTTCATTCTATAGGGTTTTCAGCATATTTATCGAAAGCCATCCCTTTAAATTTGGTGTAACTTTAATTCGAATTTTCTCGACTCACTAGAATATATGGAGAGAACGGTTCAGAATATTAGGTATCACTGAAAAAAGCCATGTAAATACATGCATATTTATTTGTCTCCTTTTCAGAACCAATTGATAGATTTAAAAACACTCTTATCTTGTATATTATTTATGGTTAGGAAAGTATTTATGAATAATACAAAAAAAGAGGTATGGAGAGCCAAAATATCCCACTGGACAAAAACTGGTTAAGTCAATGTTATTTCCATGTAATTTCAACTCCCAAAATAAATGTGATGACGTTGAATCGACGTGGAAAACTGACTAGAAGTCTCAAAGTCAACTCCGAATACCTTTTCTCCGCCGGCGGTGTCTTGGAGCAGCCTCTGGGATAAGTTCAATTGCCCTGGGTGGTACGAACAAAGGATCCAATTCGGGAAAGTCGTATTCCTGGTCGTAATGCTGGTGAGTTACCGTCGCTCTGATATCCACAAGGTACTTCTGTCTGTATGTAATAGCACAAAAAATGTTCTGTGTTAAAAAAAAACGAAATACTGCAAAGTTGCTTAGGAGCTAGATGCAGAGCCATGTCTGTTGATGCCATCTTGCAAGGCGCTACAGAAGTAGTGTGTGCAGCCCAGTACATCACTGGGGCCGAGCTCCCTGCCATTCAGGACCTCAATACCAGGCAGTGTCAGAGGAAGGCCCTAAAATCTGTCAAAGACTCCAGGCACCCAAGTCATTTAACACAAAACGGTGTTCTCTGCTACTACATGGCAAGTGGTACCAATGTACAAAGTCTGGAACAAACAGGATCCTGAACAGCTTCTACCCCCGAGCCATAAGATCGCTAAATAGTTAGAAGATGGCACATAACAGCATTAAAAACACTCATATGGTCCTCTGTGTGCAAACATCACAATCAGAATCCTATTTGTATCCTCGTTGAGGTTTCTTGGACCCATCTGTTCAAATATTGTCATTTTTTATTTGGTCATGTAACGACAATATAAAATCCAATCACAATGGAATGTTCTTGTCTACAATCACTTCACAAAACATACAATCTTGAAACAGATTAACAATTCCATAACTGCAAGGTTGGAATTTTGATAGTGATGAGCATTCACCAGGAAACATAATTGATAGTGATTTTAGAAAGCTGAGGGAAATAGCGGAATAGCTAAAGGCAAATGAAGGACAAATGAATAATGAATAAGAAAAAATCCAATTCCATTCAAATCCCATTGCAGGGATGTAATTACGGCAAGAGCCTGACTGTTGAATGAGGTCAATCAGTGCTTTGGTTGATATCTGACGTGGGTTGCTGTTCTGCTCTATAGTTACATTGATCAACAGAGGTAAATGGCAGTGGTAATATACTGTTCTGAGGAGAATGGTTGTATGAGAAGAACCAATGCCAAACTGATTTGAAAATAACAATGTTTTAACCTTTAATATTTATATGTATGTAGTGTTGTGTTGTCTCTCTTGTCGTGATGTGTGTTTTGTCCTATATTTCTATATTTTTTTATATTTTTTATTTTTAATCTCAGCCCCGTCCCTGCAGGATGGGCCAATGCCTTTTGGTAGGCCGTCATTGTAAATAAGAATTTGTTCTTAACTGACTTGCCTAGTTAAATAAAGGTTAAATAAATAAATAAATAAAATAATATACAGTAGTTTGTTACACCATGTGTAGACAGTAAAGGAATGAATGAATTACATTACGTTCATACACTGGTTTTAAAAATTCAACATTATTACATTTCAGAAAGCTTTTCCCTATTCATGCAACATGGAATTGTTTAGTTCCATTACCATACACTAATATGGTGTTTTTTGAGTGACTTGTTAAATGCTTGATTCCTATTCATCTCCTGAGTAGCATGGGATCCATTTGCTCACTGTTGGGGAAAATGTTATGCATGTAAAAAGCATCTCTGCCAGAGCAAAGTACAATGTCATTATGATAACTGATGGTTTTTGAACACTCGATGACACATAAGTTCAGGCTTTTATCCATTGTTTTGGCACTGCTTGTTGTCAAGGCCTCTGGGAGATAATGCATTATGTTCAGATACGCAATTATGTTTCATTATAAACACGCACTCCATAACCAAACCAATGACCAAAACAATTAACAAGGAAAACGACAACAAAAACATGGAGTCTCAACAACATGATGGATAGCTAAGAAAGTGTCTGTCTGAAAATGTCTAAATTGCCCCTGGGAAAGTGCCATCAGTCTTACAGTTGAGGCGTGACTGCTGAGAGGCCCAGAGGAGCTGTATTTTTCTTGCCATCAGCTTCAAAATATGACAAGACAAGTGGGGCCCACCATTGGGGTGGGTGTCTGTCTGTCTAAAAACAGAGAGAGAGAGAGCGAGAGAGAGGAGGATGGGTGAGAGAGAGAGAGAAACAGAGATATAGAGTCAAATCAAATCAAATCATATTTGTCACATGCTCTGAATACAACAGGTGTAGACCTTCCTGTGAAATGCTTACTTACAAGCCCTTAACCAACAATGCAGTTCAAGAAAGAGTTAAGAAAATATTTACTAAAAAAACTAAAGTAAAAATAGTAACATAAAAAGAAAAGGTAACCGAATAAAAACAACAATAACGAGGCTATATACAGGGGGTACCCGTACCGAGTCAATGTGTGCGGGTACAGGTTAGTCTAGTTATTTTGTACATGAAGGTAGGGGTTAAGTGACAATGCATAGATAATAAACAGTAGCAGCAGTGTAAAAACAAGGGGGGCATGTCAATGTAAATAGTCCAGGTGGCCATTTGATTCATTTTTCATTAGTCTTATGGCTTGGGGGTAGAATCTGTTAAGGAGCCTTTTGGTCCTAGACTTGGCGCTCCGGTACCGCTTGCCGTGCGGTAGCAGAGAGAACAGTCTATGACTTGAGTGACTGGAGGCTTTGACAATTTTTTGGGCCTTCCTCTGACACTGCCTAGAATATAGGTCCTGGATGGTAGGAAGCTTTGGTCCAGTGATGTACTGGGCGGTTCGCACTACCCTCTGTAGTGCCTTACGGTCAGATCCCGAGCAGTTGCCATACCAGGCGGTGATGCAACCCATCAGGATGCTCTCGATGGTGCAGATGTAGAACTTTTTTAGGATCTGGGGACCCATGCCAAATATTTTCAGTCTCCTGATGGGGAAAAGGTGTTGTCGTGCCCTCTTCACAACTGTCTTGGTGTGTTTAGACCATGATAGTTTATTGGTGATGTGGACACCAAGGAACTTGAAACTCTCAACCCGCTCCACTACAGCCCCGTCAATGTTAATGAGGGCCTGTTCGGCCCGCCTTTTCCTGTCGTCCACTATCAGCTCCTTTGTCTTGCTCACATTGAGGGAGAAGTTGTTGTCCTGGCACCACACTGCCAGGTCTCTAACCTCCTCCCTATAGGCTGTCTCATTGTTGTCGGTGATCACTGTTGTGTCGTCAGCAAAATTAAAGACGGTGTTGGAGTCGTGTTTGGCCACGCAGTTGTGGGTGAACAGGGAATACAGGAGGGGACTGAGCACGCAATATGTCTGTGTTTATCTGTTTTGCTTACGATATGTGGCACCAAAGAACATGCAGGAAATAGAGAAAAAACACAACAGCAGTGCTGGCTAGCTGAAAGTACAGACAGATCGAGAGCCGGTTAAGATGCAAAGTGTTTGAGTTGATCCCGCTGAGGCTATTGTTGTGCAGGTGCAGTAGATCGATGTAGGTAAATGTCACACTCCTTTGCCATGGGAGCAGAGACACCTGTGAGTTAGGACAAACCTGAGGTGATGCACTCCCTGGACCCTGGGGACAAGACATTTAGAGGCAGTATCGTTAGTGAACATATATAATAGCTAATTGATGAAAGAAAAAATGAAAGAGTCTGACTTTGAGGGTCTGAAAGGTTGTCTTGATTGTTTTTTGACTTATATGGCTATCAATTAAACCCCATCTGTTGTGATAGTCTATTTTTGGTCCTTTACGGGTATAGAAGTCTCTCTTTTTAAAATGGCTTTTTGTTAAGACAGATATCCATGCATACTTAGCGGTTTTTTTTAAGAAGGAAAAAAAACTTCTAAGCAGCAGGATTGTCTTGGAGTCTGAGAGCTATAGGAAAGGGCTATTCCACTGAAAAAGGCTGAGCTAGAAAAGTGAAGGTGTCTTATGATGTAACAGAAGTGTCATGCTCACATGACCTTGCCAAAGACCTGAAGACTTGTGTTAGCTCCCCAAGCGAATGCCTTAGCTTTAGCTCAGAGAGCTAACACAGTTCTATGGTGTGTAGGAGTCTCGAGTTTGAACCCAGTCAATCCCACATACAGGCTGTGGCAGCAGTCTCTCTATGCCCTCTATGTAGATCTCTTCCCCACCTGCCTGGCTAATAGCAGGTCCTCTCTTAGAGCTGGGTCATATTCGTTAGTGCGCACCATTTCAAAACGTAGCAAAACATTTTGCAATGGAAAAGGAAAACTATAGTTTTTTACTGGACAACATCAGGTAGAAGTTGTTCAATGTTTTCTTTCATTTGGTGTTTAAGGATAGCCCCCTTTTTTTCAATTTTCGCCTAAATGACAAACACAAATCTAACTGCCTGTAGCTCAGGCCCTGAAGCAAGGATATGCATATTCTTGGTACCATTTGAAAGGAAAGACTTTGAAGTTTGTGGAAATGTGAATTGAATGTACAAGAATATAACAGAATAAATCTGGTAGAAGAAAATACAAAGAAAAAAGCCAACCGTTTTTTCTACCACCATCTTTGAAATGCAACAGAAAGGTCCTAGTTCCAACCATCACTCTGGTTGTAATTCCGATAGCAGCAGTGTATGTGCAAAGTTTCAGATGGATAACTTGAGGTATGAGCGAACTACAAGACTTTTAGTGTGAAGTCCCCAGGTACATATTACATTTTTCTGCAAGAATATCATCAAATCTGTATACTTGGACTTTGATTTAGCTTTCCAAGTATTAGTAGCCATATTATAAGTTCAACATTTGCAAAACAACCAGTTTTCATAACTTCATAGCTCTGAATATTCTTCTAATTTTTGTCCAAAAGGAAATGGCATGCTGTCGCAAAAGGTTAGCACCTACATTTTGCGACAGACACAGGGTTTCCGGATACTCCGTAAAGCCCAGCTCATTGGCTATCTAGCCAGCTTTGTTTGACCCCGATTGGTGCTTATTTGACAGTTAGAGTTGTTCAAGTGAAGACCGCCGGTGTCATCGGCGTGCCATGAAGGCGTCGCTCTCTGACCAAATATGGTGTCCAATAGAATATACTTCACCCCTAATGATATAGTGACGTCTTGTTACGTTCTAGGATCTCTGAGGAATACATACAAATATGATTTGACTCATTGAAACAACATTTAGGGTGAGATTTACACAGATTCCTTTCTTTGCAAATTGAACAATTGGAAATACAAAATTGATCGTGCATGCTATATAGACCTTTTTAGGATATACAAAATTATGTTATCTAACAAAACGACACTTCATGTTATCTCTGGGACCTTTTGGATGATAAATCAGAGCAAGATTTCAAAATGTAAGTACACATTTCACCTTCAGAGGTGTATTTATCAAACCTATCGCGGTGAAAAAAGTGTTTTGTTGTTAGGAGCTCTCCTCAAACAATAGCATGGCATAAATTGGACAGTGCAGTTATATTAACAATAATTTACGCTTTCAGCCGATATAAGACACTTATATTTACCGACATTTGTTGTTTCTCTAAAATCTGCGATCTTGACATAAGGCGCTGCATGATATACAACTGTCCCGTTGACGGGACTCTGATCCCTAAGAAATACGACCCTGTTCAGGCTTGTGTCTAATGTCTATCTCCTGCCATTAATTGTCTGTGTTAAGGCTGTCTACTGTTTTTATCAGTCTAATTATGTCATATGTTAATAGGCAGGGACTCGTGAAGAGTTCCTCTCTCTACAGACACAATTATATATATTTTTTATCAGATAGCAACCGATTGGGCTGAAGAATGGGGTCACTTGAGTTTTGCATCACAGTGACTTTATGAATTGGGAGGGTTCAAGTAGAATAAAGAGCACAGTGTTGAATTGAATCATGATCTTAGGGGTCAGTAAAGGAGCATGATGAACGATCAGTGCTTAGGATGGAGGAGGGGTGAAAGGGAGGAGAGAGGTGGAGGGGAGGAGAGAGAGGGGAGTATGAAGGCACCAGTGTGGCCTCATCTCCTCTCCAGATTCTGGCTAGACTGAGTGGAGCCACTGTCTCTCCTCTGGCTCCGCTGGCCCGGGGAGCTCCAGGTGTGAAGCCTCACATTGATCCCCAGTTGTTATTCATGTAATCTCTGGCAGCACGGTCGTAAAGCATTTCACACTTGTCATGTTTCGACTCCAGGGTTGGCTTTGGGTCAGTGCAGAGTGTTGCTAGATGAGAGGAGAGAGAGAAGGGTGCTGCGCGACAAGGAACGGGAGCATAATTTGCTAAAGTGCCATTTCCTGCTGCTTTGCGTTGTCTGTTTCCATTAGCGTAATGAGAACATAAATATGTCTCTTCTTTTTCTCATAAAGAAAACAGTTGGCTGGCACAATGAGCCCCCGTTTTCAGAGTCGGCAGGATCTGCATATGACTGCGTTGTTCCATGGCACAACCAGAGGACTTTTTCCTTGAGGTGACAGTGGCTGTTTTGTGAGATGTTTTTTTCTGTCAGTTGTACAAGCAGTGCAGTAAATGTCCAATGCTCTATTGGAGGAACACTTTTGGTTTATGTTATCAAGTGCATTGATACCAACATGTCTAACAAAGGAAACGATTTTAGATGGGTTTAATCCCATGTCTCATTATAAAAACATATGCTGATCGTGGTCATTAGTCAAATAAAAATTCATCCTAAATCTGGATTTAATTTGGAATAAACTTATGACATTCCTCTCTCTTGCTGGAATGACTCAGTTTTGGGCAGTGGTGTAAAGTACTTTAAGTAAAAATACTTTAAAGTACTACTTAAGTAGTTTTCTTGGGTATCTGCACTTTACTATTTATATTTTTGACAAATTTTACTTTTACTTGACTACATTCCTAAAGAAAATAATGTACTTTTTACTCCATCATTTTTTTTACCCCCTTTTTGTGGTATCCAATTGGTAGTTACAGTCTTGTCTCATTGCTGCAACTCCCGTACGGACTCGGGAGAGGCGAAGGTCGAGAGCCGTGCGTCCTCCGAAATACAATCCAACCAATCCGCACCTGCTTCTTGACACAATGCCCACTTAACCCGGAAGCCAGCCGCACCAATGTGTCGGAGGAAACACCATACACCTGGCTACCGTGTCAGCGTGCACTGCACCCAGCCCACCACAGGAGTCGCTAGGGTGCGATGGTACAAGGACATCCCTGCCGGCCAAACCCTCCCCTAACCCGGACGACACTGGGGCAATTGCGCGGCGCCCATGGGTCTCCCGGTCACGGCCGGCTGCGACAGAGACTGGACTCGAACCCAGAATCTCTAGTGGCACAGCTAACACTGCGATGCAATTAAATTTACTTTTGATACTTAAGTATATTTAGAACCAAATACTTTTAGACTTTTACTCAAGTACTATTTTACTGGTTGACTTTTACTTTTACTTGAGTAATTTTCATTAATTTATCTATACTTTTACTCAAGTATGACAATTGCGTACTTTTTCCACCACTGGTTTTGGGTCAGTAGAGTTGCAGCAACAGTTTTAAGGGGCTGAGATAACAAACTGTTAAAATATCTAACTGAGAGAGACCATATCCCAGTACGACTGATGGCTCTGTTAGCTGGTACAATCTTGACAATACACTTGAGTAAAATGTCACAACAATGTGGATTCTTATATCATGTGTCCCAAATGGCACCCTATTCCCAAAGGGCACTGGTCAAAAGTAGTGCACTACAGTACATATAGGGCATTGGATGCCATTTCAGACACACATTGGTAATACAACTGGAATACAAACTATATCACTGAAATATGGATTCTTATGCACGTTCACCGCAGTTCTATGTGTTTATACAGAACTTATATAGAGAGAGGGAGCATAATGGTGCTGATATATCACAATTTCCTGGAGCCAGGACTAAATTATTCCCAGCCGTAACCGCAAAAAGATTGTCCTTAGAGTCAGTGGGAGCCAGTCTATTGCTACAATGAGTGGCCTGTGGCTTTTGGACTCCAGAGTTTGTAACCGTTTGGTAGGAAAACCATTGCTTTAGGAGGAATTGCACTGATAAAAGTTACATCTATGCAAGCCTAAATATCTTCTATTGAGTGATAATGCACTTAAAAAACACAAATGTTGTATTTTTGTAGGAAGCTAAATTATCTGTCATTGGCAGATATTTTTAAATATTTACTTATATTAGCCTTTTTTTTTAGGTTAAAATAAGACCAATTATCTGCCAATGACATGAGACTATTTAGCTTGATACAAAAAAAATAGAAACATACCAATTTTGAGTGAATTGTCACTCAATATAAGATATTTAGGCTTGCTTAGATTTCACTTTTTGCAGTGAATACCATAGAGATACCAGCACTGCACAAATCCTCCACCAACTATCAAATGATAAAAGTGTCACAAGCAAGAAAATGTCAACCAGAATAGATATACAATTATCAATATCATATTAGATGTTCTTGTCATCCAACAATGGACCTCGTAAAAGTTAAACAGCATGTGACTAATGCTGTCATTTATGTAACTTCATGAAACATCTGATGAATCTTCTGTTCTTTTTTCTAACTGGAATTGATCTAATTACATTTTAAATTCATAATTGGCTACAGTCTCCAGGTAACTAGTCTGTGCAATGCAATTGTACATCATGGACAGGGAAAATAAAATAAAACCACATTTAGAGCAACATAAATCAGTTAGGCCTAATCCTCACAATAATACAGACCTAAACTGAAAATGGATGCATGCCAACAGGCAGGCAGGCTGATAGACAGATAGGCAGGGCAGACAGGTAGACAGACAGACAGGCAGACAGGCAGTAGGCAGACCAGGCAGGGCCATGGGCTGCAGATCAAATGGGCCTGGGAGAGAGGGCAGATGTTGCATCTGGATGGCTGTGTGGCGGGCTAGGCAGGCCCCGGGCAAGAAGCAGCACCAGCTGGGTAGAGCAGAGCCGAGCAGAGCTGAGCAGAGCCTAGCAGAGCCCAGGACCTAGCTGGCTGGCTGGAGTAGTTAGTTCTCCTCTGGCTGGGTTGTCTCCAAGGCCCCTGCCCTCGCCTCGCCCAGCCCAGGTACCCAGCCATCATGCCTGGGGATGGATGGAAGGGGGATGGAGGGTGGGATGAAAGGCAGCTTCACAGATGTCACCCCTGCTGGGGTTCACTGGCCCAGCCAGGAAATGTCATGTTCGGCATCTGGTGTGAAGAACCGACTGCATTGCACCTCCTCTTCCCTCCCCCTCTACCCCCTCTATGTGTCCTCTCCTAAAACACAGTCCAACAGACTCACTTATAAAGACACACATAGACACTGACTGACATACATAACGAGCACATGGACCAGCATACACAAATGGTTTGTTTTTCATTCACTTGAGTTAAAAAAACGACTTTACCCATGTATCCCGATGGGTGATCATGGCTTGCGTTGCTATCACGGGAGTCCCCCAGTGAGTGCATTGGATCGCCATACAACACGGAGTGAAACTAAATCCTACTCCTGCATATGACCAAGATTTGGGCCGTAGGACATAGGACCAGGACATGTCTAACACCTGAAGAAGTATGACTTGTCACTGTAGCACCAAAAACACTGCTTTGACATGGCATAGGGGGCTGTTCGATGTGTGTGCAATGTGTCTCAGGGAAGTTAGAGAGGAGTTTGCGGTGTAGTTTAGTGTAGAGTTGTGTCATAGAGAGAAATCATGATTTATCAGTAGTGTAGCAAAGTGTAGCCTAATATAGTGTAACCGAATGTAGTGTAGTGTAGCATAGCATTGAGTAGTGTTGTGTAGGTCGTAGAGGAGAAGCAGGGCTCATCATTAGAGTGGCAGCTGCTCAGGCCAGATTCTCCACCATGCGTCTCACCCACAGGGAGAGAGAGAGACAGCATCTGTCTGCCTTTCCCCACGGACACAAACCTCCTGCTACTGTACCAGCCATACCAGCCGAGCGAATTCAGCCTGAAATGGTAACAAGGTCACCTTTACCATCCCCCCGCCCACCACCTCACCCTGTTCAGTCTATTGCTATTATCTGAATCTGAAATCTGTTGCTTTGAAGAGCAGCAAGTGTTATGGAGTAAATAAACTCAGCAACGTCCCCTTTTCAGGACCCTGTCTTTCAAAGATAATTCGTAAAAATCCAAATAACTTCACCAAAAGAAAGATGCACGTCTGGGACCTGTTGGATCGGAGGGTGAGGGCTAGGGCCATTCCCCGCAGAAATGTCTGGGAACTTGCAGGTGCCTTGGTGGAGGAGTGGGGTAACATCTCACAGCAAGAACTGGCAAATCTGGTGCAGTCCATGAGGAGGAGATGCACTGCAGTACTTAATGCAGCTGGTGGCCACACCAGATACTGACTGTTACTTTTGATTTTGACACCCCCTTTGTTCAGGGACACATTATTCAATTTCTGTCAGTCACATGTCTGTGGAACTTGTTCAGTTTATGTCTCAGTTGTTGAATCTTGTTATGTTCATACAAATATTTACACGTTAAGTTTGCTGAAAATAAACGCAGTTGACAGTGAGAGGACATTTCTTTAGTTTAGGTAATCTCACTCAGTTAACACAGAACTAAAATAATTGTAAAAAATATGTGTAAATCCAATAATTGTAAAAACTTTACTTTTAATACAGTACTTTTATTGTACACAGATCACATTCTGTCGGTTTCTCTCTCTGACAGACTGATGGGGTGTGAGAGGATGTTTTGTCTTTGATACTCAGCTCTTAACTATGTGCCTGTGTTCTGTGCAGTTCTGCTACTCTAAAGCAGACAGCATCAGAGATGAGACGAGATGCGCATCTCTCTCTCTCTCTGCTGAGTCTCCCTTGAGTCCCCATCTGTTAGTGCCACAGCGGCACCAGCCTGCATAGCATTCAGACAGAGGAGAAAGAGAGACAGCTGGACTCAGGAACTAAACTCTTTCATGTTAGCTTCTGTTCATGTAGAGGTAAAGTCATACAGATCTAAAACATTTCACATTTCCAAAAGTGAACAATTGCTTCGCAAAAAACTAAAAGAGACATCAGATGTTTTTTGAAGGAAAATCCAAGAGAATTATGCAGTGGATGTGAAATATCTCACCGACAACCTCAGAATGAGTATTAGTTGAGAGCCACATACTGTAGCCAGTGTGCACAGAATCACACGGTGTGGGGTTTGGCAGCTCGTAGGCACAGTGAATCACAGAGGGGCTCGCCGTGGGCAGAGGGGCAGAGGGGATGAGGTGATGAGGTGGGGAGGATGGAGAATGAAGGGACCGGTGAGGCTCCATGGCTCCATCTGGAGCCGGGGCTGGTAATTATGGGTAAGAGAAGCGCCCTCAGCCTGGTACCATCTGCCAGGGGGCCGACTGAAGGAGTCTGGAGGAGGCTAGGTGGAGGCTGGGGGAGAATGGGGGACACAGTATGGGGGAGGCTGGGGGTGGCAGGGGGCAGCTGGGGGAGGCATTTTGGAAGGCGGGGGGGGGGGGGAGACTGAGCTGCGTTACTGGGGCCCAGAGGAGGATGAGCTCGGGGCTCTGACAGGAGGACCAGCACCTGCCTTAGGGCCAATGGGCCAGGCCCTCTCTACACGGCCTCAGACCAGCCAGCGGGAAACATGGGACACCACACCAGGCCATCAACAGCACTCGGACTAGGGGCTGCAACATAGTGTGAAGGTGCTGTAGGAGTGGGATTGACTATGTGACACTATACACTTTGACCTATTCACAATATTATTTTTGAAAATTGATGAATGAGAGACCTGCTTCCCAGAGAGCGATTTACAGTGTGTTTGACTACCTGTCTGTTCAGGTCAAGGCGTACTGTTTGGTTACACATGATTGACAATAGTGATACAGCCTATAACTGTACATGTGTTAAGCTTAATTTATACTTCACATGACCGATCCTATGAATTTACATCAAACTTATAATTGAGCTATACATGTTGCAGGATTGCCATTTTGCATAACAAATTTTTCAAATCAAATTTTATTTGTAACATGTGCCGAATACAACAGGCGTAGACCTTATAGTGAAATGCTTACTTACAAGCCCTTAACCAACAATACAGTTTTAAGACAAATACATCAACAAATAAGAAATAGAAGTAACAAATAATTAAAGAGCAGCAGTAAAATAACAATAGCGAGGTTATATACAGGGGTACCTGTACAGAATGAATGTGCGGGGGCACCGGTTAGTCGAGGTAATTGAGGTAATATGTACATGTAGGTAAAGTTATTAAAGTGACTATGCATAGATAATAACAGAGAGTAGCAGCAGTGTAAAAGGGGGGGGGGGCAATGTAAAACGTTTGGGTAGCCATTTGATTAGATGTTCAGGAGTCTTATGGCTTGGGGGTAGAAGCTGATTAGAAGCCTCTTGGACCTAGACTTGGCGCTCCTGTACCGCTTACTGTGCGGTAGCAGAGAGAACTGTCTATGACTAGGGTGGCTGGAGTCTTTGACAATTTGTAGGGCCTTCCTCTGACACTGCCTGGTATAGAGGTCCTGGATGGCAGGAAGCTTGGCCCAGTGATGTAGTGGGCCATACGCACTACCCTCTGTAGTGCCTTGCGGTCGGAGGCCGAGCAGTTGCTATACCTGGCAGTGATGCAACACATCAGGATGCTCTTGATGGTGCAGCTGTAAAACCTTTTGAGGATCTGAGGACCCATGCTAAATCTTTTCAGTCTCCTGATGGGGAAAAGGTTTTGTTGTGCCCTCTTCACGACTGTCTTGGTGTGCTTGGACCATGTTAGTTTGTTGGTGAAGTGAAAACCAAGGAACTTGAAGCTCTAAACACCGCTCCAGTATAGCGCCGTCGATGTTAATGGGGGTGAGCTCGGTCTTCCTATTCCTGTAGTCCTCAATCATCTCCTTTGTCTTGATCATGTTGAGGGAGAGGTTGTTGTCCTGGCATCACACGGCCAGGTCTTTGACCTCCTCCCTATAGGCTGTCTCGTCGTTGTCGGTGATCAGGCCTACCACTGTTGTGTCATCGGCAAACTTCATGATGGTGTTGGAGTCGTGCCTGGCCGTGCAGTCATGAGTGAACAAGGCGTACAGGAGGGGACTGAGCACGCACCCCTGAGGGTCCCCCGTATTAGGATCAGCGTGACAGATGTGTTGTTACCTACCCTTACCACCTGGAAGTCAGGAAGTCAGGAAGTCCAGGATCCAGTTGCAGAGGGAGGTGTTTAGTATAGTGGCCTTAGCTTAGTGATGAGCGTTGAGGGCACTATGGTGTTGAACGCTGAGCTATAGTCAATGAATAGCATTCTCACATAGGTGTTCCTTTTGTCCAGGTGTGAAAGGGATTGCAATAGAGATTGCATCATCTGTGGATCTGATTGGGGCGGTATGCAAATTGGAAATTGGGTCTAGGGTTTCTGGGATAATGGTGTTGATGTGAGCCATGACCAGCCTTTCAAAGCACTTCATGGTTACAGATGTGAGTGCTACGGGTTAGTAGTCATTTAGGCAAGTTACCTTAGTGTGCTTGGGCACAGGGACTATGGTGGTCTGCTTGAAACATGTTGGTATTACAGACTCAGACAGGGAGGGGTTGAAAATGTCAGTGAAGACACTTGCCAGTTGGTCAGCACATGCTTGGAGTACACGTCCTGGTAATCCGTCTGGAACTGCGGCCTTGTGAATGTTGACCTATTTAAAGGTCTTACCCACATCGACTGCCGGGAGCATGATCACATAGTCGACCGGAACAGCTGATGCCCTCATGCATGTTTCGGTGTTCCTTGCCTCAAAACGAGCATAGAAGTCATTTAGCCCATCTGGTAGGCTTGTGTCACTAGGCAGCTCTCGGCTGTGCGTCCCTTCGTGGTCTGTAATAGTTGTAAGCCCTGCCACATCCATCGAGCGTTGGAGCCGGATAGTACAATTTAATCTTAGTCTTGTATTGACGCTTTGCCTGTTTGATGGTTCGTCGGAGAGCATAGCGGGATTTCTTAGAAGCTTCCGGGTTAGAGTCCCATTCCTTAAAAGTGGCAGCTATACCCTTTAGCTCAGCGTTGCCTGTAATCCAGGGCTTCTGGTTGGGGTATGTACGTACAGTCACTGTGGGGACGACGTCATCAATGCACTTATTGAAGAAGCCAGTGACTGATGTGGTGTACTCCTCAATGCCATCGGAAGAACCCCAGAACATATTCCAGTCTGTGCTAGCAAAACAGTCCTGTAGCTTAGCATCTGCTTCATCTGACCACTTTTTTATTGACCAAGTCACTGGTGCTTTCTGCTTTAATTTTTGCTTGTAAAGCAGGAATCAGGAGGATAGAATTATGGTCAGATTTGCCATATGGAGGGCGAGGGAGAACTTTGTGTGCATCTCTGTGTGTGGAGTAAATGTGGTCTAGAGTTTTTTCCCTCAGGCTGCACATTTAACATGCTGGTAGAAATGAGGTAAAACGTATTTAAGTTAAGTCCAAGTCCCCGGCCACTAGGAGCGCCGCCTCAGGATGAATGTTTTCCTGTTTGCTTATGGCCGTATACAGCTCATTGTGTGCGGTCTTAGTGCCAGCATCGGTTTGTGGTGGTAAATAGACAGCTATGAAGATTATAGATGAAAACTCTCTCGGTAGATAGTGGGATCTATAGCTTGTCATAAGATACTCTACCTCAGGCGAGTCAAACCTTGAGACTTCCTTAGAAATCATGTACCAGCTGTTGTTTACAAATATACATAGACCGCCACCCCTTGTCTTACCAGAAGCTGCTGTTTTATCCTGCCAATACAGTGTATAACCCGCCAGCTGTATGCTATTTATGTCGTCATGTCGCCACGACTCGGTGAAACATAAGATATTACATTTTTAATGTCCCGTTGGTAGGATATACGTGGTTGTAATCAGTCCACTTTATTATCCAGCGATTGTATGTTGGCCAATAGTACCGATGACAAAGGCAGATTAGCCACTCGTCGCTGGATCCTCACAAGGCACCCCGATCTCCTTCCACGATACCTCCATCTCTTTCTCCTGCGAATGACGGGGATGAGGGTCTGTTCGGGTGTCTGGAGAAAATCCCTCTCGTCCGACTCATTAAAGAAAAATTCTTTGTCCAGTTCAAGGTGAGTAATCGCTGTTCTGATGTCCAGAAGCACTTTTCGGTCATAAGAGATGGTAGCAGCAACATTATGTACAAAATAAGTTACAAACAATGCGAAAAAACAAACAAAATTTGCACGGTTGGTTTTAAGAACGCATAAAACGGCAGCCACCCCCTCCGGCTCCATCTTCTTCTCTAATTGTAGTTCTTTAAATAAACCAACAGTATGAATCCAGTAATTTAATTGACAACCTTTATTCTCATTAGTACACTCTTAGAAAAAGTGTTCCAAAAGAGTTCTTCGGCTGTCCCCATAGGAGAACCCCTTTTGGTTCCAGGTAGAACCTTTTTGGGTTCCATGTAGAACCCTCTATGGAAAGGGTTCTACATGGAACTCCAAAAAGTTCTACCTGGAACCAAAGGGTTCTACCTGGAACAGTCGAAAGAACCCTTGTAGGTTCTATATAGCACCTTTTTTTTCTAAGAGTGTACTACGTAACTACATTTTAAATCCTACATGAAGTCAGGGAACCACCTCCACGTCAATTGTCCAAATCTTTACTTTTGTTATAGTGTTGTTTAGTGTGTGTTATTTGAGCGCAGCTATTTGTTTCCTAAGACCAAATCCTGCCTCCATCTCTGCCCATGTGGGTTTTCTAATCCGGCTGGTTCAACAGATTGGCAGAATACAAAATGCAGCAAGGGGCTCTGTAGTGGAGATAAAATGCTCTGCTTTGATCCCTACTCACTTTGTTCCCCCCCCACCCCCACCCCTCGCACATGTGCTTGTCAGAGTCTATGACAGTCAATGGCCCAGTTGTACCTCTGGCTGCTTGAACTCAGGCCAAGCCAGGGTTGTACTGGCAGGCTGTCCAGTAGCTCCCTCCAGCAGCTCACCTGGGGATATGAACGAAGTCCCTCAGGTCCAGCTCTCTCCTGCTGTTCTGCTGTGAATGTTGTGACAGTTTAGTTGGAGGAGATTCTGCACATGGATGAAAGGATGAAAGCGAGAGATATTTTGTAAGCAGATTTTTTGTGAAAAACTAAAAGTTTGGCTAAACAGATACTCTTTATACTCACACAAAGTTAGCGTCCATGTGAGCAATTGGGCACAGTATTTAATGCTGTGGTTTTAAGAATCCTAGATTTAGAATGCCCCCTTGTGGCCGTAACATAGTATTTCAGCTCCCTACTCAATCCTCAAAATTCCAGTCAGTAGCCTACATTGAAATCGAGACGCAATAATCGCATCATTCCTTTGTACCAGCACTGTCTGCAACATCTCTAGTAAGATAACAACATGCAATCTAGCCTCTGATGGTGTGTTCTGTAGGTTCTGTGTGGACCGGAGTGAACATGACAGTGCTGCTGTACTCCTGTGTGGTGTGTGGCCCAGGCCCAGACAGATGGCTGAGGTGGTCGGTGGAGAGGCACATGAATTGATTAGGCTTGGTGGTGAACTGTTGCCATGTGAGGCAGCTGCCCACCTGCCCCAGCGGGTTCCCGTGCCAGGCCATGCGTGGTCCAGGGCGGCAGCACCAGATGCTGCATCCTGTGCCCCCTTTGCCCATGCCCGGTTTAGACCACATGCACCAGATGTTGCCACTTCCTGACTTGGTCTGGGGGAGCCTGTTCGTATCAAGAGGTCCGGAGAGGGTTTGGTGTCCTCTTCAGATGACTGACTTTAAAGGCGCAGATGCTGGTGGTCTGTCTGTTTACTATTCAGATGTGGTTATTTCCCAGGTATAAACTTCAGTCATACTTTACTCCAAGTGGTGATAATGTCGTTTTCATCAAGCATGCATTACAATGTCTGTGTAATATAGTCTTACTGTACATTATTTGTAGTCCCCCTGTATATTGTGCCCCCACTCTATGAATTATATTAGAGATAACTGCACTGAAACATCATCTTATCTTACTTTCCCTCTGCACCTGTTATGATCCGAAGCCTGTACAGTGCAGATAGCTCATCTCACATTTCATTTTCTATAATGCACTGTGGTCTCTCTATGTGAGTCATGTATGGCAATGACTACCCCCTACACATGCGCAGGCGTTGAAATACGTGTGTGTATTGTGTCAAACGTTAACTAAAAGGTTTGTAAATAGAGTATATATCGCTATAGAAATACTCAGGCGTGATCAAGCTGGAACTGCGGTCTGTCCAGGAAAAAGTGTCTGTCCATCAGCAGAAACAAAAGCTAAAGAGTGACGAAAGGTTCAGCAGGGTCTATCTAGGATGCAATGGCCTCATCTGGTCCTGATGATGGTAGCAGGGGCCCGGGAGTCGGGAAGGATGGCTAGAGGAGGACTGAGACTCACGTGCCCAGCCAGTAAGTGCCGACCAGTTTACTCTTGTCCAGTGGAACGTTGAAGGTTGGACGGATTTGAACCGTGAGCTAAGACAATTTACGTTACTTTCACTGAATCCTCACATTATATTCCCGAATGAGACACATCTAACAAGACAGCATTCAATTTAAATGGACCGGTACACTTGGTTTTGACATAATAGGAAAACGTATGTAAGAGATCATAAAGTTGAGTGAAAGGTGTAGTTGGACTTTTGTTTAGAAACAAGATACTTGAGTCTTATAAAGTAAATGTGACTGACAAATCAATGGATGGCATAATGGGACTGAGCATCGAATATCAGAAAATATTGGTTTGTTATTTTCTCTTCTTATTTGCCTCCTGACGGCTCTACATGGGGACGGGATTCTAGTTCTTTCTCTAGCCACCTGCTGCCTCAAATGTAAACTTTTTCTGAGGTTGATGCTATTTACCTCTGTGGAGATTTAAATAATTTTAAACCAAAGAAAGCTACAGGAATTTATGATTTGTCTTATGAAGTTTTGAAGTCACCTAAATTGTTCCAAATACTATTTGAACTCTTCCAGGCTTGTTTCCAGAATGGCATTATTCCATCTGTATGGTACAAATCCATAATCAAGCCCTTCTCCAAATCCTTCCAAAACTGACCCTAAAATCCCATTGAACTATAGAGGGATAAGTCTTATTTGCACTGTATGTAAATTGTATTCTTGCATTCTAAATAACAGGCTGTCTGGTCAGATTGCTGATGAAGAGAATGGCTTTAGAAAAGCCAGAGTGTCACGCCAGCTCCCACTCCCCCTCTCTGGTGCTCGAGGGTGCCAGGCTGCTCTTCATTACGCAGACCTGTCACCATCATTACGCGCATCAGCGCTCATTGGACTCACCTGGACTCCTTCACGTTGTTGATTGCCCCCTCTATATCTGTCTGTTCCTCAGTTTTGTTCCCCATGTCAGCATTATTGTCATAATGTTGTTTTGTTACCCCCTTTCCAGACGCTGTTCTTTTTTTTAATGTTCGTTTTCCATTAAATGTTTACTCCCTGTACTTGCTTCTCGTCTCCAGCATCGGTCCTTACACAGAGTGTGTATATCAGTGCTTTCGGAAAGTATTTAGACCCCTTTACTTTTTCCACATTTTCTTAGGTTACAGCCTTATTCTAAAATCAATTAAATCATTTTTTCCCCTCATCAATCTATGCACAATACCCCATAATGACAAAGCAAAAACTGATTTTTAGAAAAAAAATCTAATTTATAGAAAGAAAAAAACTGAAATATCACATAAACATAACTATTCAGACCTTTTACTCAGTACTTTGTTGAAGCACCTTTTGCAGCGATTACAGCCTCAAGTCTTCTCGGGTATGACGCTACAAGCTTGCCACACCTGTATTTGGTGAGTTTCTGCCATTCTTCTCTGCAGATCCTCTCAAGCTCTGTTAGGTTGGATGGCGAGTGTTTGCTGCACAGCTATTTTCAGGTCTTTCCAGAGATTTATGATCGGGTTCAAGAGCGGGCTCTGGCTGAGCCACTCAAGGACATTCAGAGACTTGTCCCGAAGCCACTCCTGCATTGTCTTGGCTGTGTGCTTAGGGTCGTTGTCCTGTTGGAAGGTGAAACTTTTCCCCAGTCTGAGGTCCTGAGTGCTTTGTTCATCTTTGCCTACATCCCAACTAGTCTCCCAGTCTCTGCTGCTGAAAAACATCCCCACAGCATGCCGCTGCCACCAACATGCTTCACCGTAGGGATGGTGCCAGGTTCCTCCAGACGTGATGCTTCACATTCAGGCCAAATAGTTCAATCTTGGTTTCATCAGACCAGAGAATCTTGTTTCTCATGGTCTCAGAGTTTTTAGGTGCCTTTTGGCAAACTCCAAGTGGGCTGTCATGTGCCTTTTACTGAGGAGTGGATTCCGTCTGGCCACTTTATCATAAAGGCCTGATTGGTGGAGTACTGCAGAAATGGTTGTCCTTCTGGGATGTTCTCCCATCTCCACAGAGGAAATCTAGAGCTAGAGTTTCCAACCCCTTATGGTGTTATGCAGAAAGACTTACTCACCCACATTATTTACTCTAGCCCTACAAATCAAACATGCTAAACTTGGTGTTGAAGTTGCGGATATATTCCTGGGCATCTTGTTGTACGCTGATTAAATAGTTCTCCTTCCTGAGACCGAAGATGGCCTCCAGAATATGTTGAATATTGTTAATTTCTCATGTACTAAATGGAGACTAGTGATAAATCAATAGAAGAGCCCAGATTGTTCATTTCAGAAAGAAGGGCGTGCAGAGAAGTGCACAGAACTTTTGTTTCGGTACAACTAGTGCTGTGGCAGTCAGCCGGTGATTGTCAAGCAAATAACTGCCGGTCTCACGGTAATTGGCCTGTCAATTAACATAAACACGTTTAGCATCTCCTGGCTTCCACGCATAGCCTACAAGCCACTGAATTAGTTAAAGAAAAGCTACTGTTCTGATAAGCAATTAAGTCTTTCTAAACATAATTGGTGTCAAGGGGTAACAGAACAATGCTAGTACATGTGACAAATTGTAGGTTATATAACAGAATATATTTGGAATGTACAATATCAAATAAGAGCATTTTGGTAAAAACAAAGGGAGTGTGAATCAATCACACTCCTATCAAAGTAGATTGTAAAGGCATTTTATAGCACCTTGGCTACATCAACTCAAGTACATTGTCTAATATAAGAAGATAAGTTGAACTCATTAAGGGGTAAAGGGTTTCACTGCTAGAATAATGGACAGAAGTTGAACTGCTACAGAAGGGGTTATTTGGTGGACATTAAAGCTTGCTACCAGGGTTGGGGTCAATTTGTTTTCAATTCAGTCAATCCAGGAAGTAAACTGAAATTCCAATTTCAAATTTTTCTATAGAGATGCATTGAGCAAAGTTGAAATTGGGAATGTTTACTTCCTAAATTGATTGAAATGAAATTGGCCCCAACCCTGCTTGCTACATCTCAGCTGCCTGTATGCTGTTTATTCTACTGTGTTTGATAGAAATACTGAGAGATCAATGTTGCACCATCCCCCCCTGGATTTAAGCAAATGATTCAATGCTAAAGGTTTACAAATAGAATTGACTCGTTCTCCAGAAGAAGACTAAGTGTTGGCAAGGTTGACTTAGAGTAGAACATACAACATCCTCAACCATACAGTAGACGTTCAACCTGTAGGTTACGCTGAACAAAATTCACATATTTTTATCAAATCAAATCATATTTTATTGGTCACATACACGTGATTAGCAGATATGCGGGTGTAGCGAAATGCTTGTGCTTCTAGCTCTGACAGTGCAGTAATATCTAACAAATTACACAACATATACCCAATACACACAAATCTAAGTAGGAATGAATTAAGACTATATACATATGGACGAGCGATTTCAGAGCGGAACGGACTAAGATACAGTACAATAGTATAGAATACAGTATATACACATGAGATGAGTAATGCTAGATATGTAAACATTAAGTGAATGAGATAATGTAGAATATTATAGAATACAGTATATACGTATGAGATGAGTAATCAGTAATGCAAGATATGTAAACATTATTAGGTGACTAAGATACTGTAGAATAGTATATAATACAGCATATACATATGAGATGAGTAATGCCAGATATGTAAACATTAAGTGACTAAGGGACTATAGAATAGTATAGAAAACAGTATATACATATGAGATGAGTAATGCCAGATATGTAAACATTATTAAAGTGACTAGTGTTCCATTCCTTAAAGTGGCCTGTGATTCCTAGTCTATGCCTATAGACAGCAGCCTCTAATGTGCTAGTGATGGCTGTTTAACAGTCTGATGGCCTTGAGATAGAAGCTGTTTTTCAGTCTCTCGGTTCCAGCTTTGACCTCGCCTTCTGGATGATAGCGGGCAGTGGCTCAGGTGGGTAATGTCCTTGATGATCTTTTTGGTCTTCCTGTGACATCGGGTGTACAATTACTTCCCAGCGAGTCTATAATACAAAACAAAACGCTCATAATATAGTCTCGGGATGTTGTGAGTCCTCAGAGGTTAAGCTTAAATGATACAAACTGAACATCTACAATCATTGTTTATGTTCTTATAGAAATAGAAGTACTTCAAATCTGTTAAAAATACTTTATCTGTGCCTGTTTGAGCTTACCTGGCTTAATAAACCAATAGAAAGTTCCCAAAACTGAAAACCAGGCAGACTCAAGCAAATGCTCAAAGTATTTGAATCAATTTTTAAAGTATATGAAAACCAGGTCTGTATAGAAAACTGAAGAGTGAGGGAAGGCAGAAGGGGTTGGTAAATAAATAACCCCCAAACAAATCCTTATAAACCTGGAGGAGACACTTCCACATACCGTGGCTGATAGCCAAGGTTGTTCCCGCCAAATATACCAAACTTCTATTTGCAGTCCCCCAAAACAAGCACCAAGATAGCTGTACAAGACAAAAAAAAAACAACCTTAACCTTGAACCCGACACACATACATGATCCCATATTGAGAATATCTTCCAAGCCCTCTGAAGTAACAGCCAACATTGACTGGTGCTGTGTTCCGTTCACTCCTCTGCAGGCCCAGCCATTCTTAACACATGGAACATCACAACAGAACCACAGACTTAGTGCCCTCTCAACCAAACATGCTGGCTGTATTCCTCATCCACTTGTACTGCTCTGCCCCAGCGACCAATCCCTAAGAGTCCACTGGGCAGGTGGGAGGGACAAAAAACCCATACGGGGGTGTCTAACCAACCACCAAGTTCACCAACAGGCCTGGAGCCCCTGTCTGTCAGGTAAGCTGGCATGTCTGTGCCCAGGGTGGGGTTGGTTAGGTTGACAGAGGGTCGTCATCCCCTTTACTGCATTTACACTTGCAGCACAGAATGAAGGATGAGGCTCGGAGGAGGAAGGGAGACGCCAACAGCAGGAGCAGCACGAAGCCAGCGAATAGTCCCCACCACCTGGAGAGAGATGTGGAAGTGTGCTTTTACTATATACCCTCTTCAACCCTAACTAGCAAGCAAATTTATCTAAGACCTTTTTAGATCACTAGTTGTAACATGGGATTCATAATGTGCTTGTTTTAACCCAAACATCACAGAGATATCAGAGCAAAGTGATGTACAGTACAATGGTGCACCAACAAAATGTATTCAATCTCTCATTTGCCTGAGCAGTAGTACACTGACTATCCACACGGGGGAAGTAGTTCCCCAAACATAAAATGTACAGTGACACAGGGCTGGCGTCCACATAGTGTTTATGACACTGAATCATCCTTTTGCTTTTTCCTCTTTGACATCACAGATATATACATACATCACTTAGTGTCCATTGTGTTGAGTCTAATGGGAGCAGAGCTTTCAACAACCCCTTTAAAATATTGATGAAGCAGTTAAGGCATCCTTATAGTGGCGTTAAACCTACGTAAGACCTAGAGGAACTAGTGGTGACAGATATATTCACACACATATCAATACTATTTTTTTAAATGTTCATCCCTATTTTGTCTGAGACTTTCTCCTAGACCTCCTTCCGTGACAGACATAACTTTAAACCTCAAACCTACATGAGTGGCTGGATTTCTTTTATGTCACTTAGTATTCATTTGTGATAATAATTTTTCCTTTTTCTTTTCAATGACATACAGGTCCTCATTTTCAAAGTATCTGTAACTGTACTATAGGACATATAGTAGATACTGCTGCCACAGCTAGCCCGTGTGACTGACTGGGCTCGAACCTGGGATGTGTCATTTTTACAATACAGTACCTGTGTCCGGTGCCAGATAACTGAAGCTCTGGAGAGGCCCAGTTTGTTTCTGCATGGCCCTTTGTCATAGTGGATCAGGAGGAGGTCATCCTGGAGAGAGAGTAGGAATCACTATCAGGGTTAAATCCTGGATTAAATGTGTTAAGTCATGGTTAAATGTGTGGGCAGGTCCACTGGAAAAATTGACATTGGCCAAGATATATACATGTACTGTAAGTTTGTATAAAATCAGATTATTTAAAAAAATATATATACATTGAATCATATGTGGCAAGTGCTTTTTTAAACTGTTGCTTGGTTACTTTGTGCAGGTCCCAAACAATTCAATAGATCACTAGAGTGTTAGTATTAGTGTTTTCTATTGCAGGCTCAGGAAGTACCAGCAGAAGGGTGTGTGTGTGTGTGTGTGTGTGTGTGTGTGTGTGTGTGTGTGTGTGTGTGTGTGCTGTTCAGTGTTGGTTGGTTAAGTCACTTCAAGAGACCCCAGGCAGTACCAACAGAAGGTACGCTTACAGCTCTTGCACATCATCTGAGCACAGCCCTTGTCCCTCTCGATGTACACCTTACATTTGGGACAGCGCTTGATGGGCGCGTCGCCATCGCTCTTGTAGAAGGAACTGAAAGACAAGAGACAATGAACGTCAAGGTGGGACGTATATAGACCAGTACATACTGCACTGTCAAGAATAACAAGAGCAATAAGAACAGCTAAAAATCACTGCGTCATTGAGTCTTTATTGGGCTGTGTTATTGAGCACATTCAGATAGAACCTTCCCACTTCACTCAGTTTCGAAACGTTTTCTTCCTACTGAACCTACCCTGTGTAGTCCTCCTGAGTGTTGTTGTATCAGTAGTCTACAGTAGGAGTGTTGTGTTATCCAGTGTTGTGTTGTAGCCTACCTGTAAAAGCCTACCTGGTCACCCCAGGTAGGAAGGTGTAATAGTGTATTGGTCAGGGGTTGGAACCAAAATTGTTCCGTTCCAAGCAGAACCCCTATTTCGTTCATTCCGTTCCGGTATTCCAACCAGAAAGTAAAGTTCTGAAATGGTTCAACCCTCCCCCCAAAAAATACACGGTTCATATATTCTCTATATATAGTTCCTTTTCATAAAAAATGTTACCTGTGAAATCAACAATATTTTTACATTTAGCTCATTAATTTACTTCACCAATTCGCGCAGAAGCGACCAAAATTTCTCGGGTGGGGAGGGAGCAAGAGAGAGGGGTGGACATAGAGGGGGCTTGGTTTAAAGCACTGAACATCATGACATGCATTGGAATGCATTTAGGTTATTACTAGCTTTATACTTCACAGAATAACATAATTATATACTAGACATTAGGAATATTTTTGTAATGAAAAATAATATTATTAACCGGTTCTCAAGATTTGAAAATAAAGGTTATATTCCAGAACAGATGACTTTCGGTTTTCTGTTCTGTTCCCTGAACCGGTTCCAACCCCTGGTATTGGTGTGATAGTGTACAGTGTTAGTGTATAGGTATGTATAGTGTACAGGTGTGTTGCAGTAATATCCTACCTGGTCTCCCCGGGTCGGAAGGTGTTGTCCTGGCAGGCATTTTCTTTATGCCAGCTGTCCCGGCAGGCCGAGCAGAACTCCAGCCTGCACACAGAGCACTGGACCAGCTGTGGCAACTCCATCTCCTTCAGCTGGCCCATTGCCTGGCACGACGAGGACGGGCACCAGGTCCGGAATGGGTCCAACAGCACCTCTGTGGAACACACACAGGGACAGGACTGTATTCATTACGTAGCAAAACGTTTCGCAATGGAAAACTAAAATGAGGATTTCTTATTGGATAAGTTCAGGTAATCCCTCCACCTTCAGTCCATTTTCCTTACTTTTTCTCCCATCACACAGGGACAGAGCTGCCTGGCATCATAGAAATATAATTACTGGTACACTCAATATGGCCGCCGGTCCATTCATCACAGAACATACTAGTCATTCTATATCTATGGCTGGGACCTCATACCTCAACGGGGGAACGGAACACCCAATAGAAGTAGAACAAGACTACTAGCACAGCTTTTAAATACTTTTTCAATTGACAATCTTTGGCATCTTAATAAAAGCTATTCTGAGAGAAAGTATGATTATTTGTCCTGGTTTGATCTCTTTTATCACAATTATGCTAATCATCTGGGAACTCTTCTGTGGACAGGAGTCAAAATAAAAGCCTCACTCATCCAGTACAGGATACATAACAACTGCTGTGTGTGTGTGTGTGTGTGTGTGTGTGTGGCTCCATTGAAATGAGAAAGTGCTCATCCACCATTATTCATGAGCCAGATGTCTTGGGATTGTTTTTCTGAGGATGTTGCCAATTAAATCCAACACAAATCCAGTCAAACTGAATTTGATTAGTTAAGATGGAGAGCAAAAGCTGCCAGCCTACCACTCTTCTTCTCTCTGAGAGCCTTATACCTTTAAAGAGGGGTTAAGGCAGGCCTAAAAAGTGGAAAGAGAAAGCTGAATAAACAGTCAAGTGTCTCCATTCTCTCTAATTCTACAGCCTTTGTATGGTAAGGGTTAAGGGTCACTGGGTCAGCAATCACAGCTGTGACCTGTCCAGTGTCCACTCTGTCTCTTCTCTCTGAGAGTCTTCTATAATGTTTCAGAGGTTAAGATAGGTCTACAGTGAAGGAAGGAGGGAGTCACATTGATGAATAACCAGTGACTCCTCTCATCTCTTTCACCACTCCCACAGCTTGTCAATCAACCAATCAAATGACCAATCAGCAGATGTCACAAAGTGTTTATACAGAAAGCCAGCCTAAAACCCCAAAGAGCAAACAATGCAGAAGCATGGTGGCTAGGAAAAACTCCCTAGAAAGGCAGGAACCTAGGAAGAAACCTAAGATGTTGCCTGTCCACTCACCTCTCTCAAAATGCAGCCTCCTGTACCTCTGCATGCTCTCTGCTACCACCATGCATTTCATCTGCAAGAGAGAGAAATACATAGAGACAAACACAGATATGGATTAAGTCTCTCATCACCCTGCTTTATGGCTTCAAGCATCTGCACTCCTTACAGGCTGTATGGGAATAGAGTCAAATAGCTACAGTACATGGGGATCTCGGTGGCGGTTTCCCAAATGGCCCCTATTCCCTATTTAGTGCACTACTTTTGACCAGAGACTTTTGACCAGACCCGAGTGATACATGGACCTATGGGCCCTGGTCAAAAGTAGTGCACTACGTACGGAAAAGGGTGCCGTTTGGGCTCTGGTCAAATGTAGTGTACTATAAAACAAAAATAGTGAAATACACAACGCTGGAACGTAGGCATCTAGGATTAGGCCTACTGATGTATAAACAGGGAATTAGGAATTAGAATACTGGAATGGACCGGAACCTTCTTATGACAGTATAAAAGTTGTACATTCTATCAGTATAAAACTAGCCGAATTGAAATTTGTCAGTTAGCTTACTAGCTAGTTCCAACTTTTTTTTACTGGTAGTAACCATAACAACATGGCTACTGAGGCAGGCTAGTAGCCTAAATAAAATCAGAGAATGGAATAATCCATTTTAAAAACACAGAATTCAGAGGGAGTCAATCTGGCCACTGAGGCAGGCTAGAGAGTCAACGCGGTGGGTTTGGGCCTACTCCATTTGAGACTCGGGGGACTCGGCATTGACTCACATTTGATTCCGAGTCGATCCCAAATGTGAAAACTTCAAGGGTGTAAAGACTACTTTAATTGAAAAGCAAATCTATATACATTTTTTTTTTAAATAAGTATAATGTTAAATATTCTGTAGGTTGAATGACTCGTTTTCAGCAGATCCCATTCCTCACTTGAACCCCATGTAAAGCGATGTGCTCAACAATACATCTTCTTGTTTATCTTCCTGCCTGCAGACCCTTAACCTCCCAGACTGTCTCCACCTTCCACCAACATGCGCCAAATACTCACTGTTCACAGCCAGAAACATGTGGGTGACAACAGTTATCACTCATAATAACATTAATTGTTGGACAACAATTACAGTCCATCCATTCTGGTTTACAATACATGTTTAACTTTCCACTGGTAGTAAGATTAATGTAAAACAACATTCTATAGGTTGAATGAGCAGTGTTTGTTTCCAGCTGAACCCATTCCTCACTTGAACCCCTTGTCAAGTGATGTGCTCTACAAGACATCTTATTTTTTGTTTCTCCAACCTCAGCCTCTCCGATAGACTGTCTCCACCTTCCGCCACCGTGCACCAAATACTCAAAATGTAAATCTGAAGGCTGGCACCCTGAGCCTACGCTGGTGTGGCTGGACAGTAAAGGAGTCTCTCAAATGGGAAAACTGTTCAAGGGTGTGTAGACTTTCACCCATTGATTATTAAAAAAAAATAAAGTTAATGCTTGTTGAGCTTAGTTGAACTGTTCTTCCTCTTTCAGAACAAAACATAGGCCTGTGTCTATAAATCAGACACGGATATTTGTATTGTACACAAATATGGTTCACATCTTCCAAACCCTGTCAAGACTCAACATATGCACGCACATTCAGCTTGACCACACGGTGGCGCTACAAGAAGCACATATTTCGCTCTCGATCTGTTTGACTCAGTGTTGAAATTGAAAACCTCTGTGGTTGCTGAGTTGATGTGCTTCCTATTTGAGGTCTGGATTGTGAAATGAAGATATCACCCTGATGTGTTATCACATTAATACACAGATAAGCGATGAACGGGTGGGATGGAGGGAATCTTACATTTGGAGGCAGCAGGCCCATTATGACTGCAGACTACCAGGCTGTCACCTGCAGTAATAGAACAGGATACTATACAGCACTGAGATGCCAACACACATTATGTTCAGCTCTCATTTTTAAATCAATTTATCAATGTCTCCATAATCAAATGAATGAATGCTGTGTGTGTGTGTGTGTGTGTGTGTGTGTGTACAGATGAAGGCTGCCCTGCTTAGGCATATTGGAATACATTATTATGGGACTCATGTCTTCCAGTAAAGTCATTATTCACTTTGCAAAGGAAACAGATTCACCAACAGAACGAATGGGAACACATAACGGTGTAAATACAACATATTCTCATGGCTGGAGGGAAACACGGGCTAAACACTGGCTTGTTTGAGGACAAAGTGTTACTTGGGATAATTAGACTTTTTATATCACCTTTTTAAACATGCATCAGGCCTGCCTTTATATTCCTAGACAAATTCAGTGTTATGACTAAGATACTTCCTTGGCATAAAGTGCCTGTTGCTATTTTATACAATTTTACTTCAGGTGTATCACTATTGTAACAAGGGGAAACCGTGAGCAATGGAAACTGATTGCAAATTGCAATCCATCCACACCTGGGCTACAATACTGCCAGCAAAGTATTTCCAAAGCCAACTAACATTTAACACCATCTGAGTAAGCAGTGTTAACTTAATCTTGGTTAACCCAGAACAAAATCTTGCGTCATTTGTGAGAGAGCGCGAGACTTCTTTGATTCCCTTAGCAGAAGTCCAGAGAGATAAAAGAACACCACTAGCTCCTGAATCTAGATCTATCTGGCCTGTCAGAAAAGTGAAATGTACTGTAGGTCTCCTCAATTTGTGTCTATAATTGGATTACAACAGGAAGCAGCACATAGCCTTCAAAAGAGGAGGAGAGGAATAGAGAAGGCGAGTAATCCACTTTGCTTGACCAGCAGAGATCAACAAAGGAAGCAGCACTGAGACAATTACACAGAAAAAGATTATCTCTCAGATCCAGCCTGGCTTGGATACTGGCAGGAGGGAAAGAACACTAGTAACAACTTTGACACATAGGGAGATGCATTTTACATTACATTTTAGTCATTTAGAAAACAGACTTACAGGGACAATTCAGGTTAAGGTCCATGCTCAAGGGCACAGACAGTTTTTTCACCTAGTTGCCTCAAGGATTCCAACCAGCAACTTTTCAGTTACTGGCCCAACACCCTTAACCGCTAGGCTACCTGCCACCCCGCTAGAGAGAGAGGTAGGGAGAAGGAGTGAGAGAGAGAGAAACCAACTAGCAAAACCCATAAACTGACCCTTACACCTTGACCCTAACCAAACTCTTAACCCTGACCCTAAATTTAACCTAATTTTATTATAAATTCTGAAATTAAATATCAGTTTGGGTGTCAGGCGTGTCAGTCACGCAGAAGAACAGCTCTTGACTTGTTATACATTTTGGTTGTTAAGAGTGAGATGGACACAATGAAATGAGCAACAACAAAAAAAGAAGTTATAAAATTGTACAATTGAAGATAAACCCAAGAGAAAAATATGACAGAGTGCGTATTAAAAGAGCACGTCTGTTAGCTTACTAGCTAGTTCCAACTGTTTTCTGGTGGTAACTATAGCAACATGGCTACTGAGGCAGGCTAATAGCACCAGCAGACCCCCCCCCCCCCTTTTTTTATTTCCAGTCTAAATAAAATCAGAGAAGGAAAGACTCATCCCCGTTCCATCCAGAAAGTCAATGCTGACATCACAAGAGGGTGTGCCCTACTCCAGAATGTGCACGTTGCTCACCACTCAACAAATCACAGAGGACAGGAGAACTCCGTAGGATTAAGTGAGATTAAACAGCTCTTCCAGTACATCTGCACACAAAGTTAACTTGTTCAATTAATAAAAATAAATAAAAGAGAACAAATGTTTGCTGTTATACATTGTTTATCTCACTCAACAATTTAGTAGTTACTGTATTTTTGTAACATGAAATCGCTATCATTTAACAAGTGGAAGATTCAGGGCCTGAACTCATCAACCTAAATGAAAAAATAATAAAAATAAATAATCTGAAAGATGTTGATGTAGTCATTCTGCAGGAGACATGGCGTAAAGGCGTCCGCATGCGTCCCAGCCGAAACAGTTCAGAAGAGTTTCTGCATATATATTAAGACATGTTTGTTTTTGTTCCACACAAACATTTTTCTTGAGACAAGCCCGAAGTCGTTAGCTCGAAGTCTATGCGCCATCGTCTGTGATTGGTCAACAGCAGGGATTCTTCAGTAGTCTTTGTTGTCATTCAACGAGAGACGACTTATTTTCATGCAATTTTTTTCCATTTACAAACACTGCACCAAACATCTTAGTTAGCAATACAAAATGGTGACATATGTACAACTCATTTTAAAACTCTACCACACTGTTTAAATTGATGCAAACGCAGGACAACGGCAAATTCATGAGAGATTGAATTGATTGGAAAAAGCTATAAAGGACAATCAAAATCTGAGCAAGTGCTCTATAAGAAACTTCAGGCCCTCCAATTTAAAAAAGCATGCAAAGCTGATGGCATCCTAAATGAGATGCTCAAATTCACTTGTGCAACATTTCTATTGGCTATACCTATTTAATTTGATCCTGAGTGTAGGTTATTTCCCTAACATCTGGAACCAAGGACTCATAACCCAAATCTTTAAGAACGGAGAAACATTTGACCCTAACACGCTGGCCACACCACCCGCGTCGCAAAATAAATGTACACATATATATTCAATCATTGCATCCATACTGCTCGTCTGCGTAACAAGGCGCTAAAATAAAACTTGGTTTATTGATTGGTTTTTAGGAGCATATACCCACGTAGGTGATTGAAAGATGAACTGAGGTCCACACTCCAGTCCAGTTGGTGGTGGTAAGACACCTTAAAGTTGGTTGCCAACCGCCATGTAAAGTTCAAAGAAGAAGAAGCCTGACGGAGGAGAGATTACTAGAAACTAACTCGGTTTGGTTCAGAGTTAGTTTTGATATTTCAACCTGCGTGTCCTGATCGCATCTGGTGTGGGTGGAAAGCAACATGTGTGCGCCCGGTTTAGTCAGCATGTTACAATTAGAGGCATTTGTGTATACAGTAACCTGGGGAAAGTATTTGTAATATTATAGAATGTAAGAGTTCTAAACTTCCTTAATAAGCACAATGTCTTCAGTAAAAGCCAAATTGGATTCATACCAAAACATCGCACGACCGATCATATTTAAATCCTGATAGATAAACATGTCCACCAAAATAAGACATAATTGTATGCTTGCTTTATTGACTTCCCAAAAGCATTTGATTATTTGGCATATAGGACTGTTTTACAAAAGGTATTCAAAGAGGTGTAGGGGGTAAAACATTTTTTTAATTTAACCTTTATTTAACTAGGCAAGTCAGTTAAGAACAAATTCTTATTTACAATGAAGGCCTACCCCGGACAACGCTGGGCCAATTGTGCACCGTCCTATGGGACTCCCAATCACGGCTGGATGTGAAGCAGCCTGGATTCAAACCAGGTACTGCAGCGATGCCTCTTGCACTGAGATGCAGTGTCTTAGACCACTGCACCACTCGGGAGCCCAAAACATATCACATCATTAAATCAATGTATACTGGTAATATATCCAGCCTCAAAATTGTCAAGAAAATAATATTATTATTTAACCATAACATTATGGCAGCAAGTTGTGGGGTCCACATGAGAAAAACAAGATTGCACCCCATGGGACAAACACCTCATTGAAACCCTGCATGCAGAGTTGTGTAAGGGCAGAATTAGGCCAATGTTGAAGTTTAAATACGAATTTGTTCTTAATTGACTTGTTTAGTTAAATAAAGGTTAAATAAACATTTTTTAAAACAAGGTTGGGCCATTGCCAGCGTTGCAATCTCAGCCCCACGCTCTTCAATACTGTCGTTCTGCAACCTGAACAAGGCAGTTAACCCACTGTTCCTAGGCAGTCATTGAAAATAAGAATTTGTTCTTAACTGACTTGCCTAGTTAAATAAAAAGGTACAAAAAAATAATAATACAATTGGCCATTATTCTAGAAAAATCCCCAGTCCCTGGTGTAAGTCTCCACAGTTCAGAGGTTAAATGCATTCTCTTGGCAGATGACCTGTGCCTGCAGTCACCCCCAGCACATGGCCAACAGCAGAGCCTGGACCTGCTAGAGTAGTACTGCCAGACCTGGGCCCTGGCGGTAAACCCCAAAAATACAAAAATAAATGTTTTTCCAGAGAAGATCCAGATCTCAGGAAATTAGACCAAAGTTCTCAATTGGTAAAAAATATCACACACTACAATTACTTAAGTTTAAAAATAAGAAGCTAGCTGTCCTCTGGCTACACCATGGTGCTACCCTACAGAGTGCTGTTGAGGCTACTGTAGACCTTCATTACAAAACAGTGCATTTTAATCAATTATTTGGTGACTTGAAAATATATAAAAAGGCCGGATAACTTTAATGTTTCACTATTTTTATTAAATTCACTGAGGACGATGGTTCTCCCCTTCCTCCTATGAGGAGCCTCCACTTACCAGTCAGAATTAACAAGCTGCCAGGCTAGCCAGGGCTTTCTGACCATTCCTACCAATATCCCTTGAGAAAGGCAGCAGCTGAAACGTCAGGGCTAGCTGAATTACCACTACACACAGTGTATGTAGCTCCTCTCTGAATTATATTGATATCAATATCTGCAAAGACTAAGCAAGAACAAAATGTATTGTTAGGGTCATTCCATTTGATTTCAATCACTATTTGACCGCACCCCTTTTGGGACCTGAATGCCAAAACATTCAGGAGATAAGAGGTGCCCAAAGTTTTCCCATTTGCCATACCCCACCATACCATGAGACATACCACACTCCACCACTGTTTTGAAAGACTCCCCTCTCAGCCTTTCGCTGCCAGAAGGCCCGGTTCAGGAGCTTCACCCCCACAGCTTTAAACACACTCAACAGCTAATGGACTATATTCTACTGTTTACGTGCGGTCTTAATCTTCGGTCTGTTTAATCTGCCGTCTTGGGCGTAGAGAAGTTTGGTTTGGTATTGTAAATATTATGACTGGGTGTATGGGTTTGTTGGTGGTCTATGTACGAGCATGTGGAAATGTATTTCCTCCCCAGAGGACAATAAAAAAATCTAATCTTATCAAATCTAAACAATACCCCAGGGCGCTTCTCTATGTCTCTAGGACGTCTGGACTATTTCCCAGGTGGAGCCTTACTAGCCTAGAGCAAGACTACATTGACTTATTGCGGAGTACAGACATCAGTGCACAAAATAACCTACGTAGATACAAATACCAGAGGCAATTACAGAGAGACCATTTTAATTATAAAAAGGTGTTCATCTCTTCTCTCGAGTCTGCGGGCAAATTGACTGCAATTACTCTTTTGCCTTTTCAGAGATCAACCCAAATACAGTCAAGTGAGATCTCTCCCTTTGTGAATCACTAAAACACTGCTGGGAATCTGTTTGTTGTGGCGAAGCAAACGGGGCGGCAGGTAGCCTAGTGGTTAGAGTATTGGGCCATTAACTGAAACGTTTCTGGATCGAATCCCCGAGCTGACAAGGTAAAAATCTGTCAATTACGGTAGCCCCCCGCACCTCTCTGATTCAGAGGGGTTGGGTTTAATGCAGAAGACACATTTCAGTTGAAGGCATTGAGTTGTATAACTGACTAGGTATCCCCCTTTCCCTTATCGGTGAATTAAGGTCTTCCTGTCTGTATGCTAGGATGCGACCCAAATGGCACCCTTATATATTCACTATAGGCCCTGGTCAAAAGTAGTGCACTATGAGCACCATGTTGGGAATAGATGCATCCAAAGATAGTGGAGGCCCCCCATCCCCCCCCCCCCCCACATGGAAGGATGAGCACTGATAGGATCTCAACATTTGCTGACAACCAGAAAGTCCCAAGAGAATCCTGGTTAATTAAACTACGCACTTAGTGAAATCAACGGCATAACACAATTAAATATCTTTACAGAATAGTATAAAATTACATCAGGAATGTAATTAATATTTGTATGTTTACTAAAACACTCTTTACATCACTTTTGTGCCCACTGAATGATGTACTGTAGACACAATCGCTTTTTGGTCAAACAAAGGTTATTAAACTATAGGACCATAAAGGGATGCAATGTGTTCACTATCTTTACATTTTCAATATAGAAATGATGAAAGAGACTAGTTTAATATATTTCATCTCTGAATGAAGATTCAACAGTGAGCTAAGCCTTTGCTGTCAGTGCATATAAAATGAATGAAGCCTTCTGTCTGAAAAGTTTGCAAGGCGCAAATGAGCGAAAGCTGAACTTGACATTAATCATGAATTCAACAGCTCATCGGTGGATTTCTCACTTTTCGCTGCCATTTCAGGAATCATGGTCAGTGACACAAACATATTTAAGCTGCTTAAAAGACTGACTTTTCTAACATTTACCATGTTTACTAGTACAGTATGACACCATGGTTGCATGAAAAGGCACCCTATTCCCTAGATAGGGCACTACTTTTGATCAGAAAAGTATAGGGAAAAGGGTTCCATTTGGGATGTAGACCACCATATTCCACCTGCAGGTATGACATAACTGAAATGACTTCCAGTCTACCAGAGCACAAGGTTCACTAACAGTAACGTACTTAAGAAAATACCAGAGACCAAGCAGAACATTGTCATGCTGAAACAGGAAAGGGCCTAGAATGTCATTGTATGCAGTAGCGTTAAGATTTCCCTTCAATGGAACTAAGGGGCCTAGCCTGAACCATGAAAAACAGCCCCAGACAAATATTCCTCCTCCACAAAACTTTACAGTTAGGACTACGCATAGGGGCAGGTAAGGTAGTGTTCTCCTGGCATCCACCAAACCCTGATTCGTCCGTCGGACTGCCAGATGGTGAAGCATGAGTCATCATTCCAGAGAATGCGTTTCCACTGCTCCAGAGTCCAATGGCGACAAGGTTTACACCACTCCAGCCGACACTTGGTATTGCTCATGGTGATCTTAGGCTTGTGTGCAGCTGCTCGGCCATGGAAACCCATTTCATGAAGCTCCCAACGAAAAGTTATTGTGCTGACGTTGCTTCCAGTGAGAGTTTGGAACTCGTAGTGAGTGTCGCAACCGAGGGCAGACATTTTTTATGCGCTTCAGCAGTCTCATTCTGTGAGCTTGTGTGGCCTACCACTTTGCGTCAGACATTTTTGCTCCTAGAGTGTTCAGGATTCAGCACTGGAACCCTGGCCTGTCTCACTACTCATTAAATAAACATTCTTCAGCTCCATTTATACTAATCCAGCTGCACCGCCCTCCTTCACTAAAGGTACTCCACTCCCCTGCATGGTTGGTTGATGGTTGTTGGAGATACACTACCTGTCAAAAGTTTTAGAACACCTACTCATTTACATTACATTTTAGTCATTTTAGTCATTTAGCAGACGCTCTTATCCAGAGCGACTTACAGTAGTGAATGCATACATTTCATACATTTTTCCCCCGTACTGGTCCCCTGTGGGAAACGAACCCACAACCCTGGCGTTGCAAACACCATGCTCTACCAACTGAGCCACACGGGACTCATACAAGTGTTTCTCTTTATTTTTACTGTTTTCTACAGTGCAGAATAATAGTGAAGACATCAAATCTATGAAATAACAAATATGGAATCATGTAGTAACAAAAGAAGTGTGAAACAAATCACAATATATTTTATATTTGAGATTCTTCAAAGTAGACACCCTTCGCCTTGATGACAGCTTTGCACACTCTTGGCATTCTCTCAACCAGCTTCATGAGGTAGTCAGCTGGAAGGTATTTCAATAAACAGGTGTGCCTTGTTAAAAGTTAATTTGTGGAATTTCTGTCTTAATGCAGCTCAGATAAGCAAAGAGAAACGACAGTCCATCATTACTTTAAGACATGATCAGTCAATACGGAAAATTTCAAGAACTTTGAACGTTTCGTCAAGTGCAGTCGCAAAAACTATCAAGTGCTATGATGAAACTGGCTCTCATGAGGACCGCCACAGGAATGGAAGACCCAGAGTTACCTCTGCTGCAGATGATAAGTTCATTAGAGTTACCAGCCTCAGATTATTGCAGCTCAAATAAATGCTTCACAGCGTCCAAGTAACAGACACATCTCAACATCAACTGTTCAGAGGAGACTGCGTGAATCAGGCCTTCATGGTCAAATTGCTGCAAAGAAACCACAACTAAAGGCCACCAATATGAAGAAGAGACTTGCTTGGGCCAAGAAACACAAGCATTGGACATTAGACCGGTGGTAATATGTCCTTGGTCTGGATTCCAATTGGACATTTTTGGTTCCAACCGCCGTGTCTTTGTGAGACGCGGTGTGGGTAAACGGATGATCTCCGCATGTGTATTTCCAACCGTAAAGCATGGAGGAAGTGTGATGGTGCTTTTCTGGTGACACTGTCAATTATTTTTTTTAGAATTCAAGGCAGACTTAACCAGCATGACTACCACAGAATTCTGCAGCGATGCACCATTCAATCTGGTTTGGGCTTAGTGGGACTATCATTTGTTTTTCAACAAGACAATGACCCAACACACCTCCAGGCTATGTAAGGGTTATTTTACCAAGAAGGAGAGTGATGGAGTGCTGCATCAGATGACCTGGCCTCTACAATCACCCGACCTCAACTAAAATTGAGATGGTTTGGGATAAGTCGGACCGCAGAGCAAAGGAAAATCAGCCAACAAGTGCTCAGCATATGTGGGAACTCCTTCAAGACTGTTGGAAAAGACTCCAGGTGGAGCTGGTTGAGAGAATGCCAAGAGTGTGCAAAGCTGTAATTAAGGCAAAGGGTGGCTATTTGAAGAATCCCAAATATATTTTGATTTGTTTAACACTTCTCTGGTTGCTACATGATTCCATGTGTTATTTCAAAGTTGATGTCTTCACTATTATTCTACAATGTAGAAAATTGTAAAAATAAAGAAAAACCCTTGAATGAGTAGGTGTTCTAATACTTTTGACCGGTAGTGTATACAGCTGCAATTCAGAGAGAGGGGACTCACAGAGGAATAAGAGACGGAGTCCCAAATGGCACCCATATTGGCTATGGTGCACTACTTTTGACCAGAGGTCCCCATTTTTCCCTTCCAATTTGCTTCTAAGGAAATGGTAACAATCCCATATAAAAGACTTAGCTGTCTGTACCTTCAGTCAGACTAGGCTGGTGGTCCAAGAGGCTTTTCTGTGTCTGCAGGTTTCTCTCCAGCTAAAGCAAATAGGCATGTCTGAGCATTGGATGGCATTGTGGAGGAAAGCCTATCAAGTAGGCTACGAGGTAAGGGAGTGATACCTCACTGGCTGGTGAGACATGACGTAACCATGGAATGTCGAGTCACGTTGTGCATCCCAAATGGCACTCTATTCCCAATACATTGCACTATTTTAACTAAAACTGCAAGCGTTCAATTTACTGTTGCTGACACAGTTGTCCATGATGGGGTTGGTTTGGAGATTCTGATCAGCTGGTGTTGTAAGGAGGGAGAACACCACCCCATTCTCAATGTTTGAGTTTCTTTCACACTGGCTCTCAAAATGAAGCCAGAAGAACAATGATGCATACATCTGGGTTCCCCACCTGGTGATTTTATTTGTGCTTCCAAGTTTGCTGAGCAAAAAAAAGGACTAAAAACACCAGCAAATCAGCTCCAAGTGATTTTAATTTGGGAAATCTGTTTCAAGGTATTCCCACACATAATAGAGAGATATACATGACCATATACTTGAGCAGCAGCAGCTGAAAAATGAGCTCCTACAAATATTGAAATTTACATGGTTTTTAGAGTGAAGTACATCGGAAAAAAGCAAAAGAAAACTGCAAGACTGAATAGGAGAAAAAACAAGCAACAAACAAAGAAGATAGGCTTTTGAAAAATAACTATTTTTCATAAAATTGTAGTTATCTTAGCAAGCTGAATTGTTTACCAGTTGCTAAGCAGTTGCTAGGGACTCTTTTGGAAGAAGCTAGCTAGCTAACGAAGAACAACAAAGAATATCTAGTTAACAGAAGAAAAGAAAGAGAAAATCAGGACAGAAGAAAAAGGATATCAAAGTGAAACAGTTCTCTAAAGACACAGGAGACAATAATACAAGAAACAACACTTCTGTAGCTTGTCAACTATGTGTCTGTCTATCCCTGTTCTCTCCTCTCTGCACAGGCCATACAAACGCTTCACACCGCGTGGCCGCTGCCACTCTAACCTGGTGGTCCCAGCGCGCACGACCCACGTGGAGTTCCAGGTCTCCGGCAGCCTCTGGAACTGCCGGTCTGCAGCCAACAAGGCTGAGTTCATCTCAGCCTATGCTACCCTCCAGTCCCTAGACTTCCTGGCGCTGACGGAAACATGGATTACCACAGATAACACTGCTACTCCTACTGCTCTCTCTTCGTCTGCCCACGTGTTCTCGCATACCCCTAGAGCATCGAGCCAGCGGGGTGGTGGCACTGGAATCCTCATCTCTCCCAAGTGGACATTCTCTCTTTCTCCCCTGACCCATCTGTCTATCTCCTCATTTGAATTCCATGCTGTCACAGTTACCAGCCCTTTCAAGCTTAACATCCTTATCATTTATCGCCCTCCAGGTTCCCTTGGAGAGTTCATCAATGAGCTTGACGCCTTGATAAGTTCCTTTCCTGAGGATGGCTCACCTCTCACAGTTCTGGGTGACTTTAACCTCCCCACGTCTACCTTTGACTCATTCCTCTCTGCCTCCTTCTTTCCACTCCTCTCCTCTTTTGACCTCACCCTCTCACATTCCCCCCCCTACTCACAAGGCAGGCAATACGCTTGACGTCATCTTTACTAGATGCTGTTCTTCCACTAATCTCATTGCAACTCCCCTCCAAATCTCCGACCACTACCTTGTATCCTTTTCCCTCTTGCTCTCATCCAACACTTCTCACTCTGCCCCTACTCGGATGGTATTGCGCCGTCCCAACCTTCGCTCTCTCTCTCCCGCTACTCTCTCCTCTTCCATCCTATCATCTCTTCCCTCTGCTCAAACCTTCTCCAACCTATCTCCTGATTCTGCCTCCTCAACCCTCCTCTCCTCCCTTTCTGCATCCTTTGATTTTCTCTGTCCCCTATCCTCCAGGCCGGCTCGGTCCTCCCCTCCTGCTCCGTGGCTCGACGACTCACTACGAGCTCACAGAACAAGGCTCCGGGCAGCCGAGCGGAAATGGAGGAAAACTCGCCTCCCTGCGGACCTGGCATCCTTTCACTCACTCCTCTCTACATTCTCCTCTTCTGTCTCTGCTGCTAAAGCCACTTTCTACCACTCTAAATTCCAAGCATCTGCCTCTAACCCTAGGAAGCTCTTTGCTACCTTCTCCTCCCTCCTGAATCCTCCTCCCCCTCCCCCCCCCCTCCTCCCTCTCTGCGGATGACTTCGTCAACCATTTTGAAAAGAAGGTTGACGATATCCGATCCTCGTTTGCTAAGTCAAACGACACCGCTGGTCCTGCTCACACTGCCCTACCCTGTGCTTTGACCTCTTTCTCCCCTCTCTCTCCAGATGAAATCTCGCGTCTTGTGACGGCCGGCCGCCCAACAACCTGCCCACTTGACCCTATCCCCTCCTCTCTTCTCCAGACCATTTCTGGAGACCTTCTCCCCTTCCTCACCTCGCTCATCAACTCATCCTTGACCGCTGGCTACGTCCCTTCCGTCTTCAAGAGAGCGAGAGTTGCACCCCTTCTGAAAAAATCTACACTCGATCACTCCGATGTCAACAACTGCAGACCAGTATCCCTTCTTTCTTTTCTCTCCAAAACTCTTGAACGTGCCGTCCTTGGCCAGCTCTCCTGCTATCTCTCTCAGAATGACCTTCTTGATCCTAATCAGTCAGGTTTCAAGACTGGGCATTCAACTGAGACTGCTCTTCTCTGTGTCACGGAGGCTCTCTGCACTGCTAAAGCTAACTCTCTCTCCTCTGCTCTCATCCTTCTAGACCTATCTGCTGCCTTTGATACTGTGAACCATCAGATCCTCCTCTCCACCCTCTCCGAGTTGGGCATCTCCGGCGCGGCCCACGCTTGGATTGCGTCCTACCTGACAGGTCGCTCCTACCAGGTGGCGTGGCGAGAATCTGTCTCCGCACCATGCGCTCTCACCACTGGTGTCCCCCAGGGCTCTGTTCTAGGCCCTCTCCTATTCTCGCTATACACCAAGTCACTTGGCTCTGTCATATCCTCACATGGTCTCTCCTATCATTGCTATGCAGACGACACACAATTAATCTTCTCCTTTCCCCCTTCTGATAACCAGGCGGCGAATCGCATCTCTGCATGTCTGTCAGACATATCAGTGTGGATGACGGATCACCAGCTCAAGCTGAACCTCGGCAAGACGGAGCTGCTCTTCCTCCCGGGGAAGGACTGCCCGTTCCATGATCTCGCCATCACGGTTGACAACTCCCTTGTGTCCTCCTCCCAGAGTGCTAAGAACCTTGGCGTGATCCTGGACAACACCCTGTCGTTCTCCACTAACATCAAGGCGGTGACCCGATCCTGTAGGTTCATGCTCTACAACATTCGCAGAGTACGACCCTGCCTCACACAGGAAGCGGCGCAGGTCCTAATCCAGGCACTTGTCATCTCCCGTCTGGATTACTGCAACTCGCTGTTGGCTGGGCTCCCTGCCTGTGCCATTAAACCCCTACAACTCATCCAGAACGCCGCAGCCCGTCTGGTGTTCAACCTTCCCAAGTTCTCTCACGTCACCCCGCTCCTCCGCTCTCTCCACTGGCTTCCAGTTGAAGCTCGCATCCGCTACAAGACCATGGTGATTGCCTACGGAGCTGTGAAGGGAACGGCACCTCCATACCTTCAGGCTCTGATCAGGCCCTACACCCAAACAAGGGCACTGCGTTCATCCACCACTGGCCTGCTGACCCCCCTACCTCTGAGGAAGCACAGTTCCCGCTCAGCCCAGTCAAAACTGTTCGCTGCTCTGGCACCCCAATGGTGGAACAAGCTCCCTCACGACGCCAGGACAGCGGAGTCAATCACCACCTTCCGGAGACACCTGAAACCCCACCTCTTTAAGGAATACCTAGGATAGGATAAAGTAATCCTTCTAACCCCCCCCCCCCCCCCCCCCTTTAAAAGATGTAGATGCACTATTGTAAAGTGGTTGTTCCACTGGATATCATAAGGTGAATGCACCATTTTGTAAGTCGCTCTGGATAAGAGCGTCTGCTAAATGACTTAAATGTAAATGTAAATGTAATATACAGTACAAAATGTAAGCAAGGTTTGAAATGATTATGCTTTATCTGTTGGGTCCTCTTGTGGTCAATTTCCAGTCTACAAATGATTTTTTATTATGTTCCGGCTCACTGACCATCCATTCAAGAAAAAAAATTGGCCAGCGGCTGAATCTAGTTCATGATCCCTGATATACACCATTGGGCCAAAACATTGAGCCTGTACATATTTAAAACATGAATCACCACCTGCAGAGGTTATACAAGCAATGGCCACTACTGTATGCCAGAATAATTATTTGGTTGACATTATCCTACATAGGCCGGCCAATTCATACCATCCCTAGCCTAAAGACCCAACTTTGAATTGCATAGAATTCTACTTTGGGCATAAATGAGCGTTTGGATCATTTAAGTTCTCTCACAACCTCTACAAGCCAGAATGCTTAATAAAATGATACTTTGCCGGTTATACGTGTTGTTGGTCCTTTGGCAGGTACGAATATGAGACAAAATATCCACAGAGTATTATTATCAATCAGTCTTTCAGGTCTGATTATCGTTGGTATTTCCAATACTGATGCAATACACACGTGACAAACACTTGCACAATATGGCAGAGCCTAAACGAACGGCAAACACTTCCAGCTGATTGCGAGGAAACATGCTTCGGTCAACTACATTTGGTTACATTAGGCTATCGTTTACATATTGGGCATCACGGATGTGTCAACAGATTGAAAATACACCGACAGACCCTACCGGCGCCGCAAAAAGTTGGGTAAACAATACTTTCCTGTGGACATCCCATCTCCTACAGCATGTACAACCGGTAAAGGAAGTATTGAACATTGTGTCTTGTAGAGAATATTGCATATCTTTTTTTAGTAACTTCTTTCAGACAAATATCTGTAAAGTAACCATGGTAACAATCTTAGGCTACATTCCGTTAATGCAAACCCGTTGAGACCAGAGACTGTCTCAAACATGAAAACATATTCTGTAATATTTACAATGTAACAACATGTTATGTTTCCAGGTTTACCTTGGATTCAGACTTTCGTTTGTCAATTTTCTTGAGGAATAACATGAGCCTTGTTTTCCATCCAGACTATCCCTTTCAAACGTCCTTAAATCGTTGCAGGTTGGCTCAATTATTATTTACATCAACATTGAAATACTATCTCGTATTCAAAATAATAATAGAAAGCTCCAATGGTTGATGCGCTTATCAAAATCAGTTGTTCTGTGTGAGTCTGGAAAGACGCCATTTGCATGCGTTTAGAGAGCTAAGAACTAGTATTCTGCAAGCAGCACCAAAGATGACGTCAATTTAGTATAGTAATGACGAATCCTTCAAAATAAAAGGCCGCATTTCAAAACTGCTATGTGGATTTTTTATTTAGTTTTATTTCAGCTTTATTTAACCAGGTAGGCTAGTTGAGAACAAGTTCTCATTTGCAACTGCGACCTGGCCAAGATAAAGCATAGCAATTCGACACACACAACAACACAGAGTTACACATGGAATAAACAAAACATACAGTCAATAATACAGTAGAACAAAATAAATTAAAAAGTCTATATACAGTGAGTGCAAATGAGGTAAGATAAGGGAGTTAAGGCAATAAATAGGCCATGGTGACGAAGTAATTAGAATATAGCAATTAAACACTGGAATGGTAGATGTGCAGAAGATGAATGTGCAAGTAGAGATACTGGGGTGCAAAGGAGCACGATAAATAAATACAGTATGGGGATGAGGTAGATAGATGGGATGTTTACAGGTGCAGTGATCTGTGAGCTGCTCTGACAGCTGGTGCTTAAAGATAGTGAGGGAGATATGAGTCTCCAGCTTCAGTGATTTTTGCAGTTCGTTCCAGTCATTGGCAGCAGAGAACTGGAAGGAAAGGCGGAATTGGCTTTGGGGGTGACCAGTGAGATATACCTGCTGGAGCACGTGCTGCTTTGGTGACCAGTGAGCTGAGGCGGGGCTTTACCTAGCAGAGACTTGTAGACAGTGGGTTTGGCAACAAGTATTTACATATTTTTTTTTTTACATTTTAGTTATTTAGCAGACACTCTTATCCAGAGCAACTTACAGTAGTGAATACATACATTTCTATTTTATTTGTACTGGCCCCCCATGGGATTCAAACCCACAACCCTGGCATTGCACACACCATGCTCTACCAACTGAGCCACAGGGAAGGCTATGAGTATGACGCGAGGGCCAACCAACGAGAGCGATAACTAACTCAAAAGATATTACATTTTAAATCAATGTCCATTTTTATTGTGCTTACAAGCAAATGCAAGACGGACTTTATGTAAAAAAATTACAAATATGCTTCTATTTTTTGGGTTGAAAAATACAATGTTCAGAACATTGGGCTTTAGAGAAAAAACTATTATACATGCTGGAGTAAAAGTGGGGTTGGGATTACTCAGTAGGGTCTGTAGAATCTATATATGGTGGTTTAAATACCCAGCAGCACTTTCTACCCCACCTACCAATATGTATAGGCCCCTATAGTGTATTGCGTTGGGACCAATGGGTGGAGTAGAAAGTGCTGCTGTGTATTTAACCCTTACTTTGGCAAAAATAATAGTTTTTTTCTCTATAAGCCAATAAGTCATTCATATACAGTGTATTGCATTGCAGTGAATGGAGTGGGTGGAGTAAGGAGTCACAAGAACTCTTTAATAAACCTGTTGGTCAGCACAAGAGACCAATTTATGTTTTGTAAACTGTTGAGTAATTGTAATTATGTATATTTGCATTTTATTAAAAGTGTGTTTCTCTAAATATAGCCTACACAGTAGCTTTCAACATACCAGTATGTGTGTAAACTGTCAAAAATAATGGCGGTATAGATAATACAATTTTGAAAATAACAGTGTGTCAAGTTATCCATTTATTTATTCAAAGGCAGTTGCAATACTGTGAAAAACAATTGTTTTGCACCATTATATATATATAATATAATATAAAATCGATCATTTGCCTGCATAATATCCTGCTGCTAGCATAATGGTAATGGGGCATCATGAATAGGGTTTTCCCTGATTATAAATTACGTAAAACAATTCATGTAACACTACTGCCACCTGATGTTTGGATTGGGTGGTATTATGAAATAATGATCATGTTTTGGGGTGAACTCAGACCTGAGTTACGTGCTGGTAAATTGAACTTTATTCCCCTTTTATGCACTTTTCTCTCTACAGTATTCTGACCTTGAACATAAAAATCCAATGCAGCCATTTTTATCTCAATATCAAATCATTTCTGGGCAACAATTAAGTACCTTACTGTGATTGTTTTAATAAATAATAATAAAAAAAATTACTTCTTAGCAAAGATACATTTCTCAAGCAAGAATTTTGCTAGGACTGTCTGGGAGTGGTCTGAGTGGATTGTAGGATTGTAATTACAAATAGCAATTCAGATGATTTTTCCTTGTGATCGCTAGAGAAGAATGTAAATCCAGTCATATGGAAGCAAACTGAAAATCATATCAACATGACATGTATTCATTTGTGGCCCTGTAGTGAAGTAGGCTATAAATAGCTGTGCCATTATTCAGAACTTTAATTGTACGTCCTCATAATTTGCTGGTATGAAATTTGGCGACCCTAGCTATAGGCTTCCGTAGCACTGAACCTCCCAAGTTGATTTATGTTTTAATTATATGCCCAGGCTTTTCTGTTATTTTATTTAGAATTTTTTTTGCAATTTGTATTAGCCATCATTGGGAGCCACGGTCAGTGTAACACCCACATACATTTATAACTGTCACGTTTTAGTTTCCCTCAATTTGTAGCCTACATTTTGCATCATTCCATTACATTCTATTCCGTTTACATTTCTTTCCCCAGTCACACGGTGTAGTTGTTCCTGAGTGTCGCTAGCATTAGTGGATCATATTAGGCTAACATTGTGCAATCATTTGGTACATGTAGCCTATTTGAATCCTTATGGAACTAAGACCACTCATAGCAGTTTAAACCTGGAGTTTGGCGCATGGTTCATGACGACTGGATCATTGTCATTACAGTTTCATGATTAGTGAGGATTAGGGTAGATTTATAGGACTATTATTAACCTCTCTGGGCCAGTGGGACGCTTGCGTCCCACCTACTCAACAGCCAGTGTAATCCCGTGGCGCGATATTCAAATACCTTAGAAATGCTATTACTTCAATTTCTCAAACATATGACTATTTTACACCATTTTAAAGACAAGACTCTCGTTAATCTAACCACACTGTCCGATTTCAAAAAGGCTTTACAACGAAAGCAAAACATTAGATTATGTCAGCAGAGTACCCAGCCAGAAATAATCAGACACCCATTTTTCAAGCTAGCATATAATGTCACATAAACCCAAACCACAGCTAAATGCAGCACTAACCTTTGATGATCTTCATCAGATGACAATCCTAGGACATTATGCTATACAATACATGCATGTTTTGTTCAATCAAGTTCATATTTATATCAAAAACCAGCTTTTTACATTAGCATGTGACTAGCATTCCCACTGAACACTGCCGGTGAATTTACTAAATTACTCACGATAAACGTTCACAAAAAACATAACAATTATTTTAAGAATTATAGATACAGAACTCCTCTATGCACTCGATATGTCCGATTTTAAAATAGCTTTTCGGTGAAAGCACATTTTGCAATATTCTCAGTAGATAGCCCGGCATCACAGGGCTAGCTATTTAGACACCCAGCAAGTTTAGCACTCACCAAAGTCAGATTTACTATAAGAAAAATGTTATTACCTTTGCTGTTCTTCATCAGAATGCACTCCCAGGACTTCTACTTCAATAACAAATGTTGGTTTGGTCCCAAATAATCCATTGTTATATCCAAATAGCGGCGTTTTGTTCGTGCGTTCAAGACACTATCCGAAAGGGTAAATAAGGGTGACGAGCATGGCGCATTTCGTGACAAAACATTTCTAAATATTCCATTACCGTACTTCGAAGCATGTCAACCGCTGTTTAACCTATTCAGCGTCTCATCCCGTCAGCGGGATCAAAATCCAGCGAAAAATCATATCGCCAATTAGCATTAAAAAAAATCATAATTTAAAAAAAATATATATACATATATATATATATATATCTTTTTTGGTTTTATAGATACACCTCTCCTGAATCGACCCACGTCGTCCGATTTCAAAAAGGTTTTACAGGAAAAGCAAATCATTAGATTATGTTAGATGAGTCCATCGTAAAAAGCAGCAACATAGCCTGGCTGAGAGAATGCTGAGAGTGTTAAAAATGGGCACATATTTTTTTCAAAATTCTCAATACTGCCCCCTAGCCCCAATAGGTTAAGGGATTTCTTGATTCAACAGGTCTGGCAGTAATCAGGCCTGGGTGTGGCTAGTGAAATTGAACTCAGCTTTCCAAAAAATGTGATTAACCACAGTAAATTTCATGATTTAACAAGGGGGGGGCAATTACTTTGTCACATAGGGCCATGAAGGTTCGGATAATTTTATTTATTAAGGGAAAAAAGCTATCACTTAAAAACTGCATTTTGTGTTTACTTGGGTTATCTTTGTGTAATATTACAATTTGTTTGATGATCTGAAACATTTAAGTGTGACAAATGTGCAAAAAAATAAGAAATCAGGAAGGGGGCAAATACTTTTTCACAGCACTGCATTTTGATATGTTTAACACTTTTTTGGTTACTACATGATTCCATATGTGTTATTTCATAGTTTTGAAGTCTTCGCTAATATTCTACAATGTAGAATATAGTAAAAATAAAGAAAAACCCTTGAATGAGTAGGTGTGTTCAAACGTTTGACTAGTATGTGTTATTTCATAGTTTTTTTGACTAGTACTGTTTAAATAAAACAATAATATATATATATTATTGTTTTATTTAAACAGTACTAGTCAAACGTTTGAACATACACACATACATATATATTTTATATATATATATATATATATATATATATATATATATATATATATATATATTATTGTTTTATTTAAACTTTATTTAACAAGGCAAGTCAATTAGGAACAAATTCTTATTTACAATGACGGCCTAGCAAGAGGCAAGAGGCCTCCTGTGGGATAAAATAAAAAAAGTAGGACAAATTGCACATCAAGACAAAAGAGACACCACAACAATACATAAAGAGAGACCTAAGACAACAGCACAACATGGCAGCAACAGAACATGATAGCAACACAGCATGACAACATCTCAACATGGCAGCAGCTCAAACATGGCACAAACATTGTTAGGCACAGACAACAGCATGAATGACAAAAATATATGACAGTTGTTGGTCAGAAAATGTCTCCGGAGCCACTGAGCCGAAGGAGCGTGTATCAATCCTGCTGTATGACTCACTGAGACAAGCAGCTCAAACTAATGACTAAAATGAACGAGTCACTCAGAAAAATTAATCATGACAAACTGCACTTCAGAAGTTCAGAATTGTTCATTTTTTTTATTGGCTAATAAACAACTTTAAGGTGGCCCAAATTAAGTTTTATATTTACCCAAATTATGTTTCATCAGCAAAAATATTCCTGGTTTTCTATTGTTTTTGTTTTTCACTGTCAAAATTACAATTGTTCATAGAGAAACAATGGAATTGGATGTTTTGAGTCCATGTCAATGCTTAAATCCCCCAAAATTGGGGTAGTCTGGAAGAAAACAGACACTTGTGAGATTTGTTTATGACAGTTTGAAGGTGGAACAGGTGAAAATTGCATGTACTTTCAGAATTGTTTGGCGAGCTACTCATAGGTGTGCTGCGAGCTACTGGTAGCTTGTGATTGACCTGTTGGAGACCCCTGACATGATATACACTAGCTAGCTACTTCCCTCTCCTTACAGTCTATAACAATATTTGAGTGTAAGAAAACTCTGCATAGGCAGGACTCTGTACTACATTTTGTAATGTAAAATGCCAATCATTTATTCCGTTGCACTGCATTTGCATAAGGTGTGTAGACCCCTTTAACCCCACTACCTTATCCCTTTCTGGGAGAGCATGTCCCAACACTCCTCTTTACCAAGTCCCTCACACCTCACCAATGCCCTCACGATGTAATAGGTCTGGGTGTAGCTGGTACAGAGGAGTCAGGCGCAGGACAGCAGAGATGAGTAATACACGTAATTTTACTCAAGAAATACAAACACAAGCCCACAAATACAACAAACAATCACTCACAAACAAACATGGGGGAACAGAGGGTTAAATAATGAACAAGTAATTGGGGGATTGAAACCAGGTGTGTAAGACAAAGACAAAACACATGGAAAATGAAAAGTGGATCGGCGATGACTAGAAGGCCGGTGATTTCGACCGCCGAACGCCGCCCAAACAAGGAGAGGGGCCGACTTCCGCAGAAGTCGTGACACACGAGCACCATCTCACTTCTGACACTAATGTAGAGAATTCGGGGGTAGCACCGACCGTGGACTGGAACACAGGTCCAGTGATGGTCAAGCCAGCACATTAACCATCACGCCAAGAGATCCGAACCCCTTGGCGAGGTCAATAGGTTTTGGGTTAAGGTCGCTTATCTATCTGTTAAACCTGCGAAATGCATTGGTTTTACTTATGTGTAGTTTATAGCGTAGTTTCGGGAAGTGAGCTTAAAATTTGAGAGGACACATCTAATTCACAGTTTGTTGCAAATATCACATTTCGAAGTGTTTAGGGTTAAGTTAAGGCATTAACTCAGAATTCTTATGGTTAGGCATTAACTCTGTATGGTTGAGTTAAGGTTTGGGATAGGCTTAAACCTAAATATCAAAAACAACTTTCTATCACTGGATTTGATTATGCAACCTTTGGAATCAGATGCTCACAGTATCCGCCTTCCCAGTCCACACTGCCTAGCATACCGAAACCTACTTGGAGCTAACAGCGCTCACTGTTGCCCCTAGTGACCAGTTTCCACATCATCTCCCGATGTCTTCAGACATGGATGGATGTGGAACACTGACTTGTATTACGGGTAACCTGCCTGGGACATAGAGCCGGGACCATGCCATTCTGCTCACCTGCATCCAATCTTCATTAGCCAAAAGCCTGCCTCACTCACCTGAATACCCTTGCTTAATCAACCACCTTCATAGTATTTAAACGGCATCCATCTTCACTTCTTTGTATATCTGCCTAACAAGCAGTTCACACTGGAAGTTCATGCTGAGCCATTGACCCACCAACCCATCGAGTTACCCACCAGGCTTCCTGCAAAAAGGCGGGCCAGTTTAACCCCGGTCAACGACCGGGGGCTGTCCCCGCCAGCAGGAGGGCCAGTACAACATCGGCCTACGGCCGGGGGTTGGCCCTGCCAGCAGGCTCAGCACAACCACGGTTTGCAACCGGGGTCTGACCCTACTTGGAGGTCAGCTACCAACACCGATCCACGACCGCGGGCTGGCCTCCCTGACCACCATCCACACCAAAACTCTCATACAAAAATCTACCAACTACTACCCCTTCCAACATGTTCATCAGATGGCAAGAAGCCAAACTCAATGAAAACAATAAAGAAGCAGTTTTTTCAACTTCTGACTGCCCCCCAAGACTTGCTGAAGTTAGGACTTAGGCTACAGCGCATTCTTAAAACTCTCCATTTTGACTTTAGGAAGGGTAAGGAATGCTAGGGCTAGTTGAGAACTAGGAGAGATCAAAAAGTAAGCAAAAACATTAACCTCAAACCCAAACCTTGAAACCATTTCCCCTGATACATGTTTTCATTGTCATAGTGCCTCTGTCAAAGTGCAAAGTACATCAAACTAGCTACTTTGTCTTTCCTCAGCCAACATTTTTACAGTGGCTTACCATCTGGCTACATAGAGGTCACAACTTTCACAGACATGACCTTTGTACCCTGTGATAGACGACTCTCCTTCCCTGTCCTGACTTCCTAAAAAACATTGCATTGGTTCCCTCTCCTCCCATCACCAGAGGCTAACACTGTACAGATCTGTCAGGAGCATCAAATTAATCAGACCAAAGCTGGAGAGTACTGTTCAGGGTGTGTGCGTGCGTGTCTCACAATGCTGTCATACAGGTAATGATTGGTTGGTTGCATTTGCCTTTGGATTCACTCTCCCTGCTTGCATCCAAAATGGCACCCTATTCCCTATGTAGTGTACTACTTTTTACCAGGGCACATAGGGCTTTGGTCAAAGGTAGTGCACAATATAGGGAAGAGGGTTCCATGTGGGACACAGACCTGCCTGATACTGTGGAGTTCTTAGATAGAACAGTCCCTAGGGCATGAGTGTCAGAGATTTTTCAGAAACTGAATTCAAGAGCAACAGCTGCCTCTGAAATAATATACCTGATTATATAAGGATTTATTGTCAACTGATACCCTATTCATTGACGAGCTGATGACAGCTTTATTGAGTGTACAGTATGTTTGTTACATTACTGTGATTCTATGGTGAATGAATGTCATCAGACTAAGGAAGAGCTTCAAGGATAGCCTACATTCTAGTGCTCTGTCATCAGACATAAAATGAAGACAAGAAGGCTTTGCTCCACTAGATGGTGCTAAAGAGCTTATTATGAGGACATGAGTTCACTCATTGCCCTACAGAGCAGCAGACAGTATGAAAACTAACTCTCTGTTGACTACAGGCAGAGATTGCCATTTTGCACATTTATTTAACTAGGCAAGTCAGTTAAGAACATATTTTTATTTTCAATGATGGCCTACCCCAGGCGACACTGGGCCATTTGTGCGCCACCCTATGGGACTCCCAATCACGGACTGATGTTATACAGCCTGGATTCAAACCAGGGACTGTAGTGATGCCTCTTGCACCGAGATGCAGTGCCTTAGACCACTGCGCCACTCGGGAGCCCTACATACCCAAGCAGTAGGTCTGGTCAAGAGCAGACATGGAACAAAGGCTTGTTGGACATGTTGTAACAGGGTGAGATAGTATTCTGCACAGTACCAGCATCTCTACTGTTGTGTAACAATTACACCGTTCCAGAACTGCAGGTACTGAAAGATCACGTATGCTCCTACTGCACCACTAGCCTGGTCGCAGATCTGTTTGTGGTGTATAGCCAACTAAGCCTGGTCCCAGGTAGGTTTGTGCTGCATAGCCAACTCGCTAGCCTGGTACCAGATCGGTTTGTGCTGTGTATATATGTACAGATCTGGGTCCAAGCAAGTGGTACAGTAGGAACATAATGATCTAGCTGAAGAAGAAAAAAAGAAAAACTAGTGTAGCACAACACAATCCATTTTCAGACAAAACTGCTCTTGTGTATTAATTAGCCCTCTTGCCAAGACAGAGAGAAAATCTAGTCCCAAATTGCATTCTAATCTCTATTTAGTGCACTGCTTTTGACCAGGGCCCACAGGGCTCGGGTAAAAAATAGTGCACTATATAGGAATACGGTGCCATTTGGGACTTATCCTTGGTCTAGTTGTTGGAGAGCTGATGTCTGGCTCAGGACCAGGGAGAATCAGTGTCCCTGGCCAAAATTTACAACAACAATTTCAATATTGAATTAAACCAACAACAACCAGACAGACAGGAGTAAAAACACTGCATGGGACATTCCACCAAATGAGTATATTTTCGTGTAACTCCCCCCCTAATTTTAACATTGTCACAAAGAGCACATGTTCAACTTAACAAAAGTCACTTTTCCCATTTCAAGAGGTTAAATAGAAAATTACTATAAGTGCCAAATAAAGGAACTGGGTTGACTGCAACAGGGTTGACAATTTCATCTTAAATCAGCCATAAATCCCCACGTGACAAAGGGAATGGAAGCTTGTTGTCTGCAACACTGAGGGGCAATTGAATACAAGCTTCAGAACATCTTTGAATTGTTAAAATGAATTGCCTTCATTTTTTGGCTTGCTCCTCAAAAAATGCTGGTGGCCATGACAGAAGTCCTTGCCACCACCAAGACACACCCATCTGTCAGTACCTTGCCTTCAGCTGTTTCCCCCCACTCAATCACAACAAATAATCCAAAAAGCTTTGAATAGGTCAGTAGCCTATAGAGTAATATGAGAAGAACGCAATTGCTGAATTTATGAAGATATTCTAAACTAAGTGTTTTGATAACTTTTAAATGTAGTAACAGGTCCATGTAGAAAAAACAATTGTTTACATAATACCACAGAAGCAGTGTTCTGCTAATATAACAATGTGCACCTTTCATCTTTCATTGTTATTCCCAGCCAATACGGACACTGTGCCTATTGGCATTTGACTTCCGGGTGGCGCGGTGGTCTAAGACACTGCATCTCAGTGAAAGCGGCATCACTGCAGTACCTGGTTTGAATCCAGGCTCCATCACATCTGGCTGTGATTGGGAGTCCCATAGGGCGGTGCATAATTGGCCCAGCGTCGTCCGGGGTAGGCCGTCATTGTAAATTAGAATTTGTTCTTAACTGACTTCCCTAGTTAAATAAAAAACATTATCTGGTGGTAATGGGATTACCTTGGCAAACATGCCAGAGTGGTCATACACAGTTGAGTTTGGAAGTTTACATACACTTAGGTTGGAGTCATTAAAACTTGTTTTTCAACCACTCCACAAATTTCTTGTTAAAACTTCTCTGGAATTAGTGGGACGCTAGCGTTATGTTCAGTAATGCATTGTGTCAAATAACATCCGGTGAAATTGCAGAGAGCCAAATCAAATTACAGAAATACTCATCATAAACATTGATGAAAGATACAAGTGTTATATATAGGCTTAAAGATAAACTTCTTGTTAATACAGCCGCTGTGTCAGATTTCAAAAAGGCTTTATGGCGAAAGCACACCATGCGATTATGTTAGGACAGTGCCTAGCCACAAAAAACCATACAGACATTTTCCAGCCAAGGAGAGGACTCACAAAAGTCAGAAATAGCGATTAAATTAATCACTTACCTTTGATGATCTTCATCTGGTGGCACTCCCAGGACTCCATGTTACACAATAAATGTTTGTTTTGTTCAATAAAGTCCCTCTTTATGTCCAAATATCTCTGTTTTGTTCGCGCTTTTAGTTCAGTAATCCAAAAGCACAAAGCGCGCTCACAACATCCAGACGAAAAGTCTAAAAAAGTTCCATTAAAGTTCATAGAAACATGTCAAACGATGTTTACAATCAATTATTTTTATCATAATATTTCAACCGGTCAATACCGTTTTCATTAGAAAGGAAAGAGAACAAACGGCGTGCTCATGGCCACGCACGATAAACAACTCATGGCTTTCAGCTGAGCCACTTGCTCTGAGTGGTCTTATTCTCTCCCCTTTCACAATAGAAGCCTGAAACAACTTCTAAAGACTGTTGACATCTACTGGAAGCCTTATGAAGTGCAATCTGACCCCACAGACACTGGATACTGGAGAGGCATTCACTTAAACTACAAACTGTAGAATTCCCATTTCCTGGTTGGATTTTTCTCAGGTTTTCACCTGCCATATGAGTTCTGTTATACTCACAGACATTATTTTAACAGTTTTAGAAACTTCAGAGTGTTTGCTATCCAAATCTAATTATATGCATATCCTAGCTTCTGGGCCTGAGTAACAGGCAGTTTACTCTGGGCACGCTTTTCATCCAAACTTCCCAATGCTGCCCCCTAACCCAATGAAGTTTAACAAACTATAGTTTTGGCAAGTCGGTTAGGACATCTACTTTGTGCATGACACAAGTCATTTTTCCTACAATTGTATACAGATAGATTACTTCACTTCTAATTCACTATATCACAATTCCAGTGGGTCAGAAGTTTACATACACTAAGTTGACTGTGCCTTTAAACAGCTTGGAAAATTCCAGAAAACTATGTCAATGCTTTAGAAGCTTCTGATAGGCTAATTGACATCATTTGTGTCAATTGGAGGTGTACCTGTAGATATATTTCAAGGCCTAGCTTCAAACTCAGGGCCTCTTTACTTGACATCATGGGAAAATCAAAAGAAATCAGCCAAGACCTCAGAATAATAATTGTAGACCTCCACAAGTCTGGTTCATCCTTGGGAGCAATTTCCAAAAGCCTGAAGGTACCACGTTCATCTGTACAAACAATAGTACGCAAGTATATACGCCATGGGACCACGCAGCCATCATACCGCTCAGGAAGGTGACGCGTTCTGTCTCCTAGAGATTAACCTACTTTGGTGCGAAAAGTCCAAATCAATCCCAGAACAACAGCAAAGGACCTTGTGAAGATGCTGGACGGAACAGGAACAAAAGTATCTATATCTACAGTAAAACGAGTCCTATATCGACATAACCTGAAAGGCCGCTCAGCAAGGAAGAAGCCACTGCTCCAAATCCGCCATAAAAAAGCCAGACTACGGTTTTCAACTGCACATGGGGACAAAGATCGTACTTTTGGGAGAAATGTCCTCTGGTCTGATGAAACAAAAATAGAACTGTTTGGCCATAATGACATTCGTTATGTTTGGAGGAAAAATGGGGAGGCTTGCAAGCCGAAGAACACCATCCCAACCGTGAAGCACAGAGATGGCAGCATCATGTTGTGGGGGTGCTTTGCTGCAGGAGGGACTGATGTACTTCACAAAATAGATGGCATCATGAGGACGGGAAAATTATGTGGATATATTGAATCAACATCTCAAGACATCAGTCGGGAAGTTAAAGTTTGGTCACAAATGGGTCTTCCAAATGGACAATAACCACAAGCATACTTCCAAAGTTGTGGCAAAATGGCTTAAGGACAACAAAGTCAAGGTATTGGAATGGCCATCACAAAGCCCTGACCTCAATCCCATAGAAAAGTTGTGGGCAGAACTGAAAGAGCGTGTGCGAGCAAGGAGGCCTACAAACCTGACTCATTTACACCAGCTCTGTCAGGAGGAATGGGCCAAAATTCACCCAACTTATTGTGGAAGGCTACCCGAAACCTTTGACCCAAGTTAAACAATTTAAAGGCAATGCTACCAAATACTAATTGAGTGTATGTAAACTTCTGACCCACTGGGAATGTGATGAAATAAATAAAAGCTGAAATAAATCATTCTCTCTACTATTATTCTGACATTTCACATTCTTAAAATAAAGTGTTGATCCTAACTGACCTAAGACAGGGGATTTTTACTAGGATTAAATGTCGGGAATTGTGAAAAACTGAGTTTAACTGTATTTGGCAAAGGTGTATGTAAACTTCTGACTTCAACTGTACCTTCCTATGTGCTGTCCAGTATACACAGGAGTTCCCTGATCCTGGTGCCAAATACACAGGGTTTCTCCCTCCCCGTATTGACTGATACCATTAATTTCAATAATAAATAAAGACAATACAAGATGTGTCTAGTACAGTTTTAATGCTGAGTGCCAGGTCTCTCTCCATTCAGAGACATCAGTATCTTCTTCATCACATCATCTTGTAAGTCTCCATGTGCTGGCTCCATACATGTTTCTGTGTTCTATTACCAATGGCAGTTAGGATAGGTAATATCTGACACACAAACATATACTATGTTGAAGTTTGAACAAGTCAGACTAAACCTACCTAATTCTGTTCACCCTATCGACGACCGTTGGTGAGCAGGCAAGAGGTGAGGCTGGAGGTAAGGCATAGCAGCGTAAATCAGCTCCTGGCCCCTCATCAAAGATACTGCTTGGTCACATTATATGCATGTAAGAAGTAGAGAATAACAACAAATAATGTCAGTTTACATAGATTATCTTTCACAATTGGGTTATCAAATGTATCAAAGTAATGAAGTGGGTTGCCTTCTGTATTTGTATCAATGATGAGCCTGTGAAAGCTGTTTCCACTGACAGGTGATGCTGGCAGGATACTTGCAAACATGTGGCTGACTGTTCCATGTTTCATAGGAATGCTCACAGCGAGGGCATGTCTGCATGATGTTGATGAGGGACTCCTTGCTGGTCTTCTCTATGCTGCATGTTCAGCTACAAACTGGACATCTCTCGAACAACTGCAGCAAGCAATCTTGTTGACTGGGAGGGCCCGTGACAGGGTGATATACAGTAATAGACAGCCAAGTGGTAAATTGCATTTTGTTCTAAAGAAAGGACAAAGCATTTTGCTATTGCACTCTACTTGAAAATTGTGATAAATAAAAAAGAATACCAGTTATTTTAAGGACCAAAAAATTGACAGGTGTGCCATAGATTGCAAAATAGTTGAAGAGATTTTCGATGTACCGAATCCATGGCACATGGTTTGAACTGATACAGTACCTGATACACAAAACAACGCTGGATTCAAAACGTAGAGTTTTTCTATTTAAATTATTATACAAACCAGTAGAATGTTATATAAATATGGGGGATACAACCATCACAGCTTTGCAAATTTTGCTGTGAAGAGACAGAATCATTAGATCGCTTGTTTTGGTACTGTCCATATGTAGCTTGTTTTTGGTCGCAGGTTCAGGAATGGCTAAATAATTTCAACATTTACCTGGAGCTAACTCTGCAAATAGCACTGTTGGGTGATTTAAAAAGTCATAGTCAATCAATCAATAATATAATAATACTCTTAGCAATATTGTTAATCTATCTTTAATTTACAATCTGTAGAAACTATGAGAATAGAAAAGTTCATAACTTTTATGAAACATCACAGCACAGTTGAAAATATATGGCAAATAGAAATCAAAACTGGATGGTGGTCAGAGATAGATGGGAAGGGTTGAGTGGAGCTGAAGGGTCGGACAAAAAATAAGATGTAAAAAAAATAAGATGTATTTTACTAATGTAAAATATACTGTGTCCGTAAAATGTATATAGTGTGTATATATAAGCTGGAAGTAGAAACCTAAGTGTTGTTGTCCACTAGTTTACTCCAATTAGGGGAGGGGTGGTAGTGTAAGGGGAAAATAATAAAGGAAAATATATAAAAACAAATATATATATTGACAAAAATATACACTGCTCAAAAAAATAAAGGGAAAACTTAACCTGTTAGGGCTAGGGGGCAGTATTTACACGGCCGGATAAAAAAACGTTACCCAATTTAATCTGGTTATTACTACTGCCCAGAAACTAGAATATGCATATCATTATTGGCTTTGGATAGAAAACACCCTAAAGTTTCTAAAACTGTTTGAATGGTGTCTGTGAGTATAACAGAACTCATTTGGCAGGCAAAAACCTGAGAAGATTTCAAACAGGAAGTACCCTCTCTGACCATTCCTTGGGCTTCTTGGCTCTGTTTATTGAACATTTAGGATCTTTGCTGTAACGTGACACTTCCTACGGCTCCCATAGGCTCTCAGAACCCGGGAAAAAGCTGAATGATGTAATTCCAGCCGCTGGCTGAAAAACTTTAGCGCTTTTGGTAAGTGCTCTATCAGGGGACCATCAGACTGAGGCTCGTGCACGAGGGGATCCCATGTTTTTATTTTCTCTCTCTTTGAACGTAAACACGCTTTCCCGGTCGGAATATTATCGCTTTTTTACGAGAAAAATGGCATAAAAATTTATTTTAAACAGCGGTTGACATGCTGTAATGGAATATTTAGAAATGTTTTGTCACGAAACGCGTCGGGCGCGTAACCCTTATTTACCCTTTCGGATAGTGTCTTGAACGCACGAACAAAACGCCGCTATTTGGATATAATTATGGATTATTTGGGACCAAACCAACAGTTGTTATTGAAGTAGAAGTCCTGGGAGTGCATTCTGACGAAGAACAGCAAAGGTAATAACATTTTTCTTATAGTAAATCTGACTTTGGTGAGGGCTAAACTTGCTGGGTGTCTAAATAGCTAGCCCTGTGATGCCGGGCTATCTACTTAGAATATTGCAAAATGTGCTTTCACCAAAAAGCTATTTTAAAATCGGACATAGCGAGTGCATATAGGAGTTCTGTATCTATAATTCTTAAAATAATTGTTATGTTTTTTGTGAGTAATTTAGTAAATTCACCAGAAGTGTTCGGTGGGAATGCTAGTCACATGCTAGTCACATGCTAATGTAAAAAGCTGGTTTTTGATATAAATATGAACTTGATTGAACAAAACATGCATGTATTGTATAACATAATGTCCTAAGATTGTCATCTGATGAAGATCATCAAAGGTTAGTGCTGCATTTAGCTGTGGTTTGGGTTTATGTGACATTATATGCTAGCTTGAAAAATGGGTGTCTGATTATTTCTGGCTGGGTACTCTGCTGACATAATCTAATGTTTTGCTTTCGTTTGTAAAGCCTTTTTGAAATCGGACAGTGTGGTTAGATTAACGAGAGTCTTGTCTTTAAAATGGTGTAAAATAGTCATATGTTTGAGAAATTGAAGTAATAGCATTTCTAAGGTATTTGAATAACGCGCCACGGGATTACACTGGCTGTTGAGTAGGTGGGACGAAATCGTCCCACTGGCCCAGAGAGGTTAAACAACACAATGTAACTCCAAGTCAATCACACTTCTGTGAAATCAAACTGTCCACTTAAGAAGCAACACTGATTGACAATAAATTTCACATGTTGTTGTGCAAATGGAATAGACAACAGGTGGAAATTATAGGCAATTAGCAAGACACCCCCAATAAAGGAGTGGTTCTGCAGGTGGGGACCACAGACCACTTCTCAGTTCCTATGCTTCCTGGCTGATGTTTTGGTCACTTTTGAATGCTGGCGGTGCTTTCACTCTAGTGGTAGCATGAGACGGAGTCTACAACCCACACAAGTGGCTCAGGTAGTGCAGCTCATCCAGGATGGCACATCAATGCGAGCTGTGGCAAGAAGGTTTGCTGTGTCTGTCAGCGTAGTGTTCAGAGCATGGAGGCGCTACCAGGAGACAGGCTAGTACATCAGGAGACGTGGAGGAGGCCGTAGGAGGGCAACAACCCAGCAGCAGGACCGCTACCGCCGCCTTTGTGCAAGGAGGAGCAGGAGGAGCACTGCCAGATCCCTGCAAAATTACCTCCAGCAGGCCACAAATGTGCATGTGTCTGCTCAAACGGTCAGAAACAGACTCCATGAGGGTGGTATGAGGGCCCAACGTCCACAGGTGGGGGTTGTGCTTACAGCCCAACACCGTGCAGGACGTTTGGCATTTGCCAGAGAACACCAAGATTGGCCACTGGCGCCCTGTGCTCTTCACAGATGAAAGCAGGTTTACACTGAGCACATGTGACAGACATGACAGAGTCTGGAGACGCCGTGGAGAACGTTCTGCTGCCTGCAACATCCTCCAGCATGACCGGTTTGGCGGTGGGTCAGTCATGGTGTGGGGTGGCATTTCTTTGGGGGGCCGCACAGCCCTCCATGTGCTCGCCAGAGGTAGCCTGACTGCCATTAGGTACCGAGATGAGATCCTCAGACCCCTTGTGAGACCATATGCTGGTGCAGTTGGCCCTGGGTTCCTCCTAATGCAAGACAATGCTAGACCTCATGTGGCTGGAGTGTGTCAGCAGTTCCTGCAAGAGGAAGGCATTGATGCTATGGACTGGCCCGCCCGTTCCCCAATTGTGCACATCTGGGACCTCATGTCTCGCTCCATCCACCAACGCCACGTTGCACCACAGACTGTCCAGGAGTTGGCGGATGCTTTAGCCCAGGTCTGGGAGGAGATCCCTCAGGAGACCATCTGCCACCTCATCAGGAGCATGCCCAGGCATTGTAGGTCATACAGGCACGTGGAGGCCACACACACTACTGAGCCTCATTTTGACTTGTTTTAAGGACATTACATCAAAGTTGGATCAGCCTGTACTGTGGTTTTCCACTTTAATTTTGAGTGTGACTCCAAATCCAGACCTCCATGGGTTGATAAATTGGATTTCCATTGATTATTTTTGTGTTATTTTGTTGTCAGCACATTCAACTATGTAAAGAAAAATGTATTTAATAAGATTATTTCTTTCATTCAGATCTAGGATGTGTTGTTTAAGTGTTCCCTTTATTTTTTGAGCAGTATATATATGGGGTATTGGAAATGATGCAGACAAATGTATTGATGGAAGCCACAATCTATCTGCAATATTATGTGTCGTGTCATAACAGCTGACATAACTTGTCATAACCTGTCATAATATGGTCATAACACTGTCATGACCCAGAGCATGGGAGTTTGCCTTTGAACTCAGTATGTACAGAGAAACAGCTCAAAAGGGACTACGGTTAGCAATCACTACCATTGACAGTTATTGACGTTCTTCTCATGGTACCACCGTACCAAACTCTGATTTGGTTACTTGGCTACCTAACTTAAAAATGTCGTTGACTAGTTTTTATTTGGTATCAACCAAGCTGGTGTTCTTTTAATCTGAAATGGCCCTCCAATTCAAATGTGTCAATCTATCCAGCTAGCTAGCTCAATCTAGCTTTGGCTAGCTTCAAGCTAATTCAAGAAAGTAAATAGCTAACTAGTTAGCTAACATTGGTTTTCTATAATAGGATTTTTCTCATTTGCTTTCTCAAATCATTCAAAAAAATTTAAGTCAGGAAAAAGTTGTGGCTATTGTGTATCTTGCTAGTTAGGGTTAGTTACCATCAGCTGGAAGCCTGTTAGCTAGCTAGATGTTAGGTGTTGTACAGCATGTATCAAATTTGCAAACTAGGCCAATCCATCAGCACGCAGATGTTTGCTACAGTGGTTCCTCCTTTAAAATTTGAGAGCTTACACCGCGGGACTTGGGTACCTACCCAGCGTCACGGCTTCAATGCTCCAGACCACAGCAAGGGGGAGTTAGAGCACTCATTATGCATTTGGGTCCCAAGGTTTTTATATGACCAATCATATTGAGTGGTTCCAATGACGAATTTGACACTAATTTGTGATCTCTTGTAGCCTCACATATTACACATTAGGCCTAAGCAACAGCAAACCAACACAACTCACATGTGCTAAATATGCATACACTCGAAACATTTATTTATGGTTTAAACTTTTGATTAAAAAGTTCCCTCAAGTATTTTGAGCTATAAAAATGTAAATTTTCGAGAGAGAGAGCGCACCTGGAACTTTATTGATTGGTGTAACTTATAACCCTGACTACACCAGAATGTGAAATGGTGGCCATGCATGCACACACACACACACACCCAAAACAGTGATCTGTCATCCCCAGCCTGACAGTGGGCGGATGCTCGTCCGCTCTGGCCCAAGGCACCTCTTCTCTATCCTGCATGATGTTACCAGGGGCTCCCCCCTCCCCTCTCTTCCGCCAGGCCAGGATGGATGGGTTGTAGGGGCCATGGGTGGATGAGGTCTGGGTTAGAGTTAGAGCCGGGGCTGTGGCTGATGGGGGTCATGGCTGTCTATCTGTGGGACAGTGTCCAGATAACCTCGTTACCCACTCACTCAGCCAAACCTATCACCTGGAGCTGTGTTTGCAGTCAGCCAGGCCCTGTGTGGGATTATGTTCCAGCCCTGCTACTTTCCACACACACACACACACACACACACACACACACACACACACACACACACACACACACACACACACACACACACACACACACACACACACACACAACCTACTCCAGTCTCTTAGGGTTCAAACACACTTTCTCCCAATGACTTCATCCAGGCCAGAGTCTCTATGGGGTAGGCTAATACCCAGGACCCTGAGGTCTTATTGTTTTATGCTGTAATTAATGGCTTTAACAGCCATGGCCAGTGTGTGTGTGTGTGTGTGTGTGTGTGTGTGTGTGTGTGTGTGTGTGTGTGTGTGTGTGTGTGTGTGTGTGTGTGTGTGTGTGTGTGTGTGTGTGTGTGTGTGTGTGGCCTAGCCAGAGAGTTCTTTCTCAGGCATTGTTACGTTGGGTGATGAACAGTACAGATCTGGAGTGCTGACAGACTCCAAGAGTAGGATGAATTAAAGGGCTTGTGTAAGGATTTTTTATTCCTCTGTAACAATACCCCTTTCCTCTCCACAGTTCAGTTGCAGCCTGACTGCCTTCAGACAGACACAGAGAGAGGAGAGGATCATTATTATTATTATTACAGTACTGTTGATTGGATTAGCAGCTGGACAGCCCAATCAGGCTGCATCCAAAATGGCACCCTTATCCCTATATAGTGCACTACTTTCTACTAGGGCCCATAGGGTTTCCCGTAGGGCTCTGGTCAAAAGTAGTCCACCCTATAGGAAATAGGGTGCCATCCAGAGTCATCACTTTCCAAGGGACCAGTGGCAGAAAACAGAGGCCCCCGTTGTGGGGGCCCCCGGAGCCCCTTAGAGGCCACTCTAGCTCTGATTAGGGTCCAGTCAGCATTGCTCACTCCTAATGATTATTAACCCAAGTAGTAGGGGGGATTCCACACTGTAAAACAGCCTGCACACACACATTGCAAAATAAACAGTCAGATGATGAGTGGTGGTACGGAGTACGGACGGGGTGTGACTGAGAACATGTGTAAAGAAAGACAGAGAGTAGCAGAGGAGAAGAGGATGTGTGTGTGTGTGTGTGTGTTGCTGGTTGATTGAGCATGGGAAACTATGCAGCCTTTGGCCTATATTTGTTGACACTCCCCCCAACTGCACCTCATGCTCCCACTCTGTGAAAGCTCTAGGAAGGGTTTTCAGTGGACTCATTGCCTGTGAATGTATGTGTAATACCCTGTTAACCATGAAGTACCACGTATAAGAAACACTATGTTTTACTACAGCCTTTTCTTTTGAGCCTATTTTGTAATGGCATTGCATCAAACAATTGTGTTTACTTTCATGCGCAAACTTCAAAGAAATGACATGGCAATCATTTAAAAGTCAAGTTGGTTGAATTCTTTAATGTGTGGTCCACTTAATTAGGTTGACCTTTACGTTGATGTGAACTAAAGTAACCTGGTTTGGTTTAGCCAATTAGAAGCCTTGTTGAGTTTTTGCAACAATCGTGCGTGTGAGTTTGCTGTTGCGCTGGACTTTTTTGTGGCTCTGGAACTCGTGACTACTCGAGATGTGAGGGGAAGAGATCTGTGAAGATACAAATTACATTTAGCAAAAATACTTTTGCTTATTTTAATGACCTGTTACAAGTCTAGAGAAAGTCAAGTTAAATATCTATATCGAATTTACCTGAAATTGCTTGCTGCTGTGGAGAACATACTAGCCATTGTCGTTTCAACAAGCGCTAGCCTAGATTTCGTTGAATCAGGAGCTGGAGATGATGGCCTGTTCCAAGGGAACTGAGGACTTATTTCATGATGCTGGACATTTTTTCTGTTGCATGCAGGGCATTTTCCGCCATGGATTGTAGATAGGCATCGGCCTTGGAATTATTGTTTCAGGGAGTTTGCTGCGGTACCGTGAGTAAAATTTAAATTGGGTTCCGTTTCAGTCAGTCAACTTCGGTACAACATACTATGAGGATTCGCAATCTCAGTTGAAGGATCTACAATCACACCTGACAAGGCCAATGAAATCAACACCTCGCTGGAAGACCTGCCTTCCACAGGTGATAAGCGTGAGGCTCGGATTCATTCCTTTAATTATTCCACTCTTCACCTGGGTGTGAACAGGAACGATTCACGCTACTAAAACAAACAATTGGAAAATGAGTCTTACGTTACGGCAACTAAACTGTCCCATAGTGGTAGACCGTACTCACCCCCTGGATGTTCTGTGCTGAAGTTTAAGTTTTGAACAATTAGTTATTCTTTAATTTGCTAGCGCAATGAGTAATATGGCTAAGTGACCGAGACGATGATGGCTAAGCCGGGTTCGGGGTCGAGATCATGCTCTCAGTCATGCGGTTATAGCATTTCTCTGAAATGCTCACTATTTACGTACTGTATGTGTAGTTTGTCTCGGTTTGGAACACGCTCAGGTGGTCCTCGCTCGAACCAGTCTGTGTGCGCATTGTCACGTACTGCTTGCAAACTCCCTTGAATGATGTGTAGCATTCTTGAGGAAGCTTGGCGTGATGGCGACTTTCCTTTCCTGGATGCCGGTACCTCCGCTGGGACCAAGGTGCAGGAAGCAGAGAGAGACTTGGGTCTGTGGTCAGAACAGGTGGAACTAGCATACCAATAGGGAGATAGTGAGATGGCTGGATACATACAGGGCCCAGGTTCGGATGACGACTTGGTGTCTCTGGACGGCTCCAGGGGTTTCTCGGGTAACAAAGAGGACTTAGTTCCGGGACGGCCACCAAACCTAGTATCCAACGCATCAGTCATAGAACTGTGCCGCAGGGAGGCTATGCATTTGGAGGTGAAGTGGCTGTGTTCACTACCACGGCAGAAGTAATCAAGAATCGGTGGGAAGTAGCTGCCCTGATGAAGAATTGACAACAACCTGGTCCAACCCCTTATTCAGCTAAGCTGATGCTGCATGGGTGTGCCCCCTTCATGGACCAGGAAGGGATGGAGGGAGCTGGTGCACATGCCTCTGGTGGCTGGCTACCTAGCCTCGTTGGCTAACAATGGCATGGCTAATGGGAATCCTACTCTCCCTAACAAACACTGTTGCTTTTCGGTTGCTCAGCTGGAAAAGGTATATCGTGCAGAGGGGGTGGCTGCCCTAATTAGAAGCTGTGTTATGTTTTTGGGCCAGTTGTGTGAACTCTGGGTTTGCTGATGCACGGGACTTTTTTGTGACTCTGGAACTCGTGACTCTGCTCGAGATGTGAGGGGAAGAGAGCTGAAAGTCTGTGAAGATACGAATTGCATTTATCAAAAAAATATTTAGCAAAAAGACACTAGGAATGGTTTTCAGTGAAATCATTGCTTGTGAATGTGTGTACAGTGGGGGAAAAAAGTATTTGATCCCCTGCTGATTTTGTTTGTTTGCCCACTTACAAAGAAATGATCAGTCTATCATTTTAATGGTAGGTTTATTTGAACAGTGAGAGACAGAATAACAACAAAAAATCCAGAAAAACACATGTCAAAAATGTTATAAATTGATTTGCATTTTAATGAGGGAAATAAGTATTTGACCCCTCTGCAAAACATTACTTAGTACTTGGTGGCAAAACCCTTGTTGGCAATCACAGAGGTCAGACGTTTTTTGTAGTTGGCCACCAAGTTTGCACACATCTCAGGAGGGATTTTGTCCCACTCCTCTTTGCAGATCTTCTCCAAGTCATTAAGGTTTCAAGGCTGACGTTTGGCAACTCGAACCTTCAGCTCCCTCCACAGATTTTCTATGGGATTAAGGTCTGGAGACTGGCTAGGCCACTCCAGGACCTTAATGTGCTTCTTCTTGAGCCACTCCTTTGTTGCCTTGGCCGTGTGTTTTGGGTCATTGTCATGCTGGAATACCCATCCACGATCCATTTTCAATGCCCTGGCTGAGGGAAGGAGGTTTTCACCCAAGATTTGACAGTACATGGCCCCGTCAAATGATGCGGGGAAGTTGTCCTGTCCCCTGAGCATAAAAACACCCCCAAAGCATAATGTTTTCACCTCAATGTTTGACGGTGGAGATGGTGTTCTTGGGGTCATAGGCAGCATTCCTCCTCCTCCAAACACGGCGAGTTGAGTTGATGCCAAAGAGCTCCATTTTGGTCTCATCTGACCACAACACTTTCACCAGTTGTCCTCTGAATCATTCTGATGTTCATTGGCAAACTTCAGACGGGCATGTATATGTATTCTTGAGCAGGGGGACCTTGCGGGCGCTGCAGGATTTCAGTCCTTCACGGCGTAGTTTGTTACCAATTGTTTTCTTGGTGACTATGGTCCCAGCTGCCTTGAGATCATTGACAAGATCCTCCCGTGTAGTTCTGAGCTGATTCCTCACCGTTCTCATGCTCTTTGCATCTCCACGAGGTGAGATCTTGCATGGAACCCCAGGCTGAGGGATATTGACAGTTCTTTTGTGTTTCTTCCATTTGCGAATAATCGCACCAAATGTTGTCACCTTCTCACCAAGCTGCTTGGCTATGGTCTTGTAGCCCATTCCAGCCTTGTGTAGGTCTACAATCTTGTTCCTGACATCCTTGGAGAGCTCTTTGGTCTTGGCCATGGTGGAGAGTTTGGAATCTGATTGATTGATTGCTTCTGTGGACAGGTGTCTTTTATACAGGTAACAAGCTGCGGTTAGGAGCACACCCTTTAAAAGTGTGCTCCTAATCTCAGCTCGTTACCTGTATAAAAGACACATGGGAGCCAGAAATCTTTCTGATTGAGAGGGGGTTAAATACTTGTTTCCCTCATTAAAATGCAAATCAATTTATAACATTTTTGACGTGTTTTTCTCGATATTTTTGTTGTTATTCAGTCTCTCACTGTTCAAATAAACCTACCATTAAAATTATAGACTGATCATTTCATTGTCAGTGGGCAAACGTACAAAATCAGCAGGGGATCAAATACTTTTCCCCCCCACTGTATGTGTAACACCCTGTTAACCATGTATTACCATGTATTAGAAACACTGTGTTTTACTGCAACCTTTGTTTTTTTGCCTATTTTGTAACTGCATTGCATCAAACAATCGTGTTTATTTTCATGTGCAAACTTTAAAAAAATGACATGTCAATTATTTGTCATCTGGAGATGGGAACTGCTTTGGTCACAGGAGAGCCCTACGCAAAGCCCCTGGATGAAATCCGTGTTATGGCCAACTTTATTATGCGCATTTCCCAGTGCATTGTTCTGGCACTCAGGAAGAGCATGGCATGGGAGCTACTGTGGTGGCTCAGTGTCATCTTTTGCTGAAGCTTTCACAGGTGCCGAAGAGGGACAGACAGATGTACTGTACCTCCATGAGCTGATTTCTCCACAGGGTTGTTTGTTTCGGCCCTGGAGGCTGAGCAGGCCCAGTTTGAGGTAAAAAAGAAGCATTAAGTGGCGCTGTGTGCTTTGCTCCCTCAGAGGTCCGTAGTGGAATCCGAGGGGACACCTTCTGGAAGCCCGTTCGGCTTTTCCCTCTCGCCTTGCATCTTTTCAAAGGTGGTGGAGGCATCTCTGTCACCCATGAGGGGTCAGTAACTGATGGTATTGGCCTATCTGGACAATTGGCTGATAGCAGCGGAGTTTAGGGACTCCCAAGTGGCGCAGCGGTCTAAAGAACTGCATGTCAGTGCAAGAGGTGTCACTACAGTACTTGGTTCAAATCCAGGCTGCATCACATCTGGCTGGAACTGGGGTGTCACATAGGGCGGTGCACAGCATCATCTGGGTTTGGCTGGGGTAAACCGTCATTGTAAATAAGAATTTGTTCTTAACTAACTTGCCTAGTTAAATAAAGGTTAAATAAAAAATTGAAATTAATTAGGGAAGAAGTGGTGTCATACACATCTGGGCTGGTGTCCCATGTTCAGTTAGACTTGTGCACAAATCGCACCTTTCTATCCCCAGAGAAGGGGGTCTGGGTTACAGCTCTGCTTGACCCAATTTTGGTTGGGGCGCACAGTACATTTTCGCCAGTTCCTGTGTCTACCGGGGATAATGGCTTCTATGTGGTCATTCCCTGGTACTATTATTGATGCGGCCATGCCAGTGCTGGGCGCTAGCAATGCACTTGTATGCATCTCACCACCTAAACCGGTTGATTCAGGTGTCCCGACATGACTTCGGGCACTGGCTCAGTGGAGGGATCCCTGCATGCTGTCACAAGGGGTTCTTATGGACCATGTGTTGTCCTGCAAGTTGGTCATGACAGACGCATTCGCCCAAGGGTGGGTTGCTCTGTGCGAAGGTTACTCAATTCGGGGAGTATGGATGGTGTCACAGAGTGCAAGGGTTGCTCAAATCGGGTGTATGGCCGGCATGTGCCTAAAAGATTTGACGGAATGTGCTGTTCAGATACGACAAGATGATAACGATGGCCTACATCATCAGACAGGGGGACTCGGTCACTCCCCCTTTCACCTTGGCTTTACTGTGGAGAAGTGTGCATTTACTTTCAATTCAAGCGGTGCATGTTCGGGTGTGGATCTCCTGTCCGGGGGGGGGCTCTTCCTAAGGAAGACTACATTCTTGGGTGGTTGCCCAGAGAGGTTCGGCTGGGCAGACATAGATCTTAACGCACTGCTAGTAAATGCACACTGTCATCTATTTTTCTAGATGAGGGACCGAGTGCCCCGTTGGGAACAAGTGGCCTCGGACAGTTCTTTCCATGTTTCCGCCAGTGGTTGGAGAGTGTGCACCGGGAGGGCTTATCATTACTTCTTGTGACTCCCCGTTGGTCCAGGCAGCCTTGATTCGCAGAGATTGTTCGCCCTTTAGGCGGGGACCCATGGTAACTCCTGTTATGCGGTGACCAGGCACACGGACAGGTTTGACACAAGCCCGGAGATTTGCTTCCTATGTTCTTGGACCCTGAGAGGGCCAACCTGATGGTTGGGAGTTTACCTCTGAATGTTATTGCTACCTTTCAGTATGCAAGGGAGCCATCCTCGAGAGGGCTGTATGCGTATTTGGCAAGCGTTTGAGTTCTGGTGCCAAGATAAAGGACTTGTTCCTTTTCAGTGCTCTGTGAGGAACATCCTTATGTTCCTACAGGATCTTTTCGAGCATGATAAAGTGTACATGGCCGCAATTGTGTCATGAGGGAATTGACAGAGGTACAATACCTGTTTGGCCTCGCATCGCCCGTTTCTGGGCTCGGTGAGGAGAGGTATTAAATTGAAGGAATGAATCCGAGCTTCACGCTTATCACCTGGGGAAGGCGGGGCTTCTAGCAAGGCGGGATTTCATAGGCCTTGTCAGGCGTGATTGTAGATCCTTGAGCCGAAGTCGTGAGACTGCGACTCCCCATAGTATGTTGTACCTTGTTTCCCTCCTTCAGAGAACAGTAGTTAGTCATAACGTTACGTTTTCCCATTCATTTTCTGAATCATTCTACCTTCATTGAGCTCCAATGCACGCCAATGTTAGACTGAGTTTAAGCCTGCACTCTAATACCCAGGGGTTTTCCATTTTTATTTATACATTGTGAATGATTGTATTTGTGTTGCCTGATCATTTTTTATTTATATCATATTCAAGTCAAATTGCATTTCATGTGTAGTTGTATTTTTATTGAGTCATTCATTCATTTTTATTGCATGGGAGAATATTCTGGAAACAGTAATCTAAGCCTTTAAACTGTACATGTATCTATTAGTAATATCCCTAGCCTCTCGGCTTTTCCCCGAGTGAGTCAATATCATACAAGTTAATTTACTGAGATTTCCTTTCCACCATTATTCCCATGCTGATCCATCCGAGCCTGTTGGTGAGCGGGTTACAGATGAAGGGTTTATTTCCAAAATGCTGTATCCACCCTTTTTCACATGTTTCTTTCCCCCAGAAATTACTTCTTATGGGTACCTTCATGTGTGTAAAATATCACTTTTCTCAGATTTTAATTAATAGATTTTAGATGTGTATGAAAATGTGTTTTTTTGCAAAACGCTATATATCCATTGCTTAGCTGGAATGGAATATTCATAAGTGGTTGTATCACCTAGCTATCTTAAGTTTAATGCACTTACTGTAAGTTGCTCTGGTCAAGAGCATCTGCTAAATGAAATATAAAAAATATAAGGTATATAGACATATATAGATATACTACTATATTGATTTTAAAAAACAATATATATATATATATATATATATAGATATCACAAATGTAGCCTTTGTTCAGTTCTTTATTAAATATTTATTTACTTTATTTACTTACTTTTCACTGTGTAAAACCTAGCAGTACTACTTATTCATCTGAGTGAGAAATATATTGAAGTATTTTGCAAAAAAAACTATTACTTGTCTCTCTGAAATGAATCCATCATGTGATAAATTTTAAGCAAATGTCTGTCATTAACAAACCCAATGCCATGATTATATAGTCAAAAAACAAACCAATCTCTTTCATAATATCTTTAAACAATAAAAGCTAATTTACCAACATTTCCGAAAATGGATATATAGCGTTTTGGAATAGAACCCTTCATATGTCGTTCCTTTCCTAGTGATACAGTTGAAGTCAGAAGTTTACATACACTTAGGTTGGAGTCATTAAAACTCGCTTTTCAACCACTCCACAAATTTCTTGTTAACAAACAATAGTTATGGCAAGTCGGTTAGGACATCTACTTTGTGCATGACACAAGTATTTTTCCAACAATTGTTTCAGACAGATTATTTCACTTATAATTCACTGTATCACAATTCCAGGGGGTCAGAAGTGTACATAAACTAAGCTGACTGTGCCTTTAAACAGCTTGGAAAATTCCAGAAAATTATGTCATGGCTTTCGAAGCTTCTGATAGGCTAATTGACATCATTTGAGTCAATTGGAGGTGTACCTGTGTATGTATTTCAAGGCCTACCTTTCAACTCAGTGCCTCTTTGCTTGACATCATGGGAAAATCAAAAGAAATCAGCCAAGACCTCAGAAAAAATTGTAGACCTCCACAAGTCTGGTTCATCCTTGGGAGCAATTTCCAAACGCCTGAAGGTACCACATTCATCTGTACAAACAATAGTACGCAAGTATAAACACCATGGGACCACGCAGCCGTCATACCGCTCAGGAAGGAGACGTGTTCTGTCTCCTAGAGATTAACCTACTTTGGTGTGAAAAGTGCAAATCAATGCCAGAACAGCAGCAAAGGACCTTGTGAAGATGCTGGAGGAAACAGGTACAAAAGTATCTATATCCACAGTAAAACGAGTCCTATATCGACATAACCTGAAAGGCCGCTCAGCAAGGAAGAAGCCATTGCTCCAAACTGCCATAAAAAAAGCCAGACTACGGTTTGCAACTGCACATGGGGACAAAGATCGTACTTTTGGGAGAAATGTCCTCTGGTCTGATGAAACAAAAATAGAACTGTTTGCCCATAATGACCATCGTTATGTTTGGAGGAAAAAGGGGAGGCTTGCAAGCTGAAGAACACCATCCCAACTGTGAAGCACGGGGGTGGCAGCATCATGTTGTGGGGGTGCTTTGCTGCAGGAGGGACTGGTGCACTTCACAAAATAGATGGCATCATGAGGACGGGGAAATTATGTGGATATATTGAAGCAACATCTCAAGAAATCAGTCAGGAAGTTAAAGCTTGGTCGCAAATGGGTCTTCCAAATGGACAATGACCCCAAGCATACTTCCAAAGTTGTAGCAAAATGGCTTAAGGACAACAAAGTCAAGGTATTGGAGTGGCCATCACAAAGCCCTGACCTCAATCCCATAGAAAAGTTGTGGGCAGAACTGAAAAAGTGTGTGCGAGCAAGGAGGCCTACAAACCTGACTCATTTACACCAGCTCTGTCCAAAGGAATGGGCCAAAATTCACCCAACTTATTGTGGGAAGCTTGTGGAAGGCTACCTGAAACGTTTGACCCAAGTTTAACAATTTAAAGGCAATGTTACCAAACACTAATTGAGTGTTTGTAAACTTCTGACCCACTGGGAATATGGTGAAAGAAATAAAAGCTGAAATAAATCATTCTCTCTACTATTATTCTGACATTTCACATTCTTAAAATAAAGTGGTGATCCTAACTGACCTAAAACAGGGAATTTTTACTAAGATTAAATGTCAGGAATTGTGAAAAACTGAGTTTAAATGTATTTGGCTAAGGTGCATGTAAACTTCCGACTTCAACTGTATTAGTGGGATGCCAATAAATAGAGTTACATATTTTTATCTGGGGGTGTGCATACTCTTATGGAAAGAAATGAATATATTCATGCTGTATCTAAGCAAAATGTGCTGTAGAATTTCCATTTATTTAGCTCAATTTTGCAGATTGAAGTGTTATGGAGTTAAGATTATAATCTGTGTCAGATTTAAGATAATTGAAGAATTAATTACAAACAATATTAATTAAGTAAGAACATTAAAGCTGTTTTAATGTGAGGTACTGCACTGTACTTGGAGAGTTACTTGCTGAAGTCTATTTCAAGCAGCAAGCACCCTTAAACAGACATCTGTGAGGCGCAGATACTACACACTACCCCAGATGGTCACCACTCAAAACAGCTGACATGTTCAAGCTACACATCAAGATGCGCCTTGCTCCTGAGGGAGCTTTCCCGATTCGTCCGTTTTATTACCTGTTTTCCTTTAGGCTGAGCGGCAGCTTTAGATTGTGTGCTTCTCAGTGAGGTCCATGTCTACAAACTATTGCCCTAAATGTCACATTGACTTTTATTTATGGATTATTTTTGGAACCCAGAACCAAGTCTCATGTGCAGTCTGTCACAAGATACTAATTTATGTCTTAATTATTTTTTTCGAAGCGTGCATCCCAAATGGGACCCCAACCCAATGGGCCTTGGTCAAAAGTAGTGAAATACATCCCGTGTGGCTCACTGCTCCAGTATTGCTCAAAAAGTACCAAAAAGTATGAAAAATGTATGCACTCACTACTGTAAGTCGCTCTATATAAGAGCGTCTGCTATATGACTAAAAAGTAAATGCACATAGGGAAAAGGGTGCCGTTTGGAACGCAGTCAAAGTAATTTTAAATGTCTGAGATTTGTGGGGGATCTGCAAATGGCAACAGAATTTGTACAGAAGTATAGAAGCAAGGTTGTGTTTTTTTATTATCCCTTTCAGTGAGCATTTATTTCTAAATGTGTCATATGACCAGATTGTCACATCTGACTTCAGTTAGAAAACCATACTGACCCCACACACACACACACACACACACACACACACACACACACATACACAGCAGCGATTGCCAACGAAAGGGAGATACATCTACATACCGAGCCCACTGCAAACAAATACATGTCTACTTGTCAGCTTAGTGAAAATATTTCTAGTTAGGAAAGCAAATAATCCTAAGTGATTCCATTACTGGAATTTTCGTGGTGTTTCTTGACTGTGCAATAACAGCACTATGCAGGTTTTGGGCCATACAGTATGTCCATATAGTCTAACTCTAAGGTTTTAGTGACTTGGACCACTGTAATTATGTGTGTACAAAAGGTCTCAAAACATAGTTCTAACGAGGTCCAGTTTTCTTGTCCTTTACTTATCACTTGTCTGTCTTACTGAACAAACTGCTATGACTGCTGTTGATCTTTAAAGGAACTTCACTTTTGGTAGACATGTCAATCGAAACTCTATAGATAGTTTCTCAGTCCATGGCAGACAGCTTGTCTTATGGCCATCATGGTTCAGCGAACTAGAACCAGGCTTAAGGAGTAACAGTCTGTTGTGCCTCGTGGCTACGTCCCAAATGGCATCCTATTACTTATGGGCCCTGGTCAAAAGAAAGTTGCACTATAAAGGGGGATAGGATGCTATTTGGGATGCAACCCATGAGTAGTAACCAGTGACAGATCCACAGGCGTGACAGTGAGCGCTGCAGACGGATCCTTTTAAAGTCCCAGGGCTTTAGAGCAGTTACACCACTGTGTCTATGGGGCTGATGCCTTTGTCACAGAGCTGCTGAGCTCCCAATGCAAATCCAGAGTGAACACTCCAACTGGGCGCAGATGTCAATTCAACGTCTAGTTTTGGTTTTACATTTGGTTAAGTTGTCAACTATCATGAATTCAACGTGAAATAAACAAAAAAATGACACCATGTCATTGGATTTAGGTTAATGCCACACCTATTGCCACTCCCTCTCACCAGCACTCAACGTCGTCGGTCTACTAACCACCGGCCCTGGCAACCATTATTACGCACACCTGCTCCACATCATTACGCACACCTGCATCCTATCATTACGCACACCTGGACTTCATCATCACCTTGATTACCTTCCCTTTATTTAGCCCTCAGTAGCCTCAGTCATCAGGTAGTACTGGCTTGTTTTCATGTTGACGACGCAGCCCCTGTTTTGTTCATTTGCCTTGCATCATTGTTATTAAACTCTCCTTCTGTACCTGCTTCCTGACTCCCTGCGTATACGTGACAGTTAAATATTCCCTTATGTTGATGACTTTTTGCAAATCCAGTAAGTTTCCAATGTCATCACATAGATTTTAAAAAATAATTATGACTTGGAAACAAACAGTTTCAAACTTTTTGCCCAGTGGGCTGTGTCACTTCCACTACACATCACCAAGCCTTACTGTCTGGTTACTGGACATAGCGGAGATAGAGAGAGAGGGAGGGAGGGAGTCAAATAGGGTTATAAATGGTCTTTATCGGTCTTTCTCTCTTCTATGAAGGAGTGTTGTTATGATGCAGGCCAAGCCAGCAGCAAGGTGACTGTGACCTATTTTATTTCTGTGTGTATTTTGTCTGTGTATGTTGGCATACGGTATGCCTGTCTATATTATGTTTATTGTTTTTATGCTAGCTCTGCTACACATGGTGCCATGATGTAGATAGTTACCATGTGAGTCAGGTACTGATGTGTGTAAAGAATGCAGCCAGGACTTCCATACAATCACTGAGACACCAAGGATGCATCCCAAATGGCACCCTATTCCCTACATACAGTAGTGTACTACTTTTGACCAAAGTAGTGGACTTTGTAGGGAATAAGGTGTCATTTGGGATGCAGGCTAAGATTCAATCAAATTAAGTAAGATCCAATCACTCAGCCAACCCCCTGAGGCATTTATCCTCCTTCACAAAAATGTGAAGGAGGATAAATGCTCAATGTTCAATCTTGACTTCAGACCACTCTGTCTTTCCTTGTCCCCTCTATCTAACACTGCTCCTCTTCTCCTCCTCCATCCATCCATCCATCCTTTATGGGGTAGGCCGTAATTGTAAATAAGAATTTGTTCTTAACTGACTTGCATAGTTAAATAAAGGTTACATTTAATATATATATATATATATATATATATATATATATATATATATATATATATATATATATATATATAATTACTCTTCTCAAATCAGGCATTTGGTCAAAAGGGAGCTGTGTTTTGCTGAACAACAGGTAATTGAGACATCCCCTCTTGCTCTTAAGAAACGGAAGTGGAGGGATGGTCAAGTTTCCTATTCAATTATTAACGTACAACCCCTGGGCCACGGGTGACATTTACACTGGGCCGCCATCTCTTCAAAGCCCAGAGATCTGGTTTCCTGGCTAGGGGGAGAGTGGATGCCACATTCAAAGTGAGGGGACACTCCCTTCTCCCTTCCCTTCTCTGTACAATGCCAATGTGTCGAGGGCTTGGCAGGGGCTAGTTGGATCCATTGAAGGAGGAATATGATCCAAGACTGTGACATAAAAATAGAGAAGACAGACAAAGAGGAATGTGCCATTCTCTATGGAGCATATAGCTGTTAATGTGAACAGTGTGGAATGGGTATAACCAAGGCAATGCAATATGCCTAGTCTGCCAGAGGACATATGATACTGTAGTGTATTACAGTTGAGAGCATAACAGGTGGATTCATAACCCAACACAACTCTTTAGAGTTAACTTCTCTAGGGCCAGTGGGACGATTTCGTCCCACCTACGTAACAGCCAGTGAAATCCCGTGGCGCGTTATTCAAATACCTTAGAAATGCTATTACTTCAATTTCTCAAACATATGACTATTTTACACCATTTTAAAAGACAAGACTCTCGTTAATCTAACCACACTGTCCGATTTCAAAAAGGCTTTACAACGAAAGCAAAACATTAGATTATGTCAGCAGAGTACCAAGCCAGAAATAATCAGACACCCATTTTTCAAGCTAGCATATAATGTCACAAAGACCCAGAAGGCAGCACTAACCTTTGATGATCTTCATCAGATGACAACCCTAGGACATTATGTTATACAATACATGCATGTTTTGTTCAATCAAGTTCATATTTATATCAAAAACCAGCTTTTTACATTAGCATGTGACGTTCAGAACTAGCATACCCCCTGCAAACTTCCGGTGAATTTACTAAAAATTTACTAAATTACTCACGATAAACGTTCACAAAAGGCATAACAATTATTTTAAGAATTATATATAGAGAACTCCTCTATGCACTCGATATGTCCGATTTTAAAATAGCTTTTCGGTGAAAGCACATTTTGCAATATTCTCAGTAGATAGCCCGGCATCACAGGGCTAGCTATTTAGACACCCAGCAAGTTTAGCACTCATCAAAGTCAGATTTACTATAAGAAAAATGTTATTACCTTTGCTGTCTTCGTCAGAATGCACTCCCAGGACTTCTACTTCAATAACAAATGTTGGTTTGGTCCAAAATAATCCATCGTTATATCCAAACAGCGGCGTTTTGTTCGTGCGTTCAAGACACTATCCGAAAGGGTAAATAAGGGTGACGAGCATGGCGCATTTCGTGACAAAAAAATTCTAAATATTCCATTACCGTACTTCGAAGCATGTCAACCACTGTTTAAAATCAATTTTTATGCCATTTTTCTCGTAAAAAAGCGATAATATTCCGACCGGGAAAGCGTGTATACGTACAAAGAGAGAGAAAATAAAAACATCTCGTGCCCTCGTGCAGTCTCAGAGTACTCTGACCGGCCACTATCCAAACGCGATAATGTGTTTCAGCCTGGGGCTGCCTCGATATCATTCAGCTTTTTCCCGGGCTCTGAGAGCCTATGGGAGAAGTAGGAAGTGTCACGTTACAGCAAAGATCCTCAGTCTTCAATAAACAGAGACAAGAAGAACAAGATCTTATCAGAGAGGGCACTTCCTGTAAGGAATCTTCTCAGGTTTTTGCCTGCCATATGAGTTCTGTTATACTCACAGACACCATTCAAACAGTTTTAGAAACTTTAGGGTGTTTTCTATCCAAAGCCAATAATTATATGCATATTCTAGTTACTGGGCAGGAGTAGTAACCAGATTAAATCGGGTACGTTTTTTATCCGGCCGTGTCAATACTGCCCCCTACCCCCAACAGGTTAATGTATAATTTGATAAAGCGTGTTATACTAAACTTACGGCACTAAAAGCGTGGTTCGGTTACATTCTAAGCATGTTGTAGATTTCTAATCTGAGCCAAAGGCCAAGCAGTCAGTTAGCAGAAATACAGAATGCAGGGGAAAAAACAAGACAGAGCCATGTACAGAAGGACCTGATTGGTGGTGGAAATCTGACCGATGATACGTCCCAAATGACACCGTATTCCCTTTATCGTGCGCAACTTTTGACCAGGGCTCTGGTCACTGTAATAAACAAACACACATACAAGTAAATAGACCACCGAACTCCCCCAGGGCCAGTGGAAGTGGTGAGATGAAGTGTACAGGCTGCATCAAAGTAGTGATGCAGCCAATTGGGACGAAGCATCAGTGTCTGAAGCCCAGATGGGGTTTGTCAGACAGGCAGGGGCCATCAGCAGCATGGCCCCGAGAGACACGGCCCATCAGGTCCCCTGGAGGGGGAAGAGAGGGAACGGGCCCATGAGAGGTCGACCTGCATGTGTGTGAGTGTGTGTCTGAGTGAGGGTGTGTGTGTGCATGTGAATGTGTGTGTGTAAATGTGTGATTAATATGTTGTACGATTGATTTGTCGGTTGGTGCAGTGGTTAGACGGTAGACTAAAATGCATGTTAGCTCATTATACAGATACAGTCCTGAGCAGACAATCGATCAAAATAGGAATGTAGATGATATAATTTTACTGTAATACCTTATAAGAGAGAATACAGTAGACGGCACACGTCAAACGTGTGATTTATGATCCTATGTCATGGGTGACATGTGTATGCCCATATATGGGCATCATGTCAGGATATCCTGGCGGGAAGTTATCACGTGCTCTAGGGAGTGCCCATATATGGGCATCCTGTCAGGACATCCTATTCCTGTTCTCACACGTTAGAGTGTGTGTTAACTAGGGTAGGGGGCACTATTTTCACCTCTGGATGAAAAGCGTGCCCAAAGTAAACTGCCTGCTACTCAAGCCCAGAAGCTAGGATATGCATATAATTAGTAGATTTGGATAGAAAACACTCAAGTTTCTAAAACTGTTAAAATAATGTCTGTGAGTATAAGAGAACTGAAATGGCAGGCAAAAACCCGAGGAAAATCCATCCAGGAAGTGCCATTACTTTGAAATGGCTGTTTTTCTAATGAAAGCCTATCCACCATTTAAAGGGATAGGACCCAGATTCCATTCCCAATGGCTTCCACTAGTTGTGAACGGTCTTTAGACATTGTTTCAGGCTTTTATTCTGAAAAATTAGGGCGAATGACAACATTGAGTGAGTGGACCCTGGGATGTCCTCAGAGCTGGTTACTGCACGCGACCGAGAGCACGCTTTTCTTGTTTTCCTTTTATATTGACGAAGCTTTTGTCCGGTTGAAATATTATCGATTATATAGGCTAAAAACAACCTAAGGACATGTTTCTACGAACTTTACGGATACTATTTGGAATTTTCGTCTGCCTCTTGTGACCGCATTTGAGCCATTAGATTACTGAACAAAACGCGAACAAAATTGAGGTTTTTGGATATAAATAGGGACTTTATCGAACAACACGAACATTTATTGTGTAACATGGAGTCTTGTGAGTGCAACCATACAAAGATCATCAAAGGTAAGGGATTAATTTTATTGCCATTTCTGACTTTCGTGACTTATCTACTTGGCTGGTAACTGTACGTAATGTTTTGTGTGCTGAGCGTTGTCCTCAGATAATCGCATGGTTTGCTTTCGCCGTAAAGCCTTTTTGAAATCTGACACGGCAGCTGGATTAACAAGAAATTAAGCTTTATTTTGATGTATAACACATTTTCAAGAATGTTAAATATTTGAATTTAGTGTTTTTGAATTTCGCACTCTGCAATCTCACTGGATGTTGGCCAGGTGGGACGCTACCATCCCAGGTACCCATATGAAGTTAATTTATGCATATATTGCATCTATTCCTTTGAAGTTGTCATGATGATTGATGTGCAGGGACCTCGTTGAACTGGGGGGATGTGTTTGAGCATTTCAGAGTATGGCCCCCACCCCCATGTTTTATTGACCTTAGGTCTGTTGTCTATGAAACAGGAATGTCCGGGGGTATTGGGGGGGCAGACGCATTATAAATAAGCCCTAGAACAGCACAAGCGCCCACGATAAACCACTAAAAAAATTAAACATGGATTTTGTGATCAGTGGCACAGCCGTGATGACCGTAACAACGGAAGCAGGACCTCGGCTGAAACATAGAGAAAGGTCCGAGTATAAAGCATCAATATACGATGTGCCAAAAAAGCGGTTTCTAAATATGTATAGAACCCAAATACTGCCCACAACTGCGCCGAAAGATCAAGTGATGATGTCTAATGGCCAGCAATGGGGTTATCTGTTTGACTACCCGGCCTGTAGAGTGAAACTCTATACCATAGCCGAAGGAGAAGAAAATACTGACCAGACTTTAGGAGTGGACTACGGGCTTGAAGACTGGCAGGTTTTTCGCAAGGTGGTGTGTCCCGAACTGAGAGTTATCACAAAGGGGTATAGCTTGTTCACGGGTTACGAGACCCGTTGGGAAGGTGCCCCTGACTCCTCAGGAAGAATATTTCACCGAGTGAAAATACAAAGAATGGACTTCCATGTGGGTGCGTGGAGTTCTATATCAGCAACGAGGAAATCCGCAACCAAAACATCCGTGATGGTGGCCTGACTAGGGATTTTAGGTTGCGCATGCTTAGTCCTTTTAAAAGTTGGGATCTAATGGAATTGAAAATGTTAGTTGTTGGACGCTCTTTTTGTACAGAGCCAACGATGGCAGAGCATTGTTCGGCTAAGGAAGTGCATAATATATACGAATACTGAGGATTATGATTCAAAAGGAACCCCAAGAAGGGTCATCCTCAGAAGGGTCAGCCCCCGAAGAAAACTAAGTACGCTGCTGCGTTAACCACGCCCTGATACCAAAGGACTGGTTCAACAATAAAATGAGTGCCCATAAAGCCTCCGGTTCTTCATTTCAGCATATACCATGGATATTCATATACCACACCAGGACTCTGATACGTCATGGGTACCAGACCCTAAGGACTCTATGCCTCACAGCCCTCCATTCTACTGTAGCCGCACTTTTAGACGTGGTGATTGGAGAGTATAGAAGAGAAAAATTAATCAGTTGTAAGATCAATCACCCCGGCCAACGACGACATCCATGTTTATACGACCCACCAAGGTACTTCTTCTTCATCCATTTTGAGGAGCTGATGAAAAGACAGTGGTCCAGCCGGTTTATACCTTCGATGGTCAGAGCCCTGGAGTTTATGGGTCTTGTACCGTCTATTCCCAGAGTTTGCAGGGGTAACCAAGGCTTTCCTACATGAACTGAAGGAGGCGATCTACATCCACGAGAAACTCAAAAAAATCCGGCATACCCTGGTGGACGACAACAAACACAAGGAAGCTGTGGTGGCTGATGTGGTGACTTTCTGGATCAATAAACTGCAAGAGGCCTAGTAACAATACATATTTTTTATTTAGATGTAAAGCAATGGGTAACTATATGCATGCGATGTTAGAGAGAATAAATACATTTTTCCTTTTGAGAGAACTTACATGTGTTATGCAGCAAGTTATTGAAAATAAAGTGAACAATGTATCATTCTACACAACCCACAATACATGGGCTAATGCAGAGCGTGTGCTAAAAATTGAGCAAATCATGAATCATCTACGACATACGGGCGAGAGTCTACAATGGACACAATTGGTATCCCGTCTTGTGGATGATTCTGAAGAACTAGAAACAGCCTTGTCTAAGATTTTACTTAATTTGTTTGAAACATCATTTAACCTGTTAGGGCTAGGGGGCAGTATTGACACAGCCGGATAAAAAACGTACCCGATTTAATCTGGTTACTACTCCTGCCCAGTAACTAGAATATGCATATAATTATTGGCTTTGGATAGAAAACACCCTAAAGTTTCTAAAACTGTTTGAATGGTGTCTGTGAGTATAACAGAACTCATATGGCAGGCCAAAACCTGAGAAGATTTCATGCAGGAAGTGGCCTGTCTGAGAAGTAGTGTTTCATCTTGGCTCTTTTTATTGAAGACTGAGGATCTGTGCAATAACGTGACACTTCCTACGGCTCCCATAGGCTCTCAGAGCCCGGGAAAAAGCTGCACGATATTGAGGCAGGCTCTGGCTGAAACACTTTATCGCTTTTGGCAAGTGGCCGCTCAGAGTACTATGGGCTTAGGCGCGTGCCCGAGTCGACCGAATGCTTTCTTTTGTCTGTTTACCTAAACGCAGATTACCGGTCGGAATATTATCGCTTTTTTATGAGAAAAATGGCATAAAAATTGATTTTAAACAGCGGTTGACATGCTTCGAAGTACGGTAATGGAATATTTATAATTTTTTTGTCACGAATTGCGCCATGCTCGCCACCCTTATTTACCCTTTCGGATAGTGTCTTGAATGCACGAACAAAACGCCGCTGTTTGGATATAACGATGGATTATTTTGGACCAAACCAACATTTGTTATTGAAGTAGAAGTCCTGGGAGTGCATTCTGACGAAGACAGCAAAGGTAATAACATTTTTCTTATAGTAAATCTGACTTTGATGAGTGCTAAACTTGCTGGGTGTCTAAATAGCTAGCCCTGTGATGCCGGGCTATCTACTGAGATTTTTGCAAAATGTGCTTTCACCGAAAAGCTATTTTTAAATCGGACATATCGAGTGCATAGAGGAGTTCTGTATCTATAATTCTTAAAATAATTGTTATGCTTTTTGTGAACGTTTATCGTGAGTAATTTAGTAAATTCACCGGCAGTGTTCGGTGGGAATGCTAGTCACATGCTAGTCACATGCTAATGTAAAAAGCTGGTTTTTGATATAAATATGAACTTGATTGAACAAAACATGCATGTATTGTATAACATAATGTCCTAGGGTTGTCATCTGATGAAGATCATCAAAGGTTAGTGCTACATTTAGCTGTGGTTTGGGTTTATGTGACATTATATGCTAGCTTGAAAAATGGGTGTATGATTATTTCTGGCTGGGTACTCTGCTGACATAATCTAATGTTTTGCTTTCGTTGTAAAGCCTTTTTAAAATCGGACAGTGTGGTTAGATTAACGAGTCATATCTTTAAAATGGTGTAAAATAGTCATATTTTTAAAAAATGGAAGGTTTTGCATTTCGAAGGTATTTGAATAACGCGCCACGGGATTACACTGGCTGTTGAGTAGGCAAGCGTCCCACCTAGCCCATAGAGGTTAATTGTAACGTGTATCATATTTGTTGTTTATATACTTATATAATGGATATGTGTGTTTTAAAAATTCAGCGACACAAGCCTGTAAATCTAAACCAAATATACAGGGTGTTGTATGCTTGGATTGTTGAGAAAACGGGGACTAGTATCATGCCACGAATCCTGAATTGTCTGTATACGTAATATTGGATGTTTGCTAAAATTAAAAATTAAAATGAAATGTTGTCGTTATTTGAAAGGGGCTCATTAACGTTATTGTACCTCAGAGAGGCAAGAAGGATGGTGGAGCAGATGTTGAAAAACATTTATTATACCCCCTCTAACCCCGGGTCTTAGGGGGGTAAGGAGCGTTTACAGAGAGCTATAGCCGAAGAAAGAGGTAGCCAGTTAAGCGCTGCTCAAGTGAATGAATGGTTGGCAGAGCAGGATGCTTATAGTCTGTATAAACCTGTGCGAAAAACAATTTCCACGAAATAGAGTTTTTTCTACTCATCCCTTGTCCCAGTTTCAGGCGGATCTATGTGAAATGCAGGCCCTTTCAAATAAAAATGATGGAATTCGCTACATGCTAACGGTTATAGATTTTTTTCTCTAAAATAGCATTTGTAAGGGTCTTAACAAATAAGAGTGGGGCTGAGGTGACCCGGGCCTTTGACTCTATCTTGTAGGAAGGAGGAGCCCCCAAGAAAGTGCAGACTGACGGCGGAAAATAATTTTTTAATAATACTTTTCAGAAACTCATGAAGAAGCACAATATTGTACATTTTGCTACAAGTTCGGATTTGAAAGCTTCAGTTGTTGAAAAAAACGGCAAAAAGTATACTCTGAAGTATTTTCTAAAAGAACAAGCAACATGGCTCTTTTACACCGCATGTCCTCTGAAGCTATAAAGACAGAGCTCGATCTTTTCACGGCCCCGTTAACCCAATTTTCAATAGATAGGTCCTGTTATGTGGAGATAGCCCCACTCTCTGCCATTATAGACAAAGGTCCTATAGAATATTTCATACCAGGCCACGGTGACAACTACCTGGACCTCAACAACACCTTGGTGTATTTACGTTTCAAAGTGACCAAAAGAGATGGTACTAATATTGCAAATGATGCCAAAGTGAGTCTCATTAATTACCCCTTGGCAACCATCTTCTCCTAAGTGGATGTGACTTTGGGTGAACGCCTAATCAGTCAAAGCAGTGCCACCTACCCTTATAGGGCCATCCTGGAATGTTTACTAAACTACTCCGAAGACATTCTCAAGACACAATTTAGCGCCGGGCTGTTTAGCAAGGATACTGCAGGATTCTCTATGGAATCGATAGACCCTTCCACCGGTGCAAACAAAGGACTGGCGGCACATGCTCGCTACTGTGCCGAATGTCGAGAGTTTCATCTGCTAGGGCCTATACACTCTGACATTTATTTAAAGAACGTTTACTCTTAAATTCAGTTGATTTAAGGCTAAAATTAACCAGGGCCAAGGATGAGTTTTGTCTGATGTCTGCCCAAGACGGTGACTTTAGTTTAAAAATGTTGGGGGCAACGCTTTTTTTTTTTTTTTAAGTATCTGTATCTCTGGCCGTTCATCTGGGTCACTCACAGGCTTTGATGAAAGGAAATGCCCTTTACCCTCTCCAAAGAATTACCATGAAAACCTTTAGTATACCTATGGGCAGTAGAATCTGTAGTCAAGAAAACCTTTTTCTAGGCCCTACATGGTTATAGGTTTGGTTGATCATGTCTCTAATACGGCAGCTTACATAAAAAAAAACTTTAATTTTCAACACTTCAATGCAGAGTATGTAGCTCTCTGTCAGGACGGACGTCCGGTCCCTGCTAAGGCTTTCCAACCCCAATTTAATAACAACATATCTGTGCGAGAATTTTACAATCTATTCCTGGCTACTGGGAGGCATCTAAAAGATCTCTCTTTACCTATTGACAGAAATGATTTTGCAGAGGGTTACACATTGTATGCTTTCAATTTATCACCTGTTGATGACACCTCAGGAAATCTGTCTGTGGTGTCCCAAGGTAAACTCAGGCTGGAAATGTGTTTCCGTACACCTTTAGCCTGTACAGTTAGCATGATTGTTTATGCATGCTCTGATTCAATCTTGGAAGTGAATGCCTGAAGACAAGTTTTTGTGGATTATTATTAAGGACCGTTGAGCAAAGGCACGAATACTCAAGAGCTAGAAGGTCTCATGAGCCACTTTATTGGAAAACAGTTTTGGGGAGTGTGGGCTTGTGATGAATTACCTGTTGAGAAATGGCCGGAGTGACCGGCCATGTTTATTGTCAATACCCATCCTAAACACATGCCGGGTGAACATTGGCAAGCTGTGACATTAGAAGATGAAGGAGGAAGAAAAATCTCAACTTTTTTAGATTCCTACGGCTTTCCCCCCGGATTTTCACATTTCCCCAAATCTATTAAACAGTTTTTGACCAAAAATGGATCAAAGATCTACTACAGCATCAAACAAGTACAAGATAACCTTTCCACTACATGTGGTCAACACTGTGTATTCTACCTATGCCAAAGAGCCCGTGGAGTTTCTTTTGAAGATGTTATGTCTCTTTATAATGATGATTTAAGAAGTAATGATAGCATTGTAGCTTGTTTTGTTAGAAAATATCAAAAGTGTCCAAGTATGTGTCCTTTAAGACCCTGTAATCAAGGCGTATGCTCACGTCAAATGTTTCAAGAATGTCACAAATGTTAAATTGCATATGTTTTTGAAATAAAATGTATTGAATTTAATCAGTCATTCAAAAGTCGTTTAAAAGTCCTTCAAAAGTCTAACCACCCTGAGAGATCAGGAAAAGGTCCGGAGATGTTCAGGGGTGTAAATGAGTTATCATCATCCCTTTCAAAGGGGGGAGGGGTTGTTAGAACATGTGTCAACATGTCATGCATCACGTTATCTTCAACAGGCATTTGATCTTCAACCGGTAAGCTCGCCGGTACAGGCATTACAGGGGCTTGGCTCTCTAGGCGCGTCATCTTTTAAAGGGTCCGGTAGGGAAAACGATAAATGGTTGGTCTCTCTCTCACCTTGTTTTACCAAGGCCAAATACCTTTGCAAGAGGTTTGTGTATTTTTGGACCTTATCATAGGGACTCAATCCTTTTTGGTTCAAAATATCCTTCATGGCTGTATCCAAATCATTTCCCGCTGTTTGTCTGATATTTTCAGGACCCTGTAATTGCTTTTTAAGCCTATCCAACTCTTGTTGAGGCACCAATAACATTTTATTTGCCATCACACTCGGCGTTCAACCCCCACGTCTGGCAGCAATAAGGCTGGTGATGAAGGGCACGGCTATACTTAGTAAAGGTAGAAGAAAACCCCCAGACTGTTGTATGCTATGTCTTTTCTTTTGAGGACTGGCCCTTTTATTGGCAAAGAGTTTGATCGCGGTCTTTTGTCTCTTTAATTGGGTCAGGGTGAGTGGAATGCGTCCTTTGAGAAAATTCAAAGCAATCTCACATAGGGATAATATGAGATCTGAAGAACTGTGTCCCAAGATGGCCTTCCGTTCTTTAGCGGTAGCCCCAACTAGGCTTCTCAAGAGGGGCAGGTTTCTTTTTAAACGCAGAGACATAGCGGTTACTTTTTAGGAATGTACGCCGCCGGCCACTCCCACGGGAACAAGCCGGTTCGGAGCCTCAGGTGTTCCGGAGTATTTGATTTTAAATCCACGATTCAATAAGAAAATGGCGCTTTGGTAGCGTCCTCATAGCTCTCCATAAAGTAGGATTTCCTTCCAGGGTACATCTGCTGAGCTAGAGTGTTAATTTGAAGTTTGTTTCTAGGGTTTTTGAACAAAACCATGTATTTGGCGTTCAAACTAATGGTACGGCTATTTTTACCTTGGTGAAACACATTCTGCACCAAGTAAAGCATGGACAGGTTTCTATGATGAGTATATTGGGTAAAAGCTTGTGCAATTTCAGGATGTTTGCTACCTGCAAATAGCATATCGTCCAAAACCAGCAGATTATTTTTATGAGGAGGTAAAAGTTCATCATCAGACAGGGATTCGGGTATTCCTTCAACAAACTTGATTTTTATTTTCTTCAACAGTTCATCATACAAAGGTTGATAACATGAATAACACCACACAATATTGTCAGGTTTCTGAGATAATACATGTTCAGAATTCTCTAAAATACTTTTTACAAAACAAGTTACCGCTGTTGGATGGGCCTGCGGTTAAGGCCGAAAATGGTAGTTGCAACCTGGGGTCAAAACCCTCTACAGCAGACATTATATCTTAAGCTTTAAGACACACGGGTCTTGTAACATAAGTCAGTAACCAAAGTCAGTAACCAAAGGGCAATGTGGACCCGTCAGGTAAACGCAATCTCTTGTCATAGACTACCCGGAATCTTTTAGTAAGTGGGGCATTCCTTAGATGGAAGCCCTTTTTATCTCAAACAATGTTTTTGTAGGAGCTCAAAATCTCCAAGTCACTATTCCAGTCGTTTATGAACCCCTCGACCAAGTGTGTGATTGATTCCAAGTTTACACGCGGGGCATTTTCATACTTTTGAGTCACGCCTTTGGCTGGTAAAGAACCCTCTGCTGCTGCGCCATGAGGTTGTATAGTTCAAGTTGGCCATAGGCCGTGGTAAATGCTGCAAGGAACATATTTACATTACCAGGGGGTAGAACCCACTTCTTGTTACGTCTCCATTGCACCAGGGCAATGTCTTGACTCAAGAATGAAAAACGTGAAAAATCGTATTGGTCCGAAAAAACAAATTCAAAAAATTATTCGGGGTCTTTAATGATCGATGTTGTTAGCATATTGCTTCTCCGGGAAAGCTTGCCCCAAAGAGAGTTTAAGTACAATTTCGACAGATTTCTTTTGGTTTTGTTGACCTCTATTCTGTCAGGGTCAAGAAGTATGCCTTCTCTGTCGTGATAGTGTTGAATGTACTTGTCTTTGCTCTCTTGATCTGTGACCGACGCAGGATAGCCTGAAGCCATTTGCTTGCATCTCAAGAAGGTCTTGATGTACTCTTTAAAAAGAGTGTCTGATTTCCTGGAAAAGTTCCACACCAAAGATTTTGGCCACATGATACCCCATCTTTAGAGCCTTAGAGAATTCAACTGTGACCCATACACCGGTCAGGGCTCTTTCTTGATCTGAATGATTACAGGGCTTTTCCTGGTTGTTGTTTTCACTGCAGGTGCGGCAAAGGGGAAAGAAACATTTTCCTTGAGGTCCCTTGTAAGGCAACACTGGCAGAAACAAACCCCTAGGATGGTAGACAGCTGCTTTGATCAGACCAAAATAGTTTTGGGGTAAGTCAAAGTCACGGTGAATAATTTCAGGATGCCGCATAGGATAGCATGAGGAACTCTTTACATGAGGATAAAGGGATGTAAAATCTACATATCCTATTGTCTTGTCGGGTTGCGCTACATACCGCAATGTCAAAGCATTGGTACGGCCTCCATACAAGGCCACTTCGTGGTTCCAAGGGTTCTGGTGTGTCAAAGCTGGAAAGGAAAGCTCGAACATGAGGATCAGACTTTTTGAGTGCGGTCCACTCATGCTCCCACATCACATTCACTTTCAACCTGTAAGTAGCCTGTAAAGATTCCAATTTGTCTTGGAACTCTTGGTACATTTCCCCAAAAGTATTTTGGGTTAGGACACACATGGCCTGGGGCACAAAGCAAGATTTACAACCGTGGAAGAAACAACCGTTTTACTCAAACACGGACTCAACACCGTCAATCTGTGTGTGTCCATCTACGTGATAAGGCCCAAATGCCTTCTCACCCCTATTCAAAGCATGTTGAATATTTTTTTTAAATTCTGGGCCAAGTACTCCAACCATTGAATGGACCCACTAGAGTATGACTTGAATTGGTGTCGGTAGTTGTCAGGCGATGGGATAGCTATAGATGCTGGAGGCAATAGTTGTACAACTCCAGGGGTCAATGCCTGCATCTTTGATTACCTCTTCTCTGAATCTGAGGCATCCTTCACGAAGTATAACTACATCGTTGTCACAGTATGACTCCATCTCTTTGTGGAAATCAAAAGTGCTATGACATACTGTCTCGTACCATGTCATGAATCTCTCTCGCTCTTTGGGAGACATTTCATCACACCCGTACATTTCGGGGCTGGGATAAGATCCAATATAATGTAGATTCTCCTCAGATGTGAAGAAATGAGGAAACCACCCTTTCACAGAGTTTTCAAAACCCAAGGCTTCAGGCATTTGAGCCAATCTCATGGGTAAGAAACTTAAACTGTCAATGCATCTCTGGTTGAAGGCGGGGTCTACAAAACACAAGATTTTACTACCTTGAGCTATGACACTGGGTGCAACGCCTTGTTGTATCAGAGGGTTCAAAAGAAGATAGGAGTTATAGGATCTAGAATTGTGAGCTATAAACATGAAGTTTCTGTACTGGGGTTTTCTGAAGTGTTTTAGAAAGAGGAGTGCACAATTGGGCCCCTCTGCCGACCACTTTTCACCCTTGAAAGTCATGGTAGATACAAAAATAGGCAAATGAACCCCTGATTGCTGATTAGTCTCAAAATCATTAAACATATTTCTCTGAATGTTCATCTTCAGCCAAGGGCTGAATATAACACTCGTGTGGCACTTCATGAACCACTTCAGCGTCTCTGTGTCACGCCCTGGCATTCTATTTCTTTGTTTTGGCCAAGTATGATTTCCAATCAGAGGCAGCTGTCTATCGTTGTCTCTGATTGGGAATCATACTTAGGCAGCCTTTTTCCCACCTGTGTTTGTGGGTAGTTCTTTTCGGTTTTGTATTTTGTACCTGACGGAACTGTTAGCTTTTTGTTTTGTTATTTTTGTTCGAGTGTTTCTTTGTTTAATAAATCATGAGCACTTACCACGCTGCGCTTTGGTCCACTCCTTCCGACGAAAGTTGTTACAGAACTACCCACCAAAAACGGACCAAGCAGCGTGGGCAGGAGAGGTGGACATGAGGGGACATACTGGATGGAAAGGGATCCTGGACGTGGGAGGAGATCCAGGCCGGATGGGATCGCCTCCCATGGGAACAGGTGGAAGCAGAGAGAGAGGAACAGCGACGAGACTGGGAGTCACGACAACGACGGAAGTCCGAGAGGCAGCCCCAAACATTTTTTGGGGGGGGGCACATGGGGAGATTGGCAGAGTCAGGGTGGAGACCTGAGCCAACTCCTCGTGCTTACCGTGGGGAGAGTATGAACAGCCAGGCACCGTGTTATGCTGTGATGCGCACTATATCTCCGGTGCGCATTCATAGCCCGGTGCGCGCTGTGCCTGCACCCCGCATTTGCCGTGCTAGAGTGGGCATTCAGCCAGGACGGATTGTGCCGGCTCAGCGCTCCTGGTCTCCAGTACACCTCCTCGGTCCAGGATATCCTGCGCCAGCTCTACGCACTGTGTCGCCAGTACGCCTTCACAGCCCAGTTCGTCCTGTGCCAGTGCCCCGCACTTGCCGGGCTAAACTGAGCATCCAGCCAGGACGGGTTGTGCCAGCCATACGCTCCAGACCTCCAGTGCGCCTCCACGGCCCAGTATATCCTGCTCCAACTCTACGCAATGTGTCGCCAGTGCGCCTTAACAGCCCAGTTCGTCCTGTTCCAGCTCCCCGCACTTGCCGGGCTACGGGTGGGATCCAGCCAGGATGAGTTGTGCCAGCACTGTGCTCTAGACCTCCGGTGCACCTCCACGGTCCAGTGTGTCCTGTGCTGGCTCTACGCACTATGCCTTCAGTGTGCCTTCATTGCCCAGTGCGTTCCGTGCCAGCTCTCCACACTCACCGAGCTAAAATGGGCATCCAGGCAGGGCGGGTTGTGCCAGCCCTACGCTCCAGACCTCCAGTGCGTCTCCCCAGTCTGGTGAGACCTGTTCCGGCTCCACGTAAGAAGCCTCCAGTGATGATCCATGGTCCGAAGCCTCCAGTGATGATCCATGGCATGAAGCCTCCAGTGACAATCCATGGCCCGGAGCCTGCACTGACGATCCATGGCACGGAACCTGCAGCGACGGTTCACCGTCCAGAGCCTCCAGCGGCGGCCCCCAGTCCGGAGCCTCCAGCGGCGGCCCCCAGTCCGGAGCCTCCAGCGGCGGCCCCCAGTCCGGAGCCTCCAGCGGCGGCCCCCAGTCCGGAGCCTCCAGCGGCGGCCCCCAGTCCGGAGCCTCCAGCGGCGGCCCGCAGTCCGGAGTCTCCAGCGGCGGCCCGCAGTCCGGAGTCTCCAGCGGCGGCCCGCAGTCCGGAGTCTCCAGCGGCGGCCCGCAGTCCGGAGTCTCCAGCGGTGGCCTGCAGTCCGGATGATCCACGGTCCGGTTCCTCCGACGACGATCCACGGTCTGGTGATACAAAAGTGGAGGGATCAGCTGGCGGAGCGGGGGCTATGCCCTGAACCGGAGCCGCCACCAAGATTAGATGCCCACCCGGACCCTCCCCTACAGGTTCAGGTTTGCGGACGGGAGTCCGCACCTTTGGGGGGGGGGGGGGGGTACTGTCACCCCCTGACTTTAGAGAGCTGTGTTTTTTCTCTATTTGGTTAGGTCAGGGTGTGGGGTGGGCATTCTATGCATTCTATTTCTTTGTTTTGGCCGAGTATGGTTTCCAATCAGAGGCAGCTGTCTATCGTTGTCTCTGATTGGGAATTATACTTAGGCAGCTTTTTTCCCACCTAGTTGTTTTGTATTTTGTACCTGACGGAACTATTGGCTTTTCATTTGTTATTTTTGTTCGAGTGTTTCTTTGTTTAACAAGATATGTCCAAAATGCCATTGCAATTACAACCTTAAAATAGACAGCCCTAAACCTCATGTGTGTGGAATCATACATTGCCCAATCTGTAAAGGGCCTTTGAAAAGCAGAGTGTAACGACTTTCGTCGGAAGGAGTGGACCAAAGCGCAGCGTGGTAAGTGCTCATGATTTATTAATGTCACAACTGCTTACAGATTTATGTGCCTTGGGGTGCCATGTTTCAATTTTGTGTTTTTCGTAGCAGTAGGCCGAACGACATGTGCGTTGACAATCCGCACAGGGTGTTGGGTTTAACGGTTGCATCGGACATGTTTCATCCAGACATACTGAACAGTTATAACGACAAGAGTGCCCCCCCCCCCCCCCCCCCCTTTCGGGTGTAGCCTGTATGACATGCTGGACACACATAAGGCGCTCCTAAAAACGCTGTGATGTTGGTAATAGCATAATAATGGTCGTTTTGCACATAGAAGTACAGAATCTATGGATGAGGTTGTGGGCTGTTCTGGAATTTCAAGAGAGCTGCATTAGCTCTACTGTGGTACAAAACCACAATCTTGATGTTCAGAACATTTTCAAATTTGACTATGTCAGAGAAAGCCACAGCATCCTGTATACCTAGACCCACGGCATTTTGAAGCTCCCGAGCCTTTTGTAAAGCCTTTAGATCAGTACATCCAGGGTTGAGTAAATGTGCTAGGCCTATTGCAAAGCATAGCTTATTACCAGGATTGTGAACGTTTAAGAGATATGCCCTTTTATTGCTTATGATTTCTGATTGCATGAGACTATCAAGTTTCCTTCTCTGACCCCCTCCACCTAGGGTTGATGTACTATTTGTACTACGAGCTCGAGGGTCCTATCAGCTATGATGGATAAATTTGATTGAACATGTCGCTCCAGCAGGGCTATAAATTGTCCAAGATCTGCTGCGCCATTGGGTAAAACAAGAGATAGTGTTTGCATGCTATCTCCACAAATTTCAAGCTGTAAGACATCATGAGGTTCGCCAAAATCTGTTGCCCTGTCTAACAGTTCGTTCAGAGTATCCAATATCATCACATAAAAAAACTGCATAATCAAGGTTCTGATGCAGCCATGTGAAATAAAAAAACTGTAGAATCTCTGTATTGCTGAATTTATTTCGGTACACAACCCGAACACTTCTATCAAGACCATTGCCCCCCTGATTTATTAGACAGTTTTCCAATTCCTCAAAAACATCGTATTGTGGTTCAGACCCCTCGGACATGGGAGTTAATGGTGGGGTATTTGTGGGGTCCGGTGTAGAAGATCTTGTGCTCTCATTCATTTGGCTAATTAAGGATAGGAGTGCAGCTGGAATCGGGGATACCAGGTTTTCATCTATCTGAACTATGTCTGATGTTACTCCAGCCTCATTCATTTGGTTAATTAAGGAATCTGCGTTAACAGGTTTTCAAGTGTCTGAATTATGGGATCTGTCGCCCCGGTCTCATTCATTTGGTTAATTAAGGATGTGTGTTCTTGTGGTATTCTGGAAGGATCCATGTTACATATATGTTCTTAGCGCATGTATTTGCGTTTTTTAATCAGATTGTTGTTTAACAAACGGGCCATTGTTCTATGCCCGAAGGATAGATCTTGACTCTATTGTCGCTTGAGTAAAGCCCCCATTCTTTTGTGTAGCAAGTTTTTTCTGGATTTTAGAGCCCTGTAAAAGGCTGTGAGAAACCTATCTGGTGTTTCTACCTCAGAATTGGCAGATTCAAGATGGCTGGCCACTTCGTACAACATCAACTCGTCGGGCTCAGAATTGTCATTTAAAGTGTTGAAATCATCCGGTTTCAGTGTTTTACTGTGGATGTCCTGGGCGCCGAATTCCTCCACGTGCTCTCGATGTGTTAGGCCTACTGTACCGGTATACGCCGGGGAGGAGACTGAAATAAAAATATACATACAAAATAGTTTATTAAAAATAAAATATATTAGATCATTTCAAATACATTTCAGATATAATACTATATATTAATATATATATATATATATATATATATATATATATATATATATATATATATATATATAGTTAAATTACCTCTGCTTTTTTGACGCAGGCTGTTCTGATGAATCGTGGATACTGTGGGCTCTAGACTTTTTTCACCAGGCATTACTGATTCTGCCGGGCATGTATCGTTGGAGTCTGAAAGAAAAACATACTCTATCAAAAAATGTATAACTAATAAAAAATGTATAACTAATAACATATGTATATTGGGGACATACCGTATCCATAGAGCGCCTCTTCTTGAAGCCGTACATTTCCAGCCCAGTAGCCCTTCTCGGGACGGGGTGATTTTGCGCTATGCACTTGGGCCTGAGTTGTGCGTTGCGTCTTGGGGTTGAGAATATGTAGCGATTGGCTTGAGGTTCCCGGGGGTGTGGATGTGATGGTTATTGCCTCGGTTCTTGGTGTGTTTGGAAAAACGTTCGTACAAAACGGTAGAATATTGTCTGTTTCATTGGCTCCTCCGAAGTCGTTCAGAGTCCATAATGCATCACCTATCTGTGCTGGGTGTGGGTTGTCCGCTGTAAACACAAAATTAGCTTTTAAAATAGGGTACACACTTTTTGTTTTTAATGTATAAATATTATGATGCTTTTTTATTTTTGGACTTACGGCGAAAATAGCATGATGGTGAAGGGCTTCATAAAGGACCATTCGCTGTCTCGGTTTGAACCTCGGATTTCTCATCTAATGACGGCTGCTCCATATCAATTATTCCAGGTAGCAACTGGGTAAATGACGGATATCCTACAGACGTTAGATAATATTAACATATATTTATACGAAATATATACATTTTAACTTCTAAAATACATGCATTTAGCCTAAATACATACATGAAAAATCATTGTCCACCCATTTTAGAATATGTAAAAAACATAACGATGATTTAATATTAGAACAATATCAAATTGTAATATCCAAACAATTCCCAGAAAATAACTAATGCACCATAAAATCAAATATATTATTTTCACTAACTCACCTTCAAAAAGCTCCATGAGGAAGGAAGTATTCACAGATTATCTTTTAGCTGTTCGGTCTTCCGCTGTTCTGGGCTGTTGGCCGGTGTTTATAGTTGCGGTAAAGCCGTTCGTACAAAATGGCCGAATACTGTCTGTTCCATTAGCCTCATTCAGAGGTCGTGTCCCTAATGCGTCATGTGGGGTAAATTTACAGACCTGTTTGGGGGAACCGATAGTAACGGTATTGTTTAGAGAAGAAAACAATGCATTAAAACACCAGGGGGCGGTCTAGACATATTCTGTCTGGCTGGATTGCCTTTTGCCTCCAAAATCCTCAGGGGAAACAGCTTGGGGGGTGTTTTAGTGACACCCTGTATGCATACCGAATCGTTAGTACCGGTGTTGATTAGAAATAACAATGTTTTTAAACCCAGGGGTCGGTCTAGACATATTATATTCTGGCTGTGGGTTTTGACTTTTGAACCCCCACATCCTCTGGGGGGTAAATAAATTCGGATTTGAAAGGCTTGTGTGTTAATGACACAAGTGTCTAGCTGGTTTCAAATAACCTCGAAAAACCCATTGTTTTTGAAAACACACACACCCTCACGCACACACACCCGTCTTTCCTGAAAGCTTTTTTTCCCCGCAGAAACCCAGGGGAGAGAGGGAGCGTGAAATTCCAGGCTTTTAAGGTGAGATACCATTTATTTAATTCCAAATATTTAGTACAGACCTTTTAAAACAGGCTATAATTAACCTGTTATGGCTAGGGGGCAGTATTTTCACGGCTGGATAAAAAAACGTACCCAATTTAATCTGGTTACTACTCCTGCCCAGTAACTAGAATATGCATATAATTATTGGCTTTGGATAGAAAACACTCCAAAGTTTCTAAAACTGTTTGAATGGTGTCTGTGAGTATAACAGAACTCAAATGGCAGGTCAAAACCTGAGAGATTCCTTTACAGGAAGTGGCCTGTCTGACCATTTCTTGAACTTCTTTGCCATCTCTATCTTTTACAAAGGATCTCTGCTCTAACGTGACACTTCCTACGTCTTCCATGGGCGCTCAGAGCCCGGGAAAAAACAGAATGTCATCATCCCAGCCCCAGGCTGAAACACATTATCAGCCTTTCTCAAGTGGCCGATCAAGGGACTCTGGGCTTAGGCGCGTGCCCTGGCCGCCCCCGTCTTTGTGATTTTTCCTCTGTTTGCCGAAAAGGAGATTCCCGGTCGGAATATTGTCGCTTTTTTACGAGATAAATTGCATAAAAATTGATTTTAAACAGCGGTTGACATGCTTCGAAGTACGGTAACGGAATATTTAGAAATGTTTTGTCACGAATTGCGCCATGCGCACGACCCTGATTTACCATTTCGGATAGTGTCTGGGACGCACGAACAAAACGCCGCTATTCGGATATAACGATGGATTATTTTGGACCAAACCAACATTTGTTATTGAAGTAGCAGTCCTGGGAGTGCATTCTGACGAAGACAACAAAAGGTAATCAAACTTTTATAATAGTAAATCTGATTTTGGTGAAGGCTAAACTTGCCGGGTGTCTAAATAGCTAGCCCGTGATGGCTGGGCTATGTACTTAGAATATTGCAAAATGTGCTTTCACCAAAAAGCTATTTTAAAATCGGACATATCGAGTGCATAGAGGAGTTCTGTATCTATAATTCTTAAAATAATTGTTATGCTTTTTGTGAACGTTTATCGTGAGTAATTTAGTAAATTGTTAGTAAATTCCCCGGAACTATGCTAGTTCTGAACGTCACATGCTAATGTAAAAAGCTGTTTTTTTATATAAATATGAACTTGATTGAACAAAACATGCATGTATTGTATAACATAATGTCCTAGGGTTGTCATCTGATGAAGATCATCAAAGGTTAGTGCTGCATTTAGCTGTCTTCTGGGTTTTTGTGACATTATATGCTAGCTTGAAAAATGGGTGTCTGATTATTTCTGGCTTGTACTCTGCTGACATAATCTAATGTTTTGCTTTCGCTGTAAAGCCTTTTTGAAATCGGACAGTGTGGTTAGATAAAGGAGAGTCTTGTCTTTGAAATGCTGTGAAATAGTCATATGTTTGAAAAATTGAAGTTTTTGTATTTTTGAGGAAATTGTAATTCGCGCCACGCCTATCATTGGATATTGGAGCAGGTGTTCCCGTAGCGGAACATCTAGAAATGTAAGTTTTCATTCCTTGGATAGATCAAACGTCATGCATGTAGACCCTGGGTATGTCTTAAGGATAGAAGCGCCCCGCGGTGTAATTGTTCACGATTTTGGAAAAGATTGTCCAGCTTTTTCATCATGGTTAGGAATATATCGTAATCACACCATTTAAAGCTAAAGACAGTCATAAAATAGTTGACATCCTTGCAGGCTTTGGAAAATGCATATGAACTAGCAGATTTTGTAGAATTTCTACTATCATATTGTCATGACGTTGCCCTCTTTGGGTACAGCGAGCACAGTTGACCCCCCTCCCTCTGCACCAGGCCTTTTCTATGCACCATCCCCCGACCTCTATACTTCTGACACCAGGCTCAGTGAGAGCGGTCGTAAATTCCAATGAGAAAATTCTCTTCTCATTGCCACAGTAAAGAGAACAAACCACCTCACAGAATTGGAGAACCGAACGACATTTATGTTCTGGAGAAGGTATAAAAGATCGGTGAAGAATCCAGCTACGAACTGGTCCGTTTGGTACAATTTTGTGAAACTCATGAGACAATACGGCCATATTACCATAATAAAGTTTATATACTAGCCTCAGCTATGAGACTTGCATCTAAATGGTTGTATAAAATTAATGAATAAGGATAGAACTGTTTGTGATATTGTGCAATGTGATTTTGGACTGTTAACCTCTCTAGGCTAGGCGGGACGAATTCGTCCCACCTACGTAACAGCCACGGCTATCCTGTGGCGCGATTTTCAAAACCTTAAAAATCCTATTACTTCAATTTCTCAAACATATGACTATTTTACAGCCATTTAATCTAACCACACTGTCCGATTTCAAAAAGGCTTTACAACGAAAGCAAAACATTAGATTATGTCAGCAGAGTACCAAGCCAGAAATAATCAGACACCCATTTTTCAAGCCAGCATATAATGTCACCAAAACCCAGAAGACAGCTAAATGCAGCACTCACCTTTGATGATCTTCATCAGATGACAACCCTAGGACATTATGTTATACAATACATGCATGTTTTGTTCAATCAAGTTCATATTTATATCAAAAACCAGCTTTTTACATTAGCATGTGACGTTCAGAACTAGCATACCCCCCGCAAACTTCCGGGGAATTCGCTAACATTTTACTAAATTACTCACGATAAACGTTCACAAAAAGCATAACAATTATTTTAAGAATTATAGATACAGACCTCCTCTATGCACTCGATATGTCCGATTTTAAAATAGCTTTTTGGTGAAAGCACATTTTGCAATATTCTAAGTACATAGCCCAGGCATCACGGGCTCGCTATTTAGACACCCGGCAAGTTTAGCACTCACCATAATCATATTTACTATTATAAAAATGTCATTACCTTTTGTTGTCTTCGTCAGAATACACACCCAGGACAGCTACTTCAATAACAAATGTTGGTTTGGTCCAAAATAATCCATCGTTATATCCGAATAGCGGCGTTTTGTTCGTGCGTTCCAGACACTATCCGAAATAGTAAAGAAGTGTCACGCGCTTGGCGCAATTCGTGACAATAAAATTCTAAGTATTCCATTACAGTACTTCGAAGCATGTCAACCGCTGTTTAAAATCAATTTTTACGACATTTTTCTCGTAGAAAAGCGATAATATTCCGACAGGGAATCTCCTTTTCGGCAAACAGAGGAAAAAATCCCAAAGGCGGGGGCGGTCGGGGTCACGCGCATAAGCTAGTGTCTCTTGATGGGCCACTTGAGAAAGGCGATAATGTGTTTCAGCCTGGGGCTGGAATGACGACATTCTGTTTTTTCCCGGGCTCTGAGCGCCTATGGACGACGTGGGAAGTGTCACGTTAGAGCAGAGATCCTTAGTAAATGATAGAGATGGAAAAGAAGTTCAACAAATGGTCAGACAGGCCACTTCCTGTAAAGGAATCTCTCAGGTTTTGACCTGCCATTTGAGTTCTGTTATACTCACAGACACCATTCAAACAGTTTTAGAAAATGTAGGGTGTTTTCTATCCATATGTAATAAGTATATGCATATTCTAGTTACTGAGTAGGAGTGGTAACCAGATTAAATCGGGTATGTTTTTTATCCAGCCGTGTCAATGCTGCCCCCTAGCCCTAACAGGTTAATGAAGGAAACTACAATTCCCTTTGGAGTCTTAACTAAGTCAACGGCATGCCCCCAGGGACACAGACAGGACCTGGCGTCATGTGACAGCCTTTTCTACGTTCAGTATATAAACCCCCACCCAGGGTTTCTTTCCCTAAGACCAGGCCTCCACTCCATTACGAGTTGGCTAATAGGTTTGACCATGCATCCCTCTACTGAACTTTAACCATACCACGTGGTTAAACGATTAGACTATCGATACAGAATAAGAACAAGTCTTTGATATTAATCACTAGTCTGCAGCTAGGAATTCCGTATCATTGAACGCGAAGACCGACGAAACATCCATTCTATAACGACATGAACGAATGTCGCTTTGAAATATCCATTCTAACCAAGAGAGAGAGAGAGAGAATGCGAGGACGAAACTCTCCAACAGAAACCAAACTCTCCAACAAAGACCCCGACGACACACTGAGCGTAAATATATATATTGATTGCAATTGTTCCCGAATGAGTGAGCGTTCATGTGCAAAGGATTAGCATATCAATTGTTAATATTTATCAACTCTGTAGTGTCTTCTCAGCTGACCCCCACTCCCCTTTTGTTTAACAAGCCGCCATGCCGGTTTAGCCCACTAGAGCACATTCCTCTACCATTGCTTTGTAACGATACCTACTGTTTTGTATGCCTTTCTGTGAATTACTTAGTTTAGTAAATAAATGATTTTAAGACAATTGATGTATGGATGACTTAGTGAAGACTGGGTTCGTGCAGATAACCAACAATTTACGACCTTTGGAATGAGACTGACGCGAGGTAAAAATACATCATTAAATCAGAAGACTCATAGATCAGATATTATGATATCTGAAAGTTATATTAGGAAAATTATAACTTTGTAATCTGAATATTTTCCTTTTTGCCCCGACTTCCTAGTTAATTACAGTTACACCATTAATCAGTTAATCGCGTAATAATAATTACAGAGTTATTTGATAAACATGTCTTCAGTTTAATGATGCCAAAGACACGACAATATTGTGCACATGCTAAAATTGTCACTTTGAAGTCGGGGCTATACGCCATTGAAGAGATTCTTATGGCTTTCAAATCATCGCGCCCGCACATGCATAGCCGGGTAGGGATGTACCACTCAGTGCGTGTTCAATCTGACATAGCGCTAGCCGTATCTTAAGCCATTCTCTCATACTCAGCGCAGGAGAAAAACTCTCGGGTTTTGCTTGATAATGGGGGCTGGGGATTCACAGTTGAATCCTCCGGTTGGAATATGTAAGACATATGTCCATCACTCATATCCAAAACTCCTTTAAAACATTCAGGGGCCTCACACAAAATGTCCTTGATGCTTTTGTCATTGGGTTCTTGGCACGTTGCACAATGTATTTCTTGTTTAGTGTTCTGGGGCGCTTGTGCTGTTCTAGGGCTTATTTATAATGCGTCTGCCCCCCCCCCCCCCCCCCCCCAATACCCCCTGACATTCCTGTTTCATAGACAACAGACCTAAGGTCAATAAAACATGGGGGTGGGGGCCATACTCTTTGAAATGTTCAAACACATCCCCCCAGTTCAACGAGGTCCCTACACAATCATCATGACAACTTCAAAGGAATAGATGCAATATATGCATAAATTAACACACACTCTAACGCGTGAGAACAGGATGTCCTGACAGGTCAGGATGTCCTGACCATATATGGGCACTCCCTAGAACACGTGATAACTTCCCGCCAGGTTGTCCTGACTGGATGCCCATATATGGGCATACACACGTCACCCATGACATAGGGTCATAAATCACACGTTTTACGTGTGCCGTCTACTGTATTCTCTCTTCTACACTCCATTGGTCATGCACCTCAGGCCTTTACTGCCTTGTAGATACAGTATTGCTTGCGTCCCAAATGGCACCCTATTCCCTATTTAGTTCACTACTTTTGACCAGTGCCCATAGGGCTCTGATTAAAAGTAGTGCACTATATAGGGAATAGGGTGCCATTTGAGAAGCAGACATACAGTAGCTAGTAATCCTCTCTAACGTTGTCATTCTGTATTTTGCGTCACGGCAGACTTGTTATAAGACACATAGATGGAATGAAAAGCAATCAGTTGAGGGCTAATTCCTTTTCCCGACAGTCTAATGGAACCTGCCAGACCTCACCATTAATATTTAAACGCTGCCAAGTCTTACTCCTGCCCGTCTGTCTGTAAGCGTATGAGACAGGCCCTCGGTTCTGATCACAGCCTTTCAACCCTGACACACCACGACACACTGCTCATTCCTCCCCCACCCCCCAAGGCACCACCATACACAGCAGCCAGGTGCAAAGAGGAGGTATGGCGAACAACAACAATGCACCACACCCTCACTCGTACAGGAGTTACAGGAATCAAGGCATGGAGTTCAAACCATCGCCACAGTAATTCTCTGTGACACTGTTGATGTCCTTGGCCTGAATGTCTGTTGTCATCGCCAGGGAGGGGAGGGAGGGTGGAAGGGGCGCAGGTCTGATGTCAGTGGACCCTAGGCTCACCTGAGGGCTTGGAAGAGGGGCATAAGGGACTGGGGAGGACAGCGATTGGGCCTCTGGCTGGCTCTCTCTGTTGGTATCTCAGTACTATAGAGCCTCGAGGGGAGCTGGAGATAAACAGTGACAGGGTCACGCAACCAGTGTGGCCCAGGTCAAATATGTGACACGCAGCTCAGGCAGACAGGCTCAGATGAGGTGCCAGGCAGGCAGCATGCCAGTGAATGATGTAGGTCTGTCATTTGATGTCACTATGAAGGGCGCGTTCATACTCCTACTGATGTGACGAGTGTGAACAGAACAGCATGTGGATAGGGTAGTACATTAGTAGTTGTGGTGGTGGGTGGATGGTGGTCTTAGATGGCTTCGCTTCAATTCTGCCTGGCTACTGTCTGTTACAGAGTAGGACTTGATTTATAGCCGATCCACAGCAGGGCAAACAGGTGGTACTGAGAGTAAACTGTAAATATAAGAGGAGGACATTTGTTTTTAGTAATGTCTGTCTTTACAGCCACACAAGGGTGGTATTATGCCTTTCTTTAGGTAACAGATCAAAAAAGACAGAACTCAATGAATTCAGATATAAGAAGGTAAATCACACACAGAGAGCGGTCTTGTCTTGATATAATCTGCAGCCAGGACGTGAATGGAGAGATGGGATGGCTGCCGAATAGGTAATGCCTCTGTTTAGAGATTCCTCTCTTTGGTCTCCACTCCATCTCTTAGTTTGCATCTCAAATGGCACCCTATTCCTTTTTTAGTGCAGTTATTTTGTACGGGTCAATAGGAAATGGTCAAAACATTCCACACTATACAGGGAAGAGAAGACTGGGAGCAAATAAGATAAAAGCTAGTCTGATTGGAACATCAACTGGATGGCAATTACTGTGTGTCTGAGTACCAGCCATGCATTATGCAGATCCCCGACAGCTGCTACAGACAGCCAAGAGTCAACCACCAATCAGCTCAAATCAGGTGCTCTTGTAGTTGGGGTGAGGAGGGTATAGAGATAGAGATACATTATCTACAAGTAGGCAATGGATGCTGGATGTTGATTAGAGAAGTACAGTATGACAATTTTGCTTGTGTTACCCAACTCGGCTTGAACTCGGGTCTCCTGCGCGTCACATGACTTTGTTAGCCCGCTGAGCTGTAGTACTAGCAGTAGCAATAGACTTGGAAAAAAAGGTGCTATCTATGTAGTATCTAAAAGGGTTCTTCGGCTGTCTCCATAGGCAAACCCTTTGAAGAACCCTTTTTGTTTCCATGTAGGACCCTTTCCACAGACGGTTCTACATGGAACCCAAAAGGGTTCTACCTGGAACCAAAAAGGGTTCTTCTATTGGAAAAGCTGAAGAACCCATTTTGGAGGAGGAGTAGGAGTATACTACAACATGACCTGTTGAGACAGGTTGAACTTTGTTAAGAAGTGTCAATTGGATTGGACTCAACATTGAAACAACTGTCTTATGAAAGCATAAGGGAACTGATAAAGTGCGAGTTGTGGTTTTAGCATTCACCTCCGCCCTGTGTAAAGTGTCAGGGTGAGAAAAGTGTACTCGTTAAACATTTATGAACACATTACAAATGTTTTGTAAATTGCCCGTTATTGCCCCGGTTTCTGCATAATCCCTCACACAAAGCCTAATTTCCATATCCCCCCTCTACAATATCATCAGGGTGTACATTGGCTGTTTACTGCTCCTGGCATATTAATATAAGTAATGTGGTGCCACCAACACGCCATACGTTTGATGCATGCTCTGGCTCGGGCTCTCGCCCGGGTCTTGATTGCGGGTGATGAATAGACACACAAAGAATAATAATATTCCTCTGTGGGAGGTCCACTGATGATGAACATCTCTGAGCTCGAATTACACCCTCCACACTCTTACGTTTTTTTCCTAGCCATATTTAATTCAACTATTTGAAGTGGTTACTTATAGAAATCAAAGTTGAGGGGCCGAGAGAGTTTGTCTTTAAACCTAGTCACATTACTCTTGAGTCTGCTTATTTCTTCTGTGCCTTAATAAAGAGAATGAATAGAACATGCTGACAAGCACATTACACACAGGGTTGGATGGAGATCACATTTCATTTAGTTTGTCTGATATAATGGATTCCCACTGATCTGCAAAGCAAAGCATTATGGTCTCACGTTTACAATTTACTGCAACTACTCTGTGACCCATCTGGAAAGTATAAACAGTGGAAAACTACAGTACGTTTCAGGAGTTACAGAAACAGGTAGTGGAAAATTATAGTGGTTAATTATGCAAACAAGTGTAGACCGCTCCTGAGACCCAAACAGTGTTTCATCCAAACACTCCATATCATTGTGTCACCAATTATAGTGGTTGTACATATCATCTCAACTTGTCTACAAATGAATAAAACATATACAGTTGAAGTCAGAAGTTTACATACACTTAGGTTGGAGTCATTAAAACTCGTTTTTCAACCACTCCACAAATTTCTTGTTTACAAACTATAGTTTTGGCAAGTCGGTTAGGACATCTACTTTGTGCATGACAAGTAATTTTTCCAACAATTGTTTACAGACAGATTATTTCACTTATAATTCACTGTATCACAATTCCAGTGTGTCAGAAGTGTACATTCACTAAGTTGATTGTGCCTTTCAACTGCTTGGAAAATTCCAGAAAATTATGTCATGGCTTTAGAAGCTTCTGATAGGCTAATTGACATCATTTGAGTCAATTGGAGGTGTACCTGTATTTCAAGGCCTACCTTCAAACTCAGTGCCTCTTTGCTTGACATCATGGGGAAATCGCAGCCGTCATACCGCTCAGGAAGGAGACGCTTTCTGTCTCCTAGCGATGAACGTATTTTGGTGCGAAAAGTGCAAATCAATCCCAGAACAACAGCAAAGGACCTTGTGAAGATGCTGGAGGAAACAGGTACAAAAGTAACTATATCTACAGTAAAACGAGTCCTATGTCGAAATAACCTGAAAGGCCGCTCAGCAAGGAAGAAGCCATTGCTCCAAAACCGGCATAAAAAATCCAGACTATGGTTTGCAACTGCACATGGGGGAAAAAGATCGTACTTTTTGGAGAAATGTCCTCTGGTCTGATGAAACAAAAATAGAACTGTTTGGCCATAATGACCATCGTTATGTTTGGAGGAAAAAGGGGGAGGCTCACAAGCCGAAGAACACCATCCCAACCGTGAAGCACGAGGGTGGCAGCATCATGTTGTGGGGGTGCTTTGCTGCAGGAGGGACTGATGATAATGTCAGTCATAATGTCTAGAACAGGAGTGTCCATACCAGTCAGCCCATGTACAGTGCATTCGGAAAGTATATAGACCCCTTGACTTTTTCCACATTTTCTTATGTTACAGCCTTATTCTAAAATGGATGAAATTGTTTTTTTTTACCTCATTTACACACAATACCCCATAATGACAAAGCCAAAACAGAAATATCACATTGACATAGACTACCATTCAAAAGTTTGGGGTCACTTAGAAATGTCCTTGTTTTTGAAAGAAAATAAAAAAAATGGTCCATTAAAATAACATCAAATTGATCAGAAATACAGTGTAGACATTGTTCATGTTGTAAATTACTATTGTAGCTGTAAACGGCAGATTTTTTTATGGAATATCTACACAGGCGTACAGTGGCCCAATATCAGCAACCACACCCCTGTGTTCCAATGGCACATTGTGTTAGCTCATCCAAGTTTATAATTTTAAAAAGGCTAATTGATCAATTGAAAACCCTTTTGAAATGATGTTAGCACAGTTGAACACTGTTGTCCTGATTAAAGAAGCAATAAAACTAGCCTTTAAACTAGTTGAGTATCTGGAGCATAAGCATTTGTGGGTTCAATTACAGGCTCAAAATGGCAGCATTACAACATTAACAATGTCTACACTGTATTTCTAATCAATTTGATGTTATTTTAATGGACACTTTTTTTTGTTGCTTTTCTTTCAAAAACAAGGACATTTGTAAGTGACCCCAAACTTTTGAACTGTTGTGTAAGTAATCAAACCCTTTACTCAGTACCTTCTTGAAGCACCTTTGGCAGCGATTACAGTCTAGAGTCTTCATGGGTATGATGCTACAAGCTTGGCATACCTGAATTTGGGGAGTTTCTCCAATTCTTCTCTGCAGATCCTCTCTAGCTCTGTCAGGTTGGATGAGGAGCTTTGCTGTACAGCAATTTTCGGGTCTCTCCAGAGATGTTCGATTGGTTTCATGTCCGGGCTCTGGCTGGGCCACTCAAGGACATTCAGAGACTTGTTCCAAAGCCACTCCTGAATTGTCTTGGCTGTGTGCTTAGGGTCGTTGTCCTGTTGGAAGGTGAACCTTCGCCCCAGTCTGAGGTCCTGATCACTCTGGAGCAGCTTTTCATCAAGGATCTCGCTGTACTTTGCGTCGTTCATCTTTGCCTCGATCCTGACTAGTCTCTTAGTCCCTGCCGCTGAAAAACATCCCCACAGCATGATGCTGCCATCACCATGCTTTACCGTATGGATGGTGCCAGGTTTCTTCCAGACATGACACTTGGCATTCAGGCCAAAGAGTTCAATCTTGGTTTCATCAGACCAGAGAATCTTGTTTCTCATGGTCTGATCATCTTTAGGTGCCTTTTGGCAAACTCTAAGCAGGCTGTCATGTGCCTTTTACTGAGGAGTGGCTTCCATCTGGCCGCTCTACCATAAATGCCTGATTGGTGGAGTGCTGCAGAGATGGTTGTCCTTCTGGAAGGTTCTCCCTCTCCACAGAGGAACTCTAGACCTCTGTCAGAGTGACCATCGTGTTCTTGGTCAGAGTCTTTAGATGCCTTTTGGCAAACTCCAAGCAGGCTGTCATGTGCCATTTACTGAGGAGTGGCTTCCGTCTGGCCACTCTACCATAAAGGCCTGATTGGTTGAGTGCTGCAGAGATCTTTGTCTTTCTGGAAGGTTCTCCCATCTCCACTGAGGAACTCTAGACCATCGGGTTCTTGGTCACCTCTCTGACCAAGGACCTTCTCCCCCAATTGCTCAGTTTGGCTGGGCAGCCAGCTCTAGGAAGAGTCTTGGTGGTTCCAAACTTCTTCCATTTAAGAATGATGGAGGCCACTGTGTTCTTGGGGACCTTCAATGCTGCAGAGATTTTTTGGTGATCTTCCCCAGTTCTGTGCCTCGACACAATCCTGTCTCGGAGCTCTACGAACAATTCCTTCGACCTCATGGCTTGGTTTTTGCTCTGACATGCACTGTCAACTGTGGCGCCTTAGATAGACAGGTGTGTGCCTTTTCAAATCATGTCCAATCAATTGTATTTCCCACAGGTGAACTCTGATCAAGTTGTAGAAACATCTCAAGAATGATCAATGGAAACAGGATGCACCTGAGCTCAATTTCGAGTCTCATAGCAAAGGATATGAATGCTTATGTAAATAAGTGTTTTATAATATTTTTTTTATTTGAAATACATTTCTAAAAACCTATTTTTGCTTTGTCATTATGGGGTATTGTGTGTAGATTACTGAGGATTTTTTTTTTTTAAATATATATTTTAGAATAAGTGTCACAAAATGTGGAAAAGTCAAGGGGTCTGAACCCTATCCTGACTTGTGGTAAGTTTCTTTGGCACACAGGCCTTGCTTTAGGATAGAATGGGCCAGCTGCACCTTTTGACTCCCCCCAAAGTAAGGAAGAGACAGTTTTCAAGAGCCCAGACCAGCTCCTTCAGACCAGCTAACAGCACCACGGACACACAATGACCACTGTGCTGTAGTTTGCCTCCATGTGCCAAAAGTGGTTTAGCCTATGAAATGAAAGGGGAAACAAATGCTTCTTTTCAACCATTCCCTCAAGTGCAGGGATCTTCAACTATATTCAGCCGTGGGCCGATTTTATTCTAGCGGATAGTCAGTGTAGACTGCAAATTGACAGCAAGAAGCCAAAACAAGTATAATATTTGACAATAATATTTAAAAAAAATCTTAATTTCAAACATTGCTTACGATCACATACAATATCTCTCTTTTGTGCGTGATAATAATTTGGAACAGATTTTCTAAATTAAAAACACTTAGAGTTGATTTGCTGGTGTTTTTACAGTCTTATGTTGAAATTGATACATTATTTTGCTCTGAAAACTTGGGTCTAATAAAATCAGTTGGCCTGTGGGGCACCCTGCTCTAGTGTTTCCTCTTTTCTCGCCTTTGTGTGCTTTAGTCAAAATAATATTAAGACTATGCCCTTTTATTTTAGTCTGTCTGCATATGATTATTTCCCCTTTTAGATAAAGATGTGCTCCATTTAGTGTTATCCCCAGCTGTAAACAGCCTCCAGTATGGTTCCTAGGAGATAGACCATGTGCATTACACTTCTCAGTCAGGCTAAAAACGTATTTCTATTCAATAGGGAGCAATGAATCTCCCACTATTTGAAATTATAAATTGAAGTGGTCTTCTGCATTGTATCACTGCAGACTTCCAATGGTCAATTAAAAAAATATATATCCTGAGGTTACGCACATGTCTAGGGGCCGGGCCTACATCTATTTCACTTTACAGTTTTAGGTTTACGATACATAATGAAGTATGTACACTATAATTAGGCACATCTACATTGGCAACTGTTCATATCTACTACTCTACCAGGCAGACATTATTATCATCTTGTTCCATGTTTACTGTGTATATTAATGTCCTGTCTGGGAAGGGTTTGTAAGTCACTGCCTCTGTCTGTGTTCCAGTTGAGATCCTCCAGTCTCGCAGGGGGCCATTTAGTGTGCTCCACATCAGGGTGACACACTCCTGCAGACTGGGGAGGAGTTCCAGGCTGTGTCCCAAATGGCACCCTATTCCCTATTTAGTACACTACTTTCGACCTGGGCCCATAGGGTTGACATAGGTCTTTGGTCAAAAGTAATGAACTATATAGGCAACAGGGGGCCATTTGGGTAGGACACAGCCCCAGGGATGCTGCGATAAGGAGGCAGCTCTTTAATTGAACCTGTAATGCTTGCATGATTCCCCTTAATAGGCTTCTCATAACCTACGGATGGCCTGTTTAAATGGTGGGGACCGTTGCTAAGTGGTAGGAGGTAGTCTATGACTCATGGAGGTTGTAGACCTTAAAGTGCAGCATGGATAAAATGGTCCAGTTCACACATTAGAGCCTTATGGCCAGCTACTGTATTGGGTGCAATTTGGGATGCAGACTATGAGAAAATGGTGGCAGGGTCCATTGTAAGGTCACTTGCTAACCTTATAGACCGGCACTCCAATCATGTGTGAAATCATACATGTCTAGAATGACACTCATTTGGGAGATACAGTATAATGTATGGCTTAATGTGCAAGGGTTGGGAACAATTCTGAATTGAGTTGTGAATTGGTCTTTAATTCAAATGTTATTATTGAATTGGCCACACCACACAGGAAGACGAATTTGAATTGAATTTGAATTAAAGGAAGTAGAATTTAATTCAATGCACACCACCATACAAATGTTTATTTTGACATCATGTATGATGACCAATATAATTTAGCATAAGGTTGAAACATTACATTTTTAAAACTCATACTCCTTAAACATTTTTTTTATAATTACACTGGTCTGGAAATATTCTTAGATCATTATGTGGGTCGTTATGTGGGTTCATAATTCCCATAATTCATAAAAAAATACATTTCCCAAAATGCATTAGATCAAACATTGTAATATGGAAGGGAACAATCTAATATCTCATGACAAAGAATAATACTGTTTGACATCTTGGAGTAATAATGAAAGTGATATTTGAAATGGTATGTGTATTCTTTGTCAAATTAATGAGACTTTCATGTTTCATGTCTCACTAAAATTGGTTTGAATGGCTTTGAATGAAATTCTACTTCCTTCAAATTATATTCTAATTCTGCTTCCTGTTGGGTGGAGCCAATTCAAATTAAATAAAAATTCATTGTGGCTATTGCAAAATCAACTTGAACACCATTGAAAACATGTGGTTTGAATTAAAGAGGGTAGTCCATAAGCACAGCGGAAGGATATAAATGATCTAAGATCCCTCCCAATGTGTTGTAGAAAATGGCCGTGTCGTTATCCTCTCAAGGGAAGGGTGCTGCTGTGTTGAAAACAGGGGTGCCAATCATTTTTGACCCCTCTTTTTTTATTTTTTATTTTGGGGATTACTTGTTAAACATAATCTCATTCTCTGAGCAATTGTATTATAATAAAAAATATATATTGTTTTGAGCATACAATGTACAGTTCATTCGGAAAGCATTCGGACCCCTTGACTTTTTCCACATTTTGTTACGTTACAGCCTTATCCTAAAATGGATTAAATTAAATGTTTTCCTCATCAATCTACACAAAATACCCTATAATGACAAAGCGAAAAAAGGTTTTTAGAAATGTTTACACATTTATTAAAAATAAAAACCAGAAATACCTTATTTACATAAGTATTCAGACCCTTTGCTATAAGACTCGAAATTGAGCTCAGGTGCATCCGGTTTCCATTGATCATCCTTGGAAGGTTTTTACAACTTGATTGGAGTCCACCTGTGGTAAATTCAATTGATTGGACATGATTTGGAAAGGCACACACCTGTCTATATAAGGAGTTTGCCAAAAGGCACCTAAAGGACTCTCAGACCTTGAGAAACAAGATTCTCTGGTCTGATGAAGCCAAGATTGAACTCTTTGGACTGAACGCCAAGCGACATGTCTGGAGGAAACCTGGCGGTGGCAGCATCATGTTGTGGCGATGTTTTTCAGTGGCAGGGAATGGGAGACTAGTCAGGATCGAGGGAAAGATGAACGGAGCAAAGTACAGAGAGATCCTTGATGAAAACGTGCTCTAGAGCGCTCAGGTTCACCTTCCAACAGGACAACGACCCTAAGCACACAGCCAAGACAACACAGGAGTGGCTTCGGGACAAGTCTCTGAATGTCCTTGAGTGGCCCAGCCAGAGCCTGGACTTGAACACAATCGAACATCTCTGGAGAGACCTGAAAATAGCTTTGCAGCAACACTCCCCATCCAACCTGACAGAGCTTGAGAGGATCTGCAGAGAAGAATGGGAGAAACACCCCAAATAGTGTCAAGTTTTTAGTGTCATACCCATGAAGACTCGAGGCTTTAATTGCTGCCAAATTACTGAGTAAAGGGTCTGAATACTTATGTAAATGTGATATTTCATTTTTTTTTTATATACATTTGATTCATTTTCTAAAAACCTGTTTTTGCTTTGTCATTATGGGGTATTGTGTGTAGATTCATGAGGGAAAAAAATAGAATTTAATCCATTTTAGAATAATGCCGTAAAGTAACAAATTGTGTAAAAAGTCAAGGGGTCTGAATACTTTCCGAATGCACTGTAGCCCATATACACAATTTAAGCATTGCAATATAGCTCAGTATCGGTATTATTTATTTAATTATTTTTTGCTCATTTTTATTCAAGGGTGCCAATAATTTAGGACCTGACTTTACATGTACAGATATATAGTAGGTAAGATTGAGGGAAGTAACAACTCAAAGTGAATTATAGATTGAGGGAACAGAGTTGAGATTTAGATAAGATTTGTAAAGGTAATGGCGATAGAGATGAGATACAATACCCAGGCAACGACAGTTCTTTGTAATGGTACAGAGTACAGAATGAGAGATGAGTCTCTCCTTGAATATCTCTGATCCTCTGGGTTGTAATTAGAGCAGTAGTGCTGAACAACATATCCAATACAAGATTGAAGAGTATACACAACAAAACAAAACACACTGATTACTGTTCCTCAGTGCTTAATTTGAGCCGGCTCTTGCCGGAACAGGATCGGGCTCCTCTCAATTTTGGACTGTTTCATTATGGAACCTATTTACCTTTCATGGCACAAAACATTTTTCACTGTTTGCAATGTAAAACTTCAGATAAAAGCGATCAGAGTTCATTTGAGTTCTCTCCTCTGTAATTCTCCTGCCCCCTAAAAAAAATGGTATACTAATGTTGAAATGTCAACAAAAAAATGTTTGCCCGTGCCTGATATTTTAAGAATTGTTACGGATTTGGCCAGCCCAGGTTTATGATTTGCACAACATTTTAGCCTAGGGACGAACTCTTGGCAGTTGCTGTGATGCAAGAGAGAAGCATGCCTCTATCTCACACAGAACCAGAATGAGATTCACTTTCTATGATCTCTTTACCTCTCTCTGCTCTGATAAACATGAGCCTGTGTCTACCATCATTTATTTCCTGATAGAATCATAGCCATGGGAAGGGTCCTGGTGGTGATGCAGTACCCCTGATGAATGTAAATACATTTGCCAAAATTATAGAATTACTGCCGGTCTTTCAGAAATGAAATGATTCAGAATACTACATCAGGAGTAGGCCTATAATTTAGCCACAGAGGATCAATAGCTTATTTTTTTATTTTTTTTATAGCTTACCTGTGGATTGTGTGTAGCCCAATCACAAGGCATTGCCTACAGTCAGGCAAATCTATCAGTGAAAAGCATGCAGTCAAAACAGGCCTTTTGCAATATTTCTAATACAATTGTGGGATAGCACAGCTTGGAAAGCCAATGGCTCCTGGTGAAACAAAAAACTTATCTGTCTATAAGGCTACGGAAATATTTTTTTCAACTTCCAAATAGGCCAATTGAGCGAACAGCATTGTTATTACAAACTAAACCATATAACATCCCATCTGAAAAACAGCACACTACATAGGGCAATGTCCCCAATCACTGCCCTGGGGAATTGGGATATTTTTTTAGACCAGAGGAAATGGTGCCTCCTACTGGCCCACCAACACCACTTCCAGCAGCAGCCAGTCTCCCATCCATGAACCAACCCTGCTTAGCTTCAGAAAGAAGTCAGCAGTGGGATGCAGGGTGGTTTGCTGCTGGCCCAGAGAGATACAAGAGAGATAAGCTTTTGGCACAAGTGCATCGGCCATCGCCGGTGAGTGAGCTGCGCATCATTGGGTGAGTCATTGAAACTGGAAAGATTTTTCAGGACTATAATTTCCTCCTCATATCGTATAATATATGTGTCTCCTCCACACATCTAGGCCTAGGCTGTTTATTGGTTCAATATGAGGTTGTTTTTAATGTTCTCAGTTTGTCAGTGTTAAAGTAGCCTGACAGTTCAATTATTTGTGTGGTATTAAAAAAAGATTCTACTAAAATCTCCAGTCATGTAAAGTGTCATAGAATTACATGAAATGCATTTATAAAAGGCAATATTTTTTTCCCCGGACCCTAGGCTACAAAAAAATTCTGCAAGCTCCTTTACTCTACTGCTCTAGTCTAGAAAACTATGCAAATGCGATGATATGCATGCAATGCTTTTTTATAAAGGTGATTTTTCAGTACCTCAGTGCTCCCCAGGTCACCCCCTCTTGAGCTCCCTTTTTGTTCCGGCATTTCACGGTTTTACAAATTAACAACTGCTGTTCCTTCCTATAAACTAACTACAGCATAGATGAGATCACTCTGATCATCTCTCTTTTTGTCCCTCCTCCTCACTTGCTCATTTCATTCCTCTCTCTCTCTCTCTCTCTCTTTCTTTCTCCTTCCCCTCGCTCTCTCTGATCCCCCTTGTTATCTCCATTGTTTGGGAATGGAAGGTGCACATACAGCAGCCTATGTAGTTTGACTCAGCCAGGGCAGCTGGTGGTGACAAGGCAAGAGAGCAAACCCCACCCATCTAGGACTCCAAGCAAACGTTTTAAGTATTTTAAAGATTTCAAATACTATTTGAACCCAGGTCTGGAGACAGCACCGTGTGTCTGAGATCAGGACCCTGCCTGCCTGGCTGGTCAGAGCAGTATTGTCCCAAATGGCATACTATTCACTATGTGGTGCACTACCAGGGACCATAGTGCTCTGGTCAAAAGTAGTGCACTATATAGGGAAAAGGGTGCCATTTAGGATGCTGACCCTCTCTCTCTCTGCTCAGGGCTTCCCCTCTCACACTAGGGCTCCTCTGGGGGCCGGGAAGGGGACAGGAAGGGAGGGCAGGTTGCTGCTTGGGCTTATCTGCTGCCTGTCAGCAGAGCTGTGGAAGCAGCTTCACCTTCCTTTGTAATATAGCTAGTCCCAGCCTCAACTTTAGCCAAGGAACCTAGCTAGTCCCAGCCTCAACAACTCTGTATTTCAGTCACAGGTCAAGCATCAGTCCCAGCCATAGTCCCAACCCTATAGCCTCAGCCCCAGACTCAGCCCTATAAACTATCCCCAGCCCTTTCCCCATGCATCTCGAGTACTTGCCTGGTAACACAATCCCAGCTCCCCAAGCAGCTCCAGCCTGAGCCCCATCTGTACAGCTTGTCACAGAGCCAGGCCAGGCTCCAGCTCTGTCCTAAATGGCAATCTACTCCCTATATAGTGAACTAATTCTGATCAGGGCCCATAGGTAGTACACTATGTAGGGAATAGGGTGCCATTTGGGACGGTGATTGCATACGCCAGCACCAGGGGAGGGGAATGACTGGGACATGCAGCAGCAGCAGGATTTAGAAAGGAAAGCAGAGTGGATGTGTTTGATAACGATTTTACTTGAAATTGATTTTTGCTAATATGTTGTGTGAGAGAGGAGAGGTGAGACAACACAACAGAGAGGGAAATATACTATAATCACTCACACCGGGGGTGGTGTTGGGCTTATACAAGGTTTGAAAACACTTCAGTTGCAAGAGTCTTTTATGGTGGTATGTCTTAGAAGTCAATACATTTATACTGCATGTATGAGAATGAGATGTTCTTCCTGTACTTCAAGGTCCTCTATAAAATCCATCGCTGACACATCACACATTTCATTTTCAACAGTGATTTAACTGCCCTTATTAGTCAAACACCTCCAGCTCATTGCTCCAACCCAAAATCGTTCATCCATCCACTACTCCCCTGCTCTTCTGCTCTCGGGTCCTATCTGCTGTAGAGCCCGGTGCCTGATTAATTCATGACTCACCACTACCCATGGGGCATTTGGAGGGAGGAACGCCGTGGAGCGCCACAGCCGGGACGCTTGCCTGCCTGCTCTCACCCCGGGGCACTGGCTTCTGTCAAGCTGTGATAAAGCCTGCCGACACACCACCAGGAATTTCTTGTGGCGATGCACAAACACTTTATACCTACCCAGCCTTCTTCTCTTCTCTCCCACCTCCTGCCCAGGGCTCCTGCCATGCATATCAATGGACAAGGAGGGAGGGAGAGATAGATAGGGTGAGATGGAGGGAGAGAAAGAAAGAAAGAAGAATGGTAGGGAGTGAGGGTAAAGGAGATAGAAACAGACAGTGTAAAGGAGAGAGAGTTAAAAGACAGAGGGGGTTAGCAAGATAGAGAGTGAAAGAAGGAGAGAGAGAAAGAGAGAAAGAGAGAGGGAGAGAGAGACAGAGAGATTGGAGATTGAAAGAGAGAACCAGAGGGAGGTAGAAGCAGACAAACAGTCTGACTCAATCCACTGTGACCAATTGTGGCTAGGTTGACCTGTGGTCCATTCTGACTGAACACTGTGGCCTGCTGGGAGAGTAAACGATAAAATAAACCCCAGCCCTAAACCCACTCCCCACTGAGAGAAACCAATGAGTTCACAGAGAGACTGCGAAGTCTGAGTTTCTTTCTTTCTCTCCCTCTCTGGGCTCGATTTTAACAAACTGGTAAATCTTTTAACGGAATAGTAAATCTTAGTGATGGCGGTAGTGTTATAGGTTCGCGGTCCCACTGGGCACAGACGTCAATTCAATGTCCATGTTGGTTCAATGTAATTTCATTGAAATGACGTGGAAACAACGTTGATTCAACGAGTGTGTGCCCAGTGGGGTGTGTCAGCTATTTTCCCAAACTGAATTATGGGCACAGTAGCTGGGGATGGCACGAAATGGCTGGGTTTTGAAGAATAAACTAGTTGTGGGTATGTTGAGGTTTGGCCCCTCAATGACCAATCAGAATGTGCTCCACATGCTCTAAATCGAGAGCTTGGGACTATAAGGTTCTATTTCCATTTTGGTAAAAATTGAATTATTGACATAGCCTTGTTCTGTTCAATGTTCTCTACCTATATAGTACTCTAAATACCCCAATTCATTATGTTACATTCAAAAGAATACAAGATAAAAATTGTTGACACCATTCAGACCTTTTTGTAGACATGTGGTTGCTTCAAGTTGTGTATTTACGGTCTTTTATGTGATGCGTTGTCATCAACTCCAATTAAAAAGCAGCATTGAAGGTCCCCAACAACACAGTGGCCTCCATCATTCTTAAATGGAAGAAGTTTGGAACCACCAAGACTCTTCTTAGAGCTGGCTGCCCGGCCAAACTGAGCAATCGTGGGAGAAGGCCCTTGGTCAGGGAGGTGAACAAGAACCCCGATGGTCACTCTGGCAGAGCTCCAGAATTCCTCTGTTGAGATGGGAGAACCTTCCTGAAGGACAACCATCTCTGCAGCACTCCATCAAACAGGCATTTTGGGTAGAGTGGTCAGATGGAAGCCACTCCTCTGTAAAAGGCACGTGACAGCCTGCTTGGAGTTTGCCAAAAGGCACCTAAAGGACTCTCAGACCATGAGAAACCAAATTCTCTGGTCTGATGAAATTAAGATTGAACTCTTTGGCCTGAATGCTAAGTGTCACGCCTGGAGGAAACATGGCACCATCCCTACATTGAAGCATGGTGGTGGCAGCATCAGGTCATGGGGATGTTTTTTTAGTGGCAGGGACTGGGATACTAGTCAGGATCAAGGGAAAGATGAATGGAAAAAAGGCTAATGACCAGGATAAAAAGACACACGAATGCGATGCTGCTGAACAGCCTTTGCTGCTAAGACCTGCGTTTTGTGGGTCTTAAAACTTAGCACTGCATGAAATTGTCACTTTTGCGCTTGTTTTTAAGGACACACCTCAAATATTGCCACCCCTACCACCACAGTCCAAGTGAGCTGATGTTAGGCAGGTAAATTGCTGAGCCTGGAGTTAGGGCTGGAAAATGCCACTGCGACAGTTTTTCATTACAAAATTGTGTGTGTGTGTGTGTGTGTGTGTGTGTGTGTGTGTGTGTGTGTGTGTGTGTGTGTGTGTGTGTGTGTGTGTGTTTGTGTGTGTGCATGGTATGTTGAGTGGGTGCTAAGTACATCCTGTTCCTCAGATGGAAGAAACACTAAGCTCAGCTGCTCTATACTACTAACCTCAGGGAACGGCAGCATCTTTTTTACCCTCCAGCCCTATTTGGCAACAGTGGAGAGAGGAAGAGAGGAAATTACTTTTTATAACTATTAAGAGACATTGTGGACACAGAAGGAACTCAGTCTGTTAACACTAACCTTTCAAGTGGAAGAGTCCCTATTATGTTATTCTGTCTGCCTGCCTGTCAGCATGTCTGCATGTCCGTCTCCCTGTCTCTGTGTCTCTCTGCCAGTCTTGTGTCTGTGTGCTGTTGTTTGATTAGGTCTGTGCCTTGTCAATAAAATAAAAATAGAATGTGAATGGATCAAAACAGACATGACATGGATGCTGACAATACAACCAGTAGGTGGCGCTCAAGTTATATAGTTGTAGTGCAGCACGGCCAGGCAACTCTGGAGGCATTTAGCCAAGTGCTTCAAGTTCAAACGTCTGGAAAGTAACCTACAGTAGTTCTCATAAACCTCAGGCGACAGCCGGGCAGGAGAGGAGAGTCTCTCCACATACTGTCCTCCTGCCGCATAGAGAAGGAAAACGGAAGGAAAATGTGTACTTACCTCACAGTTGGCACAGGAACTGAAGCTTCTCTAACAAGAAAACAAACTTTTTATAATGTATTTGCATGACATTAAAATGTGTTTGCTTTACATGCATTTTTTTTAATGTATTATTATTTTAAAAAATGTTTTAAATGTAACCTTTATTTAACTAGGCAAGTCAGTTAAGAACAAATTATTATTTACAATGACGGCCTACACCGGCCAAACCCGGATGACGCTGGGCCAATTGTGTGCCGCCCTATGGTGCACCGCCCTATTTATAATGTATGTTGCTGGACTTACATAAATCGACTAATTGTCAACACTTAATCTTCCACATTAAAAATTTCCAAAAGTCTTGTTCATGTCATTTCTATTCCTCAATCTAAATACGATGAATAAGATCTTGGCAACACAATAAGTGACACGAGGATTGTCTGTCAGTTTGTTCTACTGTAGGCCTATATATTTTTATTACAGCCTTTGTGCTGAGTGTGGATGTCCTCTCTGCTTTCATAGTGTTTCAACTTTGTTTAAGTAATGTTATGCCTGGGTTATCAGGTTTCTATGGCGACATGAGAAATTGTATGAAAGCGTTATGTGTTCTCTGAGTAGTTTTGCATGAGCAACTGATACAATCTCCATACAGTCTTTCCACACACCGTCACAAAGTAGACTGGCCATGATTCACACCATATCTCTGCCAGTCGGCTTGGAGAGAGAGAAAAAAAAAACTCCCCGGTTGTTTACTATCCTGCTAGTCCACGGGGTGTGATTTAACGACCCTAATAAAGACTAAATAAACCATGTATCCTCCCCGCCTATGGGACAATCTCTCGGCAGACTACTTCATCTGGGGCTAATCTGTGAAAAACGAGTTGTTTAGGAAGCTGCATGGAGATCGGTCTGCGTCCCGAATGGCACCCGATTCACTAGTGCACTACTTTTGACCAGGGCTCCCAATATCTGCGGATGTTTCATTTATGGATGCTGTCTGTCCTAAACCATAGACTTTACAATGTTGCCCAGTGCCACACTAGGTAATCAATGGCAAATATCAGCTGTCCATCTGCTGTTTGGACATTGGGAGAGCTAGAGAGTTGTGTTGTGTTGGACGAAGCAGCAGGCACCGGACTGTGTGTGTGTGTGTGTGTGTGTGTGTGGTGTGTGTGTGTGTGGTGTGTGTGTGTGTGTAGACCCAGCAGTCAGAGTTGTGTGTGTGTGTGTGTTATGCTGTGTTAAACCAAGTAGTGTGAGCTGTGTGTGTGGGTTTTACATTACACCCAGCAAAACACCACCAGACAGACACCACAGGACCTACAGTAGAGGTGATCTGTTAATCTGCCCCACATTGACCCACGAACGGCCCAATCAATGCCAAGGATCAGCGTATTCTTGATCAGAACCTCCTCTACTGCCTCTCCTCTTCCTCTATCCCTCTCCTTCTGGTCTTCCCTCGTTCCTTCTCTTCCTTCTCTTTCATCTCTTCCTGTCTTATTGAGAGTCCTCATCCAGTGTGAGAGCAGCCTGGGGCTTTGATCATGTGATGCTCCCTCCCAGACGTAGATCTATGCAGACCTCCCCCATCCCCCTCTCCTCTCCTCTGTCCACCTCACACACCCCTCCCCCTCTCTCTAAGCCTGCATGTGGAAAAATGACTAAGACCCTGTGCAGACATAATGCTGTCTATAGCTGCAGCCGGGGCTGTTCGAAATTCACTTCTCTCTTGGAGTCACTTATTTGTGACTGTAGGCATGTGATCATTTATTTGTGACTGTGCTGTCTGGTCATGTATAGTGTATATGTATAGTCTCCTGGCTGGTGTCCTTGTGTATACATAGGGCCTATGTTAACATGCATGCTTTAGTAGTATGGAGAAGATAAAGCTCTATGGTTATTTGCTCTTCAAATCTACCTGTGCTTGGGGAAAGGTGTCCCTGGGGACTTATAATGGGAGAGGAGACCGTCTGTGGCAAACGACACCTACAGGGGAACTCAATACCCTCATCCCTGTAAAATTGGTTTGACAAGAAACATTTGAAACAAGCTACAACATAATCTCCTCTCTCTGAGTCTGAATACAGGACTCTAAGATTTGAGATAGGAAGAACGTGTATGATTTCATTACAGACAATATTATGCAATTTCACTAAAATGAATGCTTTGTGTACGTAGGCTAACATATACTTACTATCAGTCGGAAATACAAATTACTGTCCCACCATTTTTCATTTAATATGGTTCACATATTCGTCTAATCAGATATTCCGTTCTAGATCAAAGCATGCCAAAACTATTAATTTAATCATTTCCAGTCTCAGTCATTGTGGTGCTGATTCCCAGATAAAGCAGCACAATGAAGCATGACTCTCAATTATTCTGATCAGAATCAACTGCTTTAAGCAGTTGATTCAGTTGATTCTGATCAGAATAACTGAGAGTTATGCTTCATTGTGCTGCAAATGGAGGCAGTGGAGCTGCTGCAGTCAACCACAGGCTTTTGGGGAATAGTAAAACAATGTCACTGAGGTCACAGTACAGCACATTACTTGATAGATGTGTGAGACATAATTCAAAATCAGTATACAGCAGAAAGACAGTGTGATATAAAACATCAAAACCACAAGAGACTATGTTTTTGCCAATACTGCAAAAAGTACCCAATTTTCATACTTGAGTAAAAGCAAAGATACTTGAGTAATTTTTGTTATTAAGGTTAGAGTGAAAGTAAAAGTAAAAGTGAAACCCAATAAAATACTACTTGAGTAAGTCTAAAAGTATTTGGTTTTAAATGTATCCAAGTTTCAAAAGTATAAATCATTACAAATTCCTTAAGCAAACCAAATGTATTAATGTATCAACAGTAAAAGTGTACATATTTATCAAAAGTAAAAGTATACACATTTCTTATATTAAGCTAACCATATTAAGCAAACCAAACATTTGTGTTTGGTCTGTCCACCAGATCAGAAGGAGTACGGATGAACAGGAATGTTCTCTTTTGTTAAGTGTGTGAATTGGACCCTTTTCCTGTCCTGCTAAGCATTTGAAATGTAACAAGTACTTCTGGGTGTCGGGGAAAGTATAGTATATTATTTTCTTTAGAAATGTAGCCAAGTAAAAGTTGTCAAAACACGGATACCCCCCCCCCAAAATATTTATGTAGTACTTCAAAGTACTTTTACTTTGTTACTTTTCACAACTGGGTTTTGCCCAAAAGGCTCTAGTTAAAAGTAGTGTACTACACTGAGTATACTAAACATTAGGAACACCTTCTTAATATTGAGTTGGACCCCTCTATTTCACTCAGAACAGCCTCAATTCATTGGGGCATGGACTCTACAAGGTGTTGAAAGCATTCCACGGGGATACTTGCCCATGTTAACCCAATGCTTCACACAGTTGTGTCAAGTTGGCTGGATGTCCTTTGAGTAGTGGACCATTCTTGATACACACGGGAAACTGTTGAGTGTGAAAACCCCAGCAGCATTGCAGTTCTTGACACAAACTGGTGCGCCTGGCTCATACTACCATACCCTGTTCAAAGTCACTTAAATCTTTTGTCTTGCCCATTCACCCTCTGAATGACACACATACACAATCTATGTCTCAATTGTCTCAAGGTTGAAAAATCCTTCTTTAACCTGCCTCCTCCCCTTCATCTACACTGATTGAAGTGGATTTAACAAGTGACATCAATAAGAGATCATAGCTTTTACCTGGATTCACCTGGTCAATCTATGTCATGAAAAGAGCAAGTCTGCCTAATGTTTTGTATATAGGCAATAACCCACTGGGCACAGATGTCAGTTCAACATCTTGTTTCGATTTATGGTTGGTTGAGTTGTCAACTAATGTGAATTTTAACTACCCTATTCTAATTCTTAATTGGTTGATTTTATTATGCTACTGCATTTATTGTATTGGTAATACGAGTTGAAAATCACCAGCATTTATTCCTATAGCAGGCCGCATGCAGGCAAGTGTACGCACGCGCACGAGTGCACACATGCACACGCACACACCTAGACTCTCTTGGATGCTCTCCTGGATGTGCCTACTGCTACTCTGCTGTGTTTTACATTTCAGATGGTAAGATAAGAAGAGTTCTCCCTGTACTGTTTAAGGTACACTGAAAATATGCAAACACTCTGAGAAAGGAACGTCAAAGAGGCTGGATCAAAGATAGGAGGCCAAAGGGGAGTACAGACAGGGCAGGGTATTAACTCGCTGCAATTAAGGTTCAGTCTTGATTACCTGTCCTGTAATCACTCTCAGCTCAGGTCTGGAAATATTTTATTTTCTCTGATCTAGGTCAGCTCAAAGACACCAGAGAGAGACAACCCACTGGGCACAAACTGGTTGAATCAATGTTGTTTCAATGTAATTTGTCAACATATTGTGACGTGGAATCTACTTGCAAAATACATTGGATTTGAAAAAAGTCATCAATTGTTTATTTTGAGGGTGAAATTTCAACCACATGCTTATATCATCCTTGGGGAATTAGGTAACCACAATTTCAACATAGACATACCTTTTAAAAAATATGTTGAATTTGTACCTTTAAAACAACATCAATTCTTCAACGTTATATTCGCTATCAGAACAACAAGAAATTATACTCTGGACAGCACCTCCTACTGGATAATTGATCTATCTACAGCTACCGTTTAACCAAGCCCAGTTGAACTATTTGTCACTGACTTTAACCAATGTGCTATTGTGAGAATGATTGTTGAGAGATCTCCACTTAAAAACTAAATCGATTCAGTGTTGCTATTGAAGTCATTCCAAAGGGTATGTTTAACAGAGCAAATTAAATGTGATTATACTTTATCTCTCATATCATCAATGATGCCATTTGACTTTGCATTGGCAAAGTCATCAATAACTATTGTTTCAATTCAGCCCAGAATTACAAAAAAAATTGACAATACAATAGGTAGCTCTAGTTGATTTCAAAGGTAATGATATTTAGTGATATTAAATTGTTTGGTTGTCAACACAACTAAATATCAACATTTGAAGGAGATGAGTTTCACATCTCCGTCAAAACCAAACTAAATTTAAAGTGCATTTAAAGTTTGGTTTGATTTAGTCCGATTCTTTAACTTAGATTTTTGGTTGAGATGGAGACGGGAATCCAACATATCAATGACTAATGGAATAAAAGCCAGACTAAGTCAGTGGCGCAGATGGAACTATCCAAGCAGAATACACATCTCCTTCAAATGTTGATAACCAACCACTTTTGAAATACAATAAATAGCCTATAACTTGTCGACAAGTTAACAAATGATATGTTGTATTCACGTCTCCAACTCAACCAGATGGGGTCTGCGTCCAAAATGGCACTTTATTGCCTATATAGTGCACTACTTTTGACCAGCGCCCATAGGTTACTCACAGGTGATTACAGACATAGGTCTCTGGTCACTATATAGAAAATAGGGTGCCATTTGGGACAAAATGGTAAGTTCAGACTGGGGTTGTGCTCTTGGCATGTATCTTTAAAGGTAATGTATCTGTGCTGGTAATTAGTGGTTGATGGCAATGAATTTATTGTCAAAGTTCTGCCATTCTAAAGGAGAGCTGGAGCCAAATCGATCTGAGATCAAACAATCTCAGTCAGGACACAAAAGGGAGTGTTAATCCGTGTCAACACTACCAATTCATTTATCACCGGCCTCAAACAAACAACCGCATGTGGGTAGGACCACAGAGGTCACACACAGCCCAGAGCCCAGAGAGACAGACACAGTGTGTGTATGTGTGTGTTACTGCGTGTGTGTGTGTGTATGTGTGTACGTGCCTGCATGTGTATGTGTGTCTGTGTCTGAGATGTAATTTCCCCACCCTCACTGTTCATCATGCTAACCCTGCAGGACAGGTAGGATAGGCTACCTCACTAACCATACTAACCATGCATGTGAGCGGAGTTGAGCTGTTGGAAATCCCTCTCATCGCTCATGGAGCGGTGCATGCATACTGCTCCAGCTCTCCATGTCCTTTCCAACCTCTCTGCTAAAAACCTCTCCTTGCTCACAGGAAAAAAGGAAACTGCCACTCCAAACCTATCTATTTTTGTGACTACCTGGACCTACCATTTGGTTTTGAAGTATTGAAACCAAACCATATGGATTTGAATGAAAAGTATTTGAATAAACATAAAAAGGTGATTGTAAGAATCACACAATTTCAAATAGGCTACATGTCATATTAAACAGCATATACACACACTAATTAGGTCAGGAGCCAGACAGGGAACCTAAGAAGGAATGAAAATTAATTATTTAGGCTATATTATTTCAAGGATAGAGCCTACAAAGAAATACATTGTGAAGCATTTGCGAGTGTGACACAATAAGCTTGTAGGGACATAAAGCTCTCAGCATTTAAACAACATTTGATTGTATTAAATCCTTATAGTCTATAAATTGTGCATGTAGGCTGTGACTAAATGAAAAATGAGTACGTTTTGAATACATTTTTTGAGTGAATTTTTAGGAACACGAGTTTGGCCAGTCTGTGGCTTCAGGCTAATGCGATGGTGCCTGGAGAGCAGGCCAGCAGTGGAGATCATCCTCTCCTCTCCCTTTTGGCCACTTGCCAGGCTGGTCAGAGATGCAGAGTTGTTTTTGTTTTTTTCTAGGTAGGTCTAAAGCTTTTAGGGTAAAATAACCCAATCAAAATGGAAATCTCCTTGAACGTGGGAATATGCCAGGCCTATTGGGCCAAAATAAATGATGGCCTATTGTATAGATAATATAAAAAAAATGAATGAAACATTTAAGAGATCAGATTTTTTGTTTATAAATACTTTGCTACAATGACACACTTAGTTACCTACCCACCTAGTTCCTTTCTTTTAGCATGTGCACGTAGTAAGTGCACGTAGTAAGTACACCGTCATGCTTTCGGGATACGTGTCTTTTCAGATTCCACAATGATTCTTTAGTTGTGGACACTACATCACCACACTCCCTGTCTTCCTCTTGGTCCTCATCTTTGTAAGTCACCTTGATTTAGCACCTGTGTGTTTTATACGTTTCTTTCTGAAAATATTTACCAAACTCTATGACAGTAGCTAAAACAAGGGGCTATAGCAGCACATAAGTAGACTACAAAGGCATGCCTTGAGCTCGTGAAGTGATCGCTACTGGAGCGAAATTGGAGCAGGCGAGAAAGCTAATGTTGGGAATCCCGCTCTGCACTCCAGTCAAATTGGGCACGTGCCCCCCCGCTCACATATTCTGACTCCTGTACACCAACACCACTCCGCTATGGGGTTTCCCAGGCCAGAGTGCAGGGGCAGAGAACCCCACTCCATTTGAATGAGTGTAATGTGATCTCCGGCATCTCCAGATAGTGGACAGAATGACCAGGGCTGAATTATGCTGGTTACGAAGAACTGGTGTTGTGTATTGATGCTAAACAGCATGAGAAGGCACTCAAACTTAAGCAGGTATGTAAACATGTGGTTATGGTTTGTGGGGGTTGGGAGATTGACAGATATGGTCATATAATGTCAGGCGAGAGGTTAAGAGGTGATCCAGGCGGTTAGGAAGGGTCTCTCTCTCCCATTCTGAGCCTATAGCCAGACACGAGATGGTCTCTGTATTAGGAAAGTGTTTCTCTCTCTATGATTACATCCCAAAAGGCACTAATGAACTGTCCGGCGTCAAATTACTCACATCTAGATCTACCCTACCGCACAACCCAATTAACCAGAGGCTAGCCAATTACAATAGCCCAGCATTGATCCTTTTTTATGATTGACACAAATGTTCAACAAAAACACCACTGATTTACATGTCAGAAGTGAAACATTGCAGAGGCATTTCTCATACTGTGGATGTCATAGGTGATTTTACTCAGATGCAATGGATGGTCTTTGTAGACCAACTGACCTTCAGATATGTCATGTCAGAGGATTTATCATTGAATGGGCATTGGCTATGGTCATACAGCACACACAGATCTGGGACCAGTGGCCATATGTATCATGCCAGGATGCCCATCTGCTAGCCCCGGCCCGCTAGCTGTCTGAGTCGCCGTGTCTCCAGCTTGCATAGTGTAGCAGAGACTACAGAATTGGTTCCCTGACTCATCTAATGCTACGCATTGGACCCTATGATCACACGGCTACACATGCCTCTCCCTAATGTCAATATGCCTTGTCTATTGCTGTTTTGGTTAGTGATTATCCTTATTTCACTGTAGAGCTCCTAGCCCTGCCCAATATGCCTTAGATAGCCCTTTTTTTCCATCCCCCACACATGCGGTGACCTCACCTGGCTTAACTTGTGAGGTCAAAACCTCTCTCATCGTCACTCAATGCCTAGGTTTACCTCCACTGTACTCATATCCTACCATACCCTTGTCTGTACATTATGCCTTGAATCTATTCTTCCCGCCCAGAAATCTGCTCCTTTTACTCTCTGTTCCGAACGCACTAGACGACCAGTTCTTATAGCCTTAAGTCGTACCATTACTCTACTCCTCCTCTGTTACTCTGGTGATGTAGAAGTTAACCCAGGCCCTGCAGCCCCCAGCACCACTCCCATTCCCTAGGCACTCTCATTTGTTGACTTCTGTAACCGTAAAATCCTTGGTTTCAAGCATGTTAACATTAGAAGCCTCCTCCCTAAATTAGTTTTATTCACTGCTTTGACCAGCACAAAAACATCCTGTCGTGTTCTGCATTAGCATCGAATAGCCTCTGCGATATGCAACTTTTCAGGGAAGTCAGGAACCAATATTCTCAGTCAGTTAGGAAAGCTAAGGCTAGCTTTTTCAAACAGAAATTTGCATCCTGTAGCACTAATTCCAAAAAGTTTTGGGACACTAAAGTCCATGGAGAATAAGAGCGCCTCCTCCCAGCTACCCATTGCACTGAAGCTAGGAAAGACTGTTACCACCGATAAATCTACGATAATCGATCATTTCAATAAGCATTTTTCTATGGCTGGCCATGCTTTCCACCTGGCTACCCCTACTCAGCACCCCCTGCAGCAACTTGCCCAAGCCTCCCCCGCTTCTCCTTCACACAAATCCAGATAGCTGATGTTCTGAAAGAGCTGCAAAATCTGGACCCCTACAAATCAGCTGGGCTAAACAATCTGGACCCTCTCTTTCTAAAATTATCAGCCGAAATTGTTGCAACCCCTCTTACGGGCCTGTTCAACCTCTCTTTCGTATCGTCTGAGATCCCCAAAGATTGGAAATCTGCCGCGGTCATCCCCCTCTTCAAAGGGGGAGACACTCTAGACCCAAACTGTTACAGACCTATATCCATCCTGCCCTGCCTTTCTAAAATCTACGAAAGCCAAGTTAACAAACAGATCACCGACCATTTCGAATCCCACAGTACCTTCTCCACTATGCAATCTGGTTTCCGAGCTGGTAAAGGGTGCACCTCAGCCACGCTCAAGGTCCTAAACGATATCATAACCACCATCGATAAAAGACAGTACTGTGCAGCTGTCTTCATCGACCTGGCCAAGGCTTTCGACTGTCAATCACCGCATTCTTATCGGCAGACTCAATAACCTTGGTTTCTCAAATGACTGCCTCACCTGGTTCACCAACTACTTCTCAGATAGAGTTCAGTGTGTCAAATCGCAGGGCCTGTTGTCCAGACCTCTGGCAGTCTCTATGGGGGTGCCACAGGGTTAAATTCTCGGGCCGACTCTGTGTTATCAAACCTTCAAACAAGCTTCAATGCCATTCAACACTCCTTCCGTGGCCTCCAACTCCTTTTAAATGCTAGTAAAACTAAATGCATGCTCTTCAACCGATTGTTGCCTGCACCCGCCTGCCCGACTAGCATCACTACTCTGGATGGTTCTGACTTAGAATATGTGGACAATTAAAAATACTTAGGTGTCTGGTTAGACTGTAAACTCTCCTTCCAGACTCACATTAAGCATCTCCAATCCAAAATTAACTCTAGAATCGGCTTAAATCTAGAATCCTTAATTACGGCGATGTCATTTACAGAATAGCCTCCAACACTTTACTCAGCAAACTGGATGTAGTCTATCACAGGGACGTCCGTTTTGTCACCAAAGCCCCATATACGACCCACCACTGCGACCTGTATGCTCTCATTGGCTGGCCCTCACTACATGTTTGTTGCCAAACCCACTGGCTCCAGGTCATCTATAAGTCTTTGCTAGGTAAAGCCCCACCTTATCTCAGCTCACTAGTCACCATAGCAACACCCACCCATAGCACGCGCTCCAGCAGGTATATTTCACTAGTCATCCCCAAATCCAACACTTCCTTTGGCCGCCCTTCCTTCCAGTGTTGAATGCAGATAAAACCAAGTATATGTTGTTTTCCTGAACACTTAAACATGTACTGTATCTGATGATTTAGGCATAATGTACTCGTGATGATCGTGTAGACCCTTATAAATATCTGGGCATCTGGATAGATGAAAAGCTATCTTTTGAAAAGTATATTGATGATGTGATAGTTAAGAAGTTGAGAATAAAAATGTGCTTCTTCTACGCTGATCCAAAATATTAAACTCAACATGCAACAATTTCAAAGATTTTACTGAGTTACAGTTCATAATAAGAGGTCAGTCTAATTAAATAAAGGCATTAGGCCCTAATCTATGGATTTCACATTACTGGGAATAAAGATATGCAATTGTTGGTCACAGTTACCTTGAAAAAGGTAGGGGCGTGGATCAGAAAACCAGTCATTATCTGGTGTGCACACCATTTGCCTCATGCAGCACGACAGATCTCCTTTGCAAAGAGTTGATCAGGCTGTTGATTGTGGCCTGTGGAACATTGTTCCACTCCTCTTCAATGGCTGTGGAAAGTTGCTGGATATTGGTGGGAACTGGAACACGCTGTCATACACTTCAACCCAGAGCATCCCAAACATGCTCAATTGGTGACATGTCGTGGTGAGTATGCAGGCCATGGAAGAACTGAGACATTTTCAGATTCCAGGAATTGTGTACAGATCCTTGCGACATGGGGCTGTGCATTATCATGCTGTAACATAAGGTGATGGCGGTGGATAAATGGCACGGCAATGGGCCTTAGGATCTCGTCATGGTATCTCTGTGCATTCAAATTGCCATCAATAAAATGCAATTGTGTTCATTGTCTGTAGTTTATGCCTGTCCATACCATAACCCCACCGCCACCATGGGGCACTCTGTTCACAACGTTGACATCAGCAAAGCGCTTGCCCACACGATGCTATATACGCTGTCTTCTCCAGAGTGTCAGTGGCCATCGAAGGTGAGCATTTTCCCACTGAAGTCGGTGACGACGCAGAACTGCAGTCAGTTCAAGACCCTGGTGAGGACGACGAGCATGCAGATGAGCTTCTCTGAGACGGTTTCTGACAGTTTGTGCAGGAATTCTTTGGTTGTGCAAACCCACAGTTTTATCAGTTGTCCGGGTGGCTGGTCTCAGATTATCCCGCAGGTGAAGAAGCCAGATGTGGAGGTCCTGGACTGGCGTGGTTACACACGGTCTGCGGTTGTGAGGTCGGTTGGACGTACTCCCAAATTCTCTATTGTAGAGAAATTAACATTTAATTCTCTGGCAACAGCTCTGGTAGACATTCATGCATTCAGCATACCAATTGCACACTCACTCAAAACTTGAGACATCTGTGGCATTGTGTTGTGTGACAAAACTGCACATTTTAAAGTGACCTTTTATCGTCCCCAGCACAAGGTTCACCCAGCGTAATGATCATGCTGTTTAATCAGCTTCTTGATATGCTACACCTGTCAGGTGGATGGATTATCTTCGCTAAGGTGAAATGCTCACTAACAAGAATGTAAACCAATTTGTGCCAAGAAAATTGAGAAATAAACTTTTTGTGTTTATAGAACATTTCTGGGATCTTTTATTTAAGCACATGAAACATGGGACCAACATTTTACATGTTGCATTTATATTTTTGTTCAGTATATATGAATGCAGCTGCCGCTACATTTAAAGTCGTTAGATTCAGTTTATCACAAAGCACTAAGCTTTATTACAGGCGACAGGTTTAGTACACGTCACTGCATTCTTTACCAGAAAGTAGGCTGAAATCATGTCGGTCAATTCATTGCCCTCTTTTTAATTTATAAAGCTCTCTTACAAGATCTTCTGCCACACCTAATATCATTAATAACCTTTAGACTTAAGAGTTACCATACCCGGTCTCAGGGATGGCTAACTCCTGGAGATCCCTTTCGTGTCCACTGTTACTGTAGGTAAATCTGCTTTTAGTTTCTTTGCACCCCATGTATGGAACAATCTACAGAGTTCTTACAACTAGTTGTACTGGTGCCTCTCAGGCAGTTCAAATTGTTGATTGGGGACATATTTACTGAGGAATGATTGTTTCTCTTTAGTGTGTTTCGTAGTCTCTTGTATATTTGTATTATGTTGTATTTGTGAATTATTTCCAGTTCAAGTTGGAAGTTTACATACACTTAGGTTGGAGTCATTAAAACTTGCTTTTCAACCACTCCACAAATTTCTTGTTAACAAACTATAGTTTTAGCAAGTCGGTAAGGACATCTGCTTTGTGCATGCCACAAGTAATTTTTCCAACAATTGTTTACAGACAGATTATTTCACTTATAATTCACTGTATCACAATTCCAGTGGGTCAGAAGTTTACATACACTAAGTTGACTGTGCCTTTAAACAGCTTGGAAAATTCCAGAAAATGATGTCATGCTTCTGTTTGGCTAATTTACATAATTTCAGTCAATTGGAGGTGTACCTGTGGATGTATTTCAAGGCTTACCTTCAAACTCAGTGCCTCTTTGCTTGAAATCATGGGAAAATCAAAAGAAATTATCCAAAACCTCAGAAAAATATGGTAGACCTCCACAAGTCTGATTCATCCTTGGGAGCAATTTCCAAATGCCTGAAGGTACCATGTTCATCTGTACAAACAATAGTACACAAGTATAAACACCATGGGACCACGCAGCTGTCATACATATCAGGAAGGAGACGCGTTCTGTCTCCTAGAGATGAACATACTTTGGTGCAAAAAGTGCAAATCAATCCCAGAACAACAGCAAAGGACCCTGTGAAGATGCTGGAGGAAACAGGTACAAAGTATCTATATCCACAGTAAAACGTGTCCTATATCGACATAACCTGAAAGGCCGCTCAGAAAGGAAGAAGCCACTGCTCCAAAACCGCCATTAAAAAGCCAGATTACAGTTTGCTACTGCACATGGGGACAAAGATCGTTCTATTTGGAGAAATGTCCTCTAGTCTGATGAAACAAAAAGAGAACTGTTTGGCCATAATGCCCATTGTTATGTTTGGAGGAAAAAGGGGGAGGCTTGCAAGCTAAAGAACACCATCCCAACCGTGAAGCACGGGGCTGGCAGCATCATGTTGTGGGGGTGCTTTGCTGCAGGAGGGACTGGTGCACTTCACAAAATAGATGGTATCATGAGGCAGGAAAATTATGTGGATATATTGAAGCAACATCTCAAGACATCAGTCAGGAAGTTAAAGCTTGGTCTCAAATGGGTCTTCCAAATGGACAATGACCCCAAGCATACTTCCAAAGTTGTGTCAAAATGGCTTAAGGACAACAATGTTATTAAGGTATTGGAGTGGCCATCACAAAGCCCTGACCTCAATCCTATAGAAATTTTGTGGGCAGAACTAAAAAAGTGTGTGCGAGCAAGGAGGCCTACAAACCTGACTCAGTTACTCCAGCTTTGTCAGGAGGAATGGTCCAAAATTCACCCAACTTTTATGGGCAGCTTGTGGAAGGCTATCTGAAACTTTTTTATCCAAGTTAAACAGTTTAAAGGCAATGCTACCAAATACTAATTGAGTGTATGTAAACTTCTGACCCACTGGGAATGTGATTGTGAACTAAAAGCTTAAATAAATTATTCTCTCAACTAATATTCCAATATTTCACATTTTAAAATAAAGTGGTGATCCTAACTGACCTAAGACAGGGAAGTTTTACTTGGATTAAATGTCAGGAATTGTGAAAAACTGAGTTTAAATGTATTTGGCTAAAGTGTATGTAAACTTCCAACCTCAACTGTATATGCAGGGCTCCCTTAATAAAGAGACTGGAACTCCCTGCCAAAAAAATACAATAAAAGATGTGTGAGTTTTTGTGCTCATATGATATTTGTGTGTGCGTGTGTGTGTGTGGTGTGTGTGTGTGTGTGTGTGTGTGTGTGTGTGTGTGTGTGTGTGTGGTGTGTGTGTGTGGTGTGATACTGGTGAATTATTCAGCCGTGTCTGAGAAAGGGCCTTTTAAATGCCATGTCAAGCACATGGGAGAGAGAGTGACGCTCTCTGCTCGCTGCTCCATCCGTTTGTGCTCGGCCATGATTTCACAGCTGGTTTAGCACACACACACACGCATGCACGCACGTACGCACACACACACACACACACACACAGTGTGTCTGAGTTATGATGCGCCCCCCAGGGTCACGCCGGCCTGATAACACCAGAATGGGGGTTTTAATGACAAGTTAAATTACCCACTTTTTATTAGTTTTCTCATCCTGTCACTTCATGCAAACATACTGTGTGTGTGTGTGTGTGTGTGTGTGTGTGTGTGTGTGTGTGTGTGTGTGTGTGTGTGTGTGTGTGTGTTGTTGGACTACTCTTTAATCACAGAGCGGCACTAAGTTTGGTGGATGGGAGATAACACAGGGAGACAGAGACAAGTCTCTAGTAGAAGAATGGATGGTAAAGGGACCTTAGTAGTACAGAGAAAAACGTGCTAAGACTAGAACTGTGCTGAATAAGTCATTGATCAATGTGAACATAATGTCCTTTTATGTCTTAGTAACATATGAATGCGTCCTATAGCATCGAATTCAATGAACTACATTTTATGTATAATACATTTTCTACACCAGCAGTTGTCCAAAAGTGCTTTTACAGTAACCAGGCCTCGACCCCAAAGAGCTGTGAGAAACATGTGACTTCATGATTAACAGACAACAGTACAGAAAAAGTCTGAATCAATGATGCCCACTTTTCATCTCTGCAACAAAACTTCATGCTGATGAATCTGTCTGTGCCTTCAAACCCAATTGTTCTTATATCCCAAAACAAGCTAAGTGAGCTGTGGCAACAACAAGAAATACATTGCAGATATACCAACAACAAAATAACCAAAGGGTCTATCCCAAATGGCACCCTATTCCCGACATAGTGCACTACTTCTGATTAGAACCCTATTGGCATTGATAAAAATGTGTGGACTACAAAGGGATTAGGGTAACAATTGGTATGCAGACAGGGTATTCAGAGCTCTGGAGAGTCAATTACAGCCTTTATAGCCTTGACTGATGCACTGCTGTCAACGGATGATTGTTACATATTTTAAACTCTTTCAGCGCTCCTCTGGATCCATTTGTTCTCCATTATTATGTAAAGTCAACTACAGTAAAGTTCCTTTAACTGAAGTACAGTGAGACAGTCCTAAATGGCATCCTATTCCCCACATAGTGTACTACTTTTGACCAGAGACCTATAAGCTTATGCCAAAAGTAGTGCACTATACGGGGAATAGGGTAGAATTTGGGATGCACTCCATGATAACTTTATCTGAGATGGACCCAGGGCCTTCCTCCATACACAGATATCCTCATTAGTTTTTGACAAGGTAGGAACACTTTATGCCTTGAATTTGTTCAAATGCTATTTTAATCTTAAGGGTTAGGTTTAGGGTTTTGTGATTAAGGTTAGGGTTAGAGTTAGGATTAGGGCTAGGCGTATAGGGAAAATAGGATTTTTAATGGCCAAACATTTTTAATACGAAAAAAGTCATGACATTTTACAAAAATAAAGCTGCGTGTGTGTGTGTGTGCGTGCGTGCGTGTTTGCTTGCCTGTGTGTGGCCTGCTATAGGAATAAATGCTGGTGATTTTAACAAATTCAGGACACAAAGTTTTCCTACCTTGTCAGGACATTGAGGTGAACTGTTAGGACATTGGGGTCCTGATAAGGTAGGAAAAGTACACACACACACACACCACCACACACACACACACACACACACACACACCACACACACACACACACACACACACACACACACACACACAACCCCATCTCTCTCCACAAAATACCCCACCCACACAGACAGCAATAACACCGGTTGGTCGTGGTGGTGAAAAACTTTCCCAGCCCAGGAGTCATGTTAGATAAAGCTTTATGCTGACATGGTTATATTGTGATGAGTGGAGGTGTGTGTATGTGTGTGTGGGGGGGGGGGGGGAGCTCGAATCAATCAGATCCACTTTAGCTGACATCCGCATCGAGCTGTCAAATCCACCAGCAGCTCCCGGCATCATACCTAAAGCGGACATTGCCATTGGGTGCACGGAGTCGCATTAAAATAAATCCCATGCAGCCTTGTTCACAAGTTCAAACACTGGAATGTGAGATGTAATCTACACCTCGATTAGGCTGATAGAAATCGTTATTTGTTTTATTTCTATGTTGCCTTCACGTTCTTGTTCTGAACTTCTAATGCGAGTGGGACGGGTGTGACTTTGTGACAATGATGGCAAGAGCAGCTGCTCACCAATTTGACAGCTCCAATGCAGACCTCCGACTCCACCAAAACATCAGCTATGCGGGTGTTGGCTATCACTGGTGAACACTTGATCTGATTGAGTCTTGTCCAGAGTCTGACCCTTTCTGTGAGGAGTGGAGGAGCTCTTGACATGCATCCTGTTGGCCAGCTGTCTGTGGAATAAAAACCGCCAGACTAACATTTGTCGGTAACACAGCACACTGAAGTACTAATGACCATCAGCCCCCCTCAAGAGAGTTACAGAGACAGAGAGAGCGAGAGAGGGAGGTAATGACAGAGAAAGAGGGAGAGACAGAGGGAGAAAAATGGACTAAGTGGGCTAAGTTAAACAAATAAACCACACGACAGTGAGCGAAGATCATATGCATACAGTGAGGGAAAAAAGTACACTGCTCAAAAAAATAAAGGGAACACTTAAACAACAGGATGTAACTCAAAGTCAATCACACTTCTGTGAAATCAAACAGTCCACTTAGGAAGCAACACTGATTGACAATAAATTTCACATGCTGTTGTGCAAATGGAATAGACAATAGGTGGAAATTATAGGCAATTAGCAAGACACCCCCAATAAAGGAGTGGTTCTGCAGGTGGTAAACACAGACCACTTCTCAGTTCCTATGCTTCCTAGCTGATGTTTTGGTCACTTTTGAATGCTGGCGGTGCTTTCACTCTAGTGGTAGCATGAGACGGAGTCTACAACCCACACAAGTGGCTCAGGTAGGGCAGCTCATCCAGGATGGCACATCAATGCGAGCTGTGGCAAGAAGGTTTGCTGTGTCTGTCAGCGTAGTGTCCAGAGCATGGAGGCGCTACCAGGAGACAGGCCAGTACATCAGGAGATGTGGAGGAGGCCATAGGAGGGCAACAACCCAGCAGCAGCACCGCTACCTCCGCCTTTGTGCAAGGAGGAGCAGGAGGAGCACTGCCAGAGCCCTGCAAAATGACCTCCAGCAGGCCACAAATGTGCATGTGTCTGCTCAAACAGTCAGAAACAGACTTCATGAGGGTGGTATGAGGGCCCGACGTCCACAGGTGGGGGTTGTGCTTTACAGCCCAACACCGTGCAGGACGTTTGGCATTTGCCAGAGAACACCAAGATTGGCAAATTCGCCACTGGCGCCCTGTGCTCTTCACAGATGAAAGCAGGTTCACACTGAGCAAATGTGACAGACGTGACAGAGTCTGGAGACGCCGTGGAGAACGTTCTGCTGCCTGCAACATCCTCCAGCATGACCGGTTTGGCGGTGGGTCAGTCATGGTGTGGGGTGGCATTTCTTTGGGGGGCCGCACAGCCCTCCATGTGCTCGCCAGAGGTAGCCTGACTGCCATTAGGTACCGAGATGAGATCCTCAGACCCCTTGTGAGACCATATGCTGGTGCGGTTGGCCCTGGGTTCCTCCTAATGCAAGACAATGCTAGACCTCATGTGGCTGGAGTGTGTCAGCAGTTCCTGCAAGAGGAAGGCATTGATGCTATGGACTGGCCCGCCCGTTCCCCAGACCTGAATCCAATTGAGCACATCTGGGACATCATGTCTCGCTCCATCCACCAACGCCACGTTGCACCACAGACTGTCCAGGAGTTGGCGGATGCTTTAGTCCAGGTCTGGGAGGAGATCCCTCAGGAGACCATCCGCCACCTCATCAGGAGCATGCCCAGGCATTGTAGGGAGGTCATACAGGCACGTGGAGGCCACACACACTACTGAGCCTCATTTTGACTTATTGTAAGGACATTACATCAAAGTTGGATCAGCCTGTAGTGTGGTTTTCCACTTTAATTTTGAGTGTGACTCCAAATCCAGACCTCCATGGGTTGATAAATTGGATTTCGATTGATTATTTTTGTGTTATTTTGTTGTCAGCACATCCAACTATGTAAAGAAAAAAGTATTTAATAAGATGATTTATTTCATTCAGATCTAGGATGTGTTGTTTAAGTGTTCCCTTTATTTTTTCGAGCAGTATATTTGATCCCCTGCTGATTTTGTACGTTTGTCCACTGACAAAGAAATGATCAGTCTATAATTTTAATGGTAGGTTTATTTGAACAGTGAGAGACAGAATAACAACAAAAATATCCAGGAAAACACATGCCAAAAATGTTTTAAATAGATTTGCATTTTAATGAGGGAAATAAGTATTTGACCCCCTCTCAATCAGAAAGATTTCTGGCTCCCAGGTGTCTTTTATACAGGTAACGAGCTGAGATTAGGAGCACACTCTTAAAGGGACTGCTCCTAATCTTAGTTTGTTACCTGTATAAAAGACACCTGTCCACAGAAGCAATCAATCAATCAGATTCCAAACTCTCCACCATGGCCAAAACCAAAGAGCTCTCCAAGGATGTCAGGGACAAGATTGTAGACCTACACAAGGCTGAAATGGGCTACAAGACCATCGCCAAGCAGCTTGGTGAGAAGGTGACAACAGTTGGTGCAATTATTCGCAAATGGAAGAAACACAAAAGAACTGTCAATCTCCCTCGGCCTGGGGCTCCATGCAAGATCTCACCTCTTGGAGTTGCAATGATCATGAGAACGGTGAGGAATCAGCCCAGAACTACACGGGAGGATCTTGTCAATGATCTCAAGGCAGCTGGGACCATAGTCACCAAGAAAACAATTGGTAACACACTACGCCGTGAAGGACTGAAATCCTGCAGCGCCCGCAAGGTCCCTCTGCTCAAGAAAGCACATATACATGCCCGTCTGAAGTTTGCCAATGAACATCTGAATGATTCAGAGGACAACTGGGTGAAAGTGTTGTGGTCAGATGAGACCAAATTGGAGCTCTTTGGCATCAACTCAACTCGCTGTGTTTGGAGGAGGAGGAATGCTGCCTATGATCCCAAGAACACCATCCCTACTGTCGAACATGGAGGTGGAAACATTATGCTTTGGTGGTGTTTTTCTGCTAAGGGGACAGCACAACTTCACCGCATCAAAGGGACGATGGGCGGGGCCATGCACCATCAAATCTTGGGTGAGAACCTCCTTCCCTCAGCCAGGGCATTGAAAATGGGTCGTGGATGGGTATTCCAGCATGACAATGACCCAAAACACATGGCCAAGGCAACAAAGGAGTGGCTCAAGAAGAAGCATATTAAGGTCCTGGAGTGGTCTAGCCAGTCTCCAGACCTTAATCCCATAGAAAATCTGTGGAGGGAGCTGAACGTTCGAGTTGCCGAACGTCAGCCTCGAAACCTTAATGACTTGGAGAAAATCTGCAAAGAGGAGTGGGACAAAATCCCTCCTGAGATGTGTGCAAACCTGGTGGCCAACTGCAAGAAATGTCTGACCTCTGTGATTGCCAACAAGGCTTTTGCCACCAAGTACTACGTCATGTTTTGCAGAGGGGTCAAATACTTATTTCCCTCATTAAAATGCAAATCATTTTATAACATTTTTTACATGCGTTTTTCTGGATTTTTTGTTGTTATTCTGTCTCTCACTGTTCAAAATAAACCTACCATTAAAAGTATAGACTGATAATATCTTTGTCAGTGGGCAAACGTACAAAATCAGCAGGGGATCAAATACTTTTTTCCCTCACTGTATGAAAGGGTGCTGATTCTGAGTAAATTGCGCCATCTAATAAATGCTTGGTAATCAAATCCCAAACTCATTTTTAATTGGGTAAAGATACTCATAATGAAATTGCCGCTGACTATATTGAGTAGAACAAAACAGGCAAGTGACGAGAAAGCTCATCAGCATACGGGAGTTGTTGAGTGGCTGATGTAACTTTCAACTCTTAGTCTGTGTCCCAAATGGCACCCTATTCCTTAAATAGTTCATGACTTTTAATTTTTATTTTCTTAACTTTATTCAGAATTAGTGCACTCTACAGGGAATAGGGTACCATTTATAAGATGACACAGTGAAGAAGAAGGCACGGATGATGAGCTTTGTTTAAAGGCCTTTGTTTAATTCCTGAGAAAGTGACAGAGGCCTTTTGGCTCGCTGGGCTCTATTTTCAGCAGGCACTAAGGCGGCGCAAATGTCAAATGCACTTTAGTCGACAATTTTGGCATGTAAAAACTGGAGCTTTGGCATTTTACCTGTCTAACATCTGCTCACGTGCGCTGAGATTGGAGTGGTGACGATATTTGAGGCGTGTACTTAAACAAGCGCAAAAGTCACAATTTCAGGCAGCACAAATGGTAAGATTTAAGGCCAATGAAAAGCAGGTAATACGGTTGGTAATGGTATGGATTTTGAGAGAGGAAACACATCCTTTCCAGCTGTGTTGCACAGTGCCCATATGCTCATGGAACAACAGATGAGATGTGCTTTTTGTGTCAATAACCTTCGTATTTAGAAACGTGCTTTTTATTTTATTTATTTTTTCATTAAATGCTGGTTAAAATCATGTAATTCAAATTGATGAGAGGGGAGGCTATGCTTGATTTTAATTGTTTGTTTCATTTGATTAAAAAAATCAAGCACAGCCTCCAATCTCATTAATGTCAAATACGGTATTTCAGCCAGCTCCCATTATTATTTTGGATTACCGTAAAACCCCATCCAAAACATCCCATAAGACCTGAAAAATATACATTTCAAATGCATGTACTGATACATTTTTGGGGCTACATGAAATATATTTATTTATTCACCAAACTATATTTTGAAAGAGGAAGCAAAGTACTTTAAGAATATGTTTCCGTTTCAGGCTCCTCCGTCTCCACTAACCGAAGTTAATTGTAAGGATTTTTTTCTTATTAATAATGTAAAATTAACAGCTATACAGAAAGAGTCACGTAAAGACCAAATTACAGAGGAGGAACTTCTTGACGCAATTAAAGCCTTTAAGTCTGGGAAAACTCCAGGGCTGGATGGCATACCAGTGGAGGTATACCAAACCTTTTTTGATGTACTCAGAGGACCGTTTATTAGCATGTTTTAACCACTCCTGTAAAAATGGTATATTATCAGATATTCAACAAGAAGGTCTGATTTCATTATTACTGAAACAGGACCGAAGTGGTAAATATGAAGATACAGTCCTTTTAAAATATTGGAGGCCTCTTACTCTTCAGTGATGTGATGCAAAAATTCTAGCAAAACACATAGAATTATAAAGGTATTGTCGGATACAACTCATCCCAATCAGACAGTTTTTTACATGGATCATACATTGGAGATAATATAAGACAAGTACCATAAACAATAGAACATTATGAAAAATCTGGGAAGCCAAGTCGAGTATTCATAGCTGACTTTGAAAAGGCTTTTGATTAAGTACGACTGGAATTTATATATAAATGCCTAGAATATTTCAATTTTGAAGAATCTCAGAGGCAAAACAAATAAGAGTTTTTTTTTTTAATTATAATTTTTTATCCAACCACAGGAGCCAATCTGAATGTTCAAAACACACCAGAGAGACTAATTATTTCACAGAGGATCAATAGTTTAAAAAACATAACTGTGGATTAAGTTTTATCAAATGCACATACAGATATCTGCCAAAATAAAGGAAACACCAACAGAGTGTCTTTAAAGGGTTTTGGGCCACCTCGAGCTGCCAGAACAGCTTCAATGCGCCTTTGCATAGATTCTACAAGTGGACCTAAACCATACCAGGAAAATGCACCCTACACCATAACATATACAGTGGCAAGAAAAAGTATGTGAACCCTTTGGAAATACCTGGTTTCTGCATAAATTGGCCATAAAATTTGATCTTCATCTAGGTCACAACAATAGACAAACAGTCTGCTTAAACTAATAACACACAAGCAATTATATGTTTTCATGTCTTTATTGAACACACTGTAAACATTCACAGTGCAGGGTGGAAAAAGTAGGAGAACCTTTGGATTTAATAACTGGTTGACCCTCCTTTGGCAGAAACAACCTCAACCAAACGTTTTCTGTAGTTGCAGATCAGACCTGCACAATGGTCAGGAGGAATTTTGGACCGTTCCTCTTTACAAAACTGTTTCAGTTCAGCAATATTCTTGGGATGTCTGGTGTGAACTGCTCTCTTGTGGTCATGCTGATGCCGTATTTTCTTCTGTTGAAGACATTCTGTTGTTGATTTGCTTCTGTGTTTTGGGTCATTGTCTTGTTGCATCACCCAACTTCTGTTGAGATTCAATTGGCAGACAGATAGCCTAACATTCTCCTGCAAAATGTCTTGATAAACTTGGGAATTCATTTTTTCGGCGATGATAGCAAGCTGTCCAGGCCCTGAGGCAGGAAAGCAGCACCCAACTATGACGCTCCCTACACCATACTTTACAGTTGGCATGAGGTTTTGATGCTGGTGTGCTGTGCCTTTTTTTCTCCACACATAGTGTTGTGTGTTCCTTCCAAACAACTCAATTGTAGTTTCATCTGTCCACAGAATATTTTGCCAGTAGCGCTGTGGAACATCCAGGTGCACTTTTGCAAACTTCAGATGAGCAGCAATGTTTTTTTTGGATAGCAGTGGCTTCTTCCGTGGTGTCCTCCCATGAACATTCTTGTTAATTGTTTTACATATCGTAGACTTGTCAACAGAGATGTTAGCATGTTCCAGAGATTTCTGTAAGTCTTTAGCTGACACTAGGATTCTTTTTAACCTCATTGAGCATTCTGCTCTGTGCTCTTGCAGTCATCTTTGCAGGACGGCCACTCCTAGGGAGAGTAGCAACAGTGCTGAACTTTCTCAATTTATAGACAATTTGTCTTACCGTGGACTAATGAACATCAAGGCTTTTAGAGATACTTTTGTAACCCTTTCCAGCTTTATGCAAGTCAACAATTCTTAATCTTAGGTCTTCTGAGATCTCTTTTTTTCGAGGCATGGTTCACATTAGGCAATGCTTCTTGTGAATAGCAAACTCACATTTTGTGAGTGCTTTTTATAGGGCAAGGCAGCTCTAACCAACATCTCCAATCTAGTCTCGTTGATTGGACTCCAGGTTAGCTGACTCCTGACTCCAATTAGCTTTTGGAGAAGTTCACATACTTTTTCCAACCTACACTGTGAATGTTTAAATTATGTATTCAATATAGACAAGAAAAATACAATGATTTGTGTATTAGTTTAAGCACACTATGTTTGTCTATTGTTGTTACTTAGATGGAGATCAGATCAAATGTGATGACCAATTTATGCAGAAATCCAGGTAATTCCAAAGGGTTCACATACTTTTTCTTGCCACTGTACTTTGTATCCATTGTTTACAAAAGTGTTTCCTTTATTTTGGCAGTTACAGGTATGCCAACAGTTGGGAGGATTGCAGTTTGGGCAGCATACACACCAAATATACAGCTTGTTGTGTTACGGCCATAGACATACAGTGTAATCCATAGAAGGGTTTTGTAACCTCTTACCCTGGCAATTTTACTGTTAAACTCACACTAGCATTGGATGCCTGTCCTGACTTGAATGGGAACTGCCATCTATGGATTATATTTCTATTTCTATGGTTGGTTGCAGCTGTCGGTTTGCCTTTTATTGATTTCAAAATACAATCATGGGAAAAACCTGCAGTTTGTAAAGGAAATGCCTACTGCTGAAAAAAGAAAAAAAGAAAACTTATCTGTCAGTAGAACCAATATATATTTTTTCAAATTCTAAACTCCAAATTTTTAGCTAACAGAGGCATGGTTTTCAAAGTAGCTCATCTTGAGAAAGGCTCTTGGCACAACAAGCACACCGGCCATTCCCGTGAGTCTATGTCTAATCTTCATCATTAGGTGAGTCTACGTACCACTGAAAATACTGATCAAAAATATAAAACTCAAAATGCAACAATTTCAATGATTTTATTGAGCTAGTGTTCATATAAGCAAATCAGTCAATTGAAATAAATTAATTGTGCCCTAATCTATGGATTTCACATACAATTGAAGTTGGAAGTTTACATACACTTAAGTTGGAGTCATTAAAACTCGTTTTTCAACCACTCCTCAAATTTCTTGTTAACAAACTATAGTTTTGTCAAGTCGGTTAGGACATCTATTTAGCAATGCTAAATTCAAAATGAGAGGCTACAAGGACAAAACTCTTGATGCTGCAATTATGAAAATATCTCAAAAACCAAGAGAGGAATAAGTTGACTGTGCCTTTAAACAGCTTGGAAAATTCCAGAAAATGATGTCATGGCTTTAGAATCTTCCGATAGGCTAATTGACATCATTTGAGTCAATTGGAGGTGTACCTGTGGATGTATTTCAAGGCCTACCTTCAAACTCTGTGCCTCTTAGCTTGACATCATGAGAAAATCAAAAGAAATCAGCCAAGACCTCAGAAACAAATTGTAGACCTCCACAAGTCTGGTTCATCCTTGGGAGCAATTTCCAAACGCCTGAAGGTACCACGTTCATCTGTACAAACAATAGTACGCAAGTATAAACACCATGGGACCACGCAGCCGTCATACCGCTCAGGAAGGAGACGTGTTCTGTCTCCTACAGATGAACGTACTTTGGTGCGAAAAGTGCAAATCAATCCCAGAACAACAGCAAAGGACCTTGTGAAGATGCTGGAGGTAACAAATACAAAAGTATCTATATCCTCAGTAAAACAAGTCTTATATTGACATAACCTGAAAGGTGGCTCAGCAAGGAAAAAGCCATTGCTCCAAAACCAACTTGCAACAAAACATGGGGACAAAGGTCGTACTTTTTGAGAAATGTCCTCTGGTCTGATGAAACAAAAATAGAACTCTTTGACCATAATGACCATCGTTACGTTTGGAGGAAAAGGGGGATGCTTGCAAGCCGAAGAACACCATCCCAACCGTGAAGCACGCGGGTGGCAGCATCATGTTGTGGGGGTGCTTTGCTGCAGGAGGGACTGGTACACTTCACAAAATAGATGGCAGCATGAGGCAGGAAAATGATGTGGATATATTGAAGCAACATCTCAAGAAATCAGTCAGGAAGTTAAAGCTTGGTCACAAATGGGTCTTCCAAATGGACAATGACCTCGAGCATGCTTCCATATTTGTGGCAAAATAGCTTAAGGACAACAAAGTCAAGGTATCGGAGGGGCCATCACAAAGCCCTGACCTCAATCCTATAGAACAATTGTGGGCAGTACTGAAAAAGCATGTGCGAACAAAAAGGCCTACAAACCTGACTCAGTTACACCAGCTCTGTCAGGAGGAATGGGCCAAAATTCAAAAAGCTTGTGGAAGGCTACCCAAAATGTTTGACCCAAGTTAAACAATTTAAAGGCAATGCTACCAAATACTAATTGAGTGTATGTAAACTTCTGACCCACTGGGAATGTGATGAAATAAAAGCTGAAATAAATAATTATCTCTACTATTATTCTGACATTTCACATTCTTTAAATAAAATGGTGATCCTAACTGACCTGAGACAGGGAATTTTTACTTGGTTTAAATGTCAGGAATTGTAGAAAACTGAGTTTAAATGTATTTGGCTAAGGTGTATGTAAACTTCCGACTTCAACTGTAACTGGGAATACAGATATGCATCTGTTGGTCACAGACACCTTAAAAAAAAGGTTGGGGCGTGGATCAGAAAACCAGTCAGTATCAGGTTTTGACCACCATTTGCCAAATGCAGCGTGACATAAGTTGATTGTGGCCTGTGGAATGTTGTCCCACTCCTCTTCAATGGCACGACAATGGACCTTACGATCTCGTCACAGTATCTCTGTGCATTCAAATTGTGATAGATAAAATGCAAATATGTTTGTTGTCCTTAGCTTATGCCTGCCCATACCATAACCCCACCTCCACCATGGGGCACTCTGTTCACAACGTTGACATCAGCAAACCGCTTGCCCACACAGTGCCTTACACGCTGTCTGCCATCTGGCCGGTACAGTTGAAACTGGGATTAATCCGTGAAGAGCTCACTTCTCCAGCGTGCCATCGAAGGTGAGCATTTGCCCACTGAAGTTGGTTATGATGCCGAACTGCAGTCCGGTCAAGACCCTGGTGAGGACGACGAACACGAAGATGAGCTTCCCTGAGATTTATTACAGTTTGTGAAGAAATCTTCAGTTGTGCAATCCATCAGTTTCATCAGCTGTTCCGGTGGCTCATCTCAGACCATCTAACAGGTGAAGAAGCCGGATGTGGAGGTTCTGGGCTGGCGTGTTTTTACGTGGTCTGCGCTTGTGATGCCGGTTGGACGCACTGCCAAATTCTCTAAAATTATGTTAGAGGCAGCTTATGGTAGAGAAATGAACATTCAATCATCTGGCAGCAGCTCTGGTGGGCATTCCTGCAGTCAACAATTCCAATTGCACACTCCCTCAAAACTTGAGACATCTGTGGCATTGTGCTGTGTGACAAAACTGCACATTTTAGAGTGGGCGTTTATTGTCCCTAGCACAAGGTGCACCTGTGTAATCATCATGCAGTTTAAATCAGGTTTTTGATATGCCACACCTGTGAGGTGGATGGATTATTTTAGCAAAGCAGAATTGCTCACTAACAGGGAAGTAAACACATTTGAGATAAATTTTAGAGAAATACGTTTTTTGTGTGTATGGAGAATTTCTGGGATCATTTATTTCAGCACATGAAACATGGTACCAACTCTTTATACTGTGTGTTGCATTTATATTTTTGTTCAGTATAGTAGCCTACTGTAGCCTATGATATATACAGTATACATTTTTACATTTTTAGTCATTTAGCAGACGCTCTTATCCAGATCAACTTACAGTAGTGAATGCATACATTTCATACATTTCTTTTTTTTTTTGTACCGTATATAGATATATACCGTATATAGATATATTTCATCCTAATATTTCCTTTTTGACATGTGCTATTGTTTGTTTGATTTCATGACCAGATTGATTTCAATTTGTCAGTCAGAGTATCCAGTCATTTCGGTCAATTGTATGGTATTAAAAAAGATTCAGCTAATGTATTCTGTCATGTAAATAACGTAGAATTGCATGAAATGCATTTTTTAAAAGGCTGATTTTCTTCTGACCCGGGGCATATGATTTCTTAATCCAGCCCTGCTGAGGAAATGTAGGAGTCTGCTGTTAATAATAATGCAGAGGATTTTCCAGTGGTTGCTGTTGACGCTTATCCCATGGTAGTTATTGGGGTTGAATTTGTCTCCACTTTTGTGGATTGGGTTGAGCAGTCCTTGGTTCCGAATATTGGGGAAGATGCCAGAGCTGAGGATGGTGTTAAAAATAGGCAATTGGAATTCATGGTCTGTATATTTATCATTTTATTTAGGATATCATCAACAACACAGGCCTTTGGAGGGTTTGTATTTTGTCCTGTATGTAGTTCATTCAATGTAATTGGAGAATCCAGTGAGTTCTGGTAGTCTTTAATAGCTGATTCTAAGATTTGTAATTGATCATGTAACTGATAATGTTTTTCTTTTTGTTCTTTGTTATAGGGCCAAAAAGATTGGATAAGTGGTTCATTCATGCGTCTCCATTTTGGATAGATAGCTCTTCGTGTTGTTAGTTTAGTGTGTTCCAATTTTCCCAGAAATGGTTAGATTATATGGATTCTTCAATTACATTGAGCTGGTTCCTTAGTGTATTTCTGTACTGTTTTAGTGTTACGTTATAGTGAAGGTGTAGACTTTGGTTTTCTTGGTCTCTGTATTTTTGGTTGGATAGATATCTCAATTTCTTTATTAGGTTTTTGCATTCTTCATCAAACCGTTTGTCATTGGTGTTCATTTTCTTAGGTTGTCTGCTTGAATTTTTTTGATTTGATAGGGAAGCTGAAAGGTAAAAGTTTAGGCTTTCTACTGCTAAGTTTACACCTTCACTATTGCAGTGAAACAATTTTTCCAGGAAGTTGTCTGAAAGGGATTGAATTTGTTGTTGCCCAATAGTTTTTGGTAGGTTTCTACACTACTTTCCTTCCAACTAAAGCATTTCTTAATAGAATGCAGTTTGTTCGGCTTTGATTTTATCATGTTGCACTATTTCTCTGTTCAAGTTGACTGTGATTTTGCGGTGATCTGACAGGGCTGTGAACGCTCTGAGAGACTCTGGGTTGAGGTCGGTAATAAAGTAATCTACAGTAGTACTGCCAAGGGATGAGCTGTAAGTGTACCTACCGTAGGAGTCCCCTCAAAGCCTAACATTGACTATGTACAGACTCAGAATGTGACAGAGCTGCAGGAGTTGTGACCCATGTTTGTTGGTGGTTTTGTCATAGTTGTGTCTAGGGGGGCATATTGGGCAGGGAATGCTGTCACCTCCAGGAGTCTCTTCCCTGTTTCACACCTGGTAGTTTGGTGGATGGGACTACCATCTCACTGTAACCTAGAGGGCAACCAGTTGGTCCTTCTTCTCTATACCATGTTTCTTGTTTGGATGACAATGTCTATATTTTTTATTTCTTTGGTGGTCTGGGTTCTTGCACTTTAGGCCAAAGGCAGATGAACTCAGACATTGTTAATCCAGCACGAGATAGTAAAAGCTTTCTGTTCCATCGTGTCCAGTGTTGTTATTTCTGTTGTTTAGGCTCAGACTATTAGGTTTGAGCAGAGAATTCTGAGCAGGATGGGGCTTGGGCGGGTATAGGAGTGGGGGTTGGGCATGTTGCTCTGCTCAAGGCCTGAACATATGTGTGGCTGTCATTCTCTCTCTCTCTCTCTCTCTCTCTCTCTCTCTCTCTCTCTCTCTCTCTCTCTCTCTCTCTCTCTCTCTCTCTCTCGCAGAACAGACTCAACACTAGTGTGATCCTTCAAGGCTGTGAGGGAGCCGTTCGATTGGCGAGTCTCTCTCTCCACCAGGCAGGCTGATGATGTAATGTTCTAGGGAACGGCTGGCAGCCTGCTGGGCTACTGGCCGAGGAAAAGAGAAGAGGACAGGAGAAGAGAAGAGGGGTCTTGATGAGTAGTCTCCTCAGAACCCTCATACTCTGCCCTCAACCTGATTCTGCCAACTGGATTGGTAATTCTTATGAAATAAGCAGATGTTTATTTTGAATAATTTTGTATGTATTAATATTATAATTATTTTCTTTTTTTATCAGGAGAGAGGAGCAGGCTTGAGTGCAGTACTAACTAGTTGAACGCAGCTCCTCAAAGAGCACCAGCGGCTACATTGCTAATCAGCCTTATTCCTAACAGACAAAATATCCATAGCACGTGCAAATTCTTAGGTGGTAAACGATTGTCGGACATTCTGGCTCATTCAGTGTGACAAGGTCTGCCGATTAAGTACTGCTATGTGCGGTCGTAGGCTCCGACAAAGTTCTGACAGCGTCAGACATTTTGAACCTTTATTGTGTAGTGTGGGTGGTGTTACGAGCCGATCCCGGTGAATGACTAATAAGAACATGACCGGCACTGATTATTCACAGTCAGATTAATATAATAGTTTAAACCTTTACATGGTTTGCAAGAAGAATGATTTCCCTAATAACCTTGTTTACATGACATATCTGAAATCAGACTACCTGAAAAATGAGCAAAATCGGCAACCATGTCCTTTTGGGCATGAAGTTTATATGTGAAAATTATTTCTGTAAGGCATACTTTCAGTTTTTCCAAACTCACTTAACTCCTGCATAGAGCAGGGGTATCAAACTCATTTTGCGAGGTCCAGGGGGGCGTCAAAATTAGCAAAAAATGCCGCCTGAGTATCAACTTTCATGTCGGTGATTATTAGCGAGCTGCATAAATTCAAGAAACTGTATTCATCTAGAACCATTAACATTTCTACATAGTTTCGATTTGGTTTTAGTCATTTTAAAGTATATTGAGTTTGTTTATTACTTAAACCACCTGCGGGCCGAATTGGACCCCCTTGCCGTATGATTGATAACCCAGGCATAGAGGGAGGCTTGTGCTGCTGGTGCTGGCACATGTGCAGATCAAATACACTGCTGCAATGGACGTAGCCTACGTTGGCTGACGTAGTCTCACAAGCCAATCACAGAATGTGAAGACAGAATTTAACCAAATAGTACAATCTGCCCAGGTTGAAATCAAGATTTTAATTTGTAAACATCGCAGTGTGACATGTAATCATTGTTAAAGACTGACTCTGACGTACAGTGTGGGAAGGCCTTTAGGTTAGTGTCTGGTTCCTGGCATCATTTAGAGTAGACTGAAGTCTCCAGACGACTGTGTCTGCATCCCAAATTGCACCCTATTTTCTAAAAAGTGCACAACTTTTTACCACAGCCGGAGGGCTGTTCAAAAATATTGTACTATATAGAGCGATGGTATTCAACCCTTACCCTACGAGGTCCGAAGCCTGCTTGTTTTCTGTTCTACCTGATAATGAATTGCACACACCTAGTGTCCCAGGTCTAAATCAGTCCATGATTAGAGGGGAACAATGAAAAAATCCAGTGGAACTGGCTTCAAGGTTCGGAATTGAGTTTGAGGGATATAGGTGATAGGGTGCCATTTGGAACACATGCAGAGTGTGGACACTGAGTCTGACTTTGAAGTGGATGGAAGTTGAATTAGTGGGAATGGCTTATTAACTTTTCACGCAACCAGCAGGAGGGCGGGTGGCAAACACATTAATCCCACATATTCATTCCACAAATAACTTTGTCGCAGATTTGGAAAGAAGTTAATTGAAGTATTAGTAAAGGGTGATCAAAAGAAACACTTAATCACTCGTCTTCGCTTGCACCTTGCAGCATAGTGCCTCAATATATGGATCTCTACGCTGTCCTTTTGTTGGCCAGGTCCCAGGCTGTTGTGGTGTTGTGTAGGTCCTCCTCCAACTGGTCGGACTGCCTAGCTCTTCCTCTTGGGCATGACCAGTTGGGGGATGGCTCCTTGAGGATGATGGCAGGCTCCAGAGGTAGGTTTGATCTGACAAGGCAACCGAAGAGTTCTTAGTCGGGAGGCTCAGACCAGGGAGGAGACAGGGGGGTTGGTCCATTTTGGGACTGTATCAACAGTGGACTAATGAAACAAATTCCAAAATATAGTTTTTGAGTGGAATTTTCCTTTCAAGGTGGGGGAGGTTGGGCCGTTGACCTGAACACAAGAGATGGTGTGCCTGTATAGTAGGGACACCAGAACGGTCAGCTTCCCTAGAACTCCAAGAATCAAATAGGATCCTCCAGAGGGCTTCCCTGTGCACACTGTGAAAGGCCTGCTTTAGAATGTCTTGTAGCCACCCACGGCACAGATCAGTGGGAGGACAGCTCATTACGATGGCTGGAATGGAGGGAATGGAATGGCATCAAACACATGGAAACCATGTATTTGATACTCGTTAATTTGAGTTTATTTTATTTTTACAGGGACAGTGCACATTAATCAACTTTTCAGTAAAAGTGCCGGTTTTAGCCAGCCGGCTAATTTTCAACCGCAGTCCCTGGGCAGGTTATTAAAAACAATTACAATATAGACAATCATTGAACAGTGAGCACACGCAGAGTAACATAGGACAAGCAAGACATAGCATACAGACAGAGCAACATAGGACAAGCAAGATGTAGCATACAGACAGAGCAACATAGAACAAAAAGCAACAAGACAAAATCCATAAAAACAACAAAGTGTTTCCACACCTCACAAGCTACAGACAACATGGAAAGCGGCAATACACAGCTAGGGATTATGTTCACAAGTCTGATTGACCTTTAGCCATGTCTTCATGCATTTTGTGAAAGTGTGATATGTGGTGCAGTTATGTGTGTCTGATGGCAGTGTATTCCAGACATGGGAAGCTCTCACAGAGAAAGCAGATTTACTAAAGGTTCTTTTCCTTAACCTCTATGGGCTAGCGTCCCACCTACGTAACAGCCACTTGCAGCCTGTGGCGCGATTTTCAAAACCTTAAAAATCCTATTACTTCAATTTCTCAAACATATGACTATTTTACAGCTATTTAAAGACAAGACTCTCGTTAATCTAACCACACTGTCCGATTTCAAAAAGGCTTTACAACGAAAGCAAAACATTAGATTATGTCAGCAGAGTACCAAGCCAGAAATAATCAGACACCCATTTTTCAAGCCAGCATATAATGTCACCAAAACCCAGAAGACAGCTAAATGCAGCACTCACCTTTGATGATCTTCATCAGATGACAAACCTAGGACATTATGTTATACAATACATGCATGTTTTGTGCAATCAAGTTCATATTTATATCAAAAACCAGCTTTTTACATTAGCATGTGACGTTCAGAACTTCCGGGGAATTCGCTAACATTTTACTAAATTACTCACGATAAACGTTCACAAAAAGCATAACAATTATTTTAAGAATTATAGATACAGACCTCCTCTATGCACTCGATATGTCCGATTTTAAAATAGCTTTTTGGTGAAAGCACATTTTGCAATATTCTAAGTACATAGCCCAGGCATCACGGGCTCGCTATTTAGACACCCGGCAAGTTTAGCACTCACCATAATCATATTTACTATTATAAAAGTTTGATTACCTTTTGTTGTCTTCGTCAGAATGCACTCCCAGGACGTCTACTTCAATAACAAATGTTGGTTTGGTCCAAAATAATCCATCGTTATATCCGAATAGCGGCGTTTTGTTCGTGCGTTCCAGACACTATCCGAAATGGTAAAGAAGTGTCGCGCGCATGGCGCAATTCGTGACAATAAAATTCGAAATATTCCATTACCGTACTTCGAAGCATGTCAACCGCTGTTTAAAATCAATTTTTACGCCATTTTTCTCGTAGAAAAGCGATAATATTCCGACAGGGAATCTCCTTTTCGGCAAACAGAGGAAAAAATCACAAAGGCAGGGGCGGTCGGGTCACGCGCATAAGCCCAGAGTCCCTTGATCGGCCACTTGAGAAAGGCGATAATGTGTTTCAGCCTGGGGCTGGAATGACGACATTCTGTTTTTTCCCGGGTTCTGAGCGCCTATGGACGACGTGGGAAGTGTCACGTTAGAGCAGAGATCCTTAGTAAAAGATAGAGATGGAAAAGAAGTTCAAGAAATGGTCAGACAGGCCACTTCCTGTAAAGGAATCTCTCAGGTTTTGACCTGCCATTTGAGTTCTGTTATACTCACAGACACCATTCAAACAGTTTTAGAAACTTTAGGGTGTTTTCTATCCATATGTAATAAGTATATGCATATTCTAGTTACTGGGTAGGAGTGGTAACCAGATTAAATCGGGTATGTTTTTTATCCAGCCGTGTCAATACTGCCCCCTAGCCCTAACAGGTTTTAAGGGAACTATACAGTCACCTCTCTTGGCAGACCTTGTGGATCTGCTGCCATATGTTTGGGTTTTCTGTTTTACAAAAATACTGAGTGGAGGGGGAGCTAGGCCATTTAGGATCTTGAATACAAGACATGCGTCGGTGTATTGCACAAGATTTTCCCAACTCAGGAGCTCATGCTTTCTGAGGATGTAACAGTGATGATGGCTTTTGGGCTTTCTATTGAGCACTTTGAGAGCCTGTTTGTAGACAGACTGAATAGGTTTTAATGTTGTATAGCAAGCTTGGGTCCAACTAGTCAAGCAGTATGTTAAGTGGGGGAGTATCATCGATTTGAAATACAGTTTTGCTACCTCTGTGGTCAAACAATTTCGTATAAATCGGAAATTAGCTAGGTTGAATTTGGTTATTTGAATTACCTTTTTCACATGCTTTTTAAAAGAGAGGTTGGAATCAAGTATGATTCCAAGGTACTTAAAATCAGATACCACCTGGACCTTCTCCCCTGACACATAGACATCTGGCTCAGTAGCATCTGTTGCCCTCTTTGTGAAGAACATGTAAACTGTTTTTTTCACATTGAGATGCAAACACGAGTCACTGAGCCACTTTGTAACCTGGACCATTACAGTAGTGAGTTCTTGTGCAGCTTGTTGTTTGCTCTTTGCATGCACATATATCACTGTATCATCTGCATACATTTGAACTTCAGACCCAGTGCAGACGGAAGGCAGATCATTAATGTACAGACTGAACAGGAGGGGCCCCAGTATTGACCCTTGGGGCACGCCCACATCATAGCTAAGAGTGGGCGACAGCTCATTGCTCACTCTGACACACTGAGTTCTGCCTTCAAGGTATGATTTCATCCATCTCAAGGCATCGGGGGAAAAGTTGAACTTGGACAATTTTGTGATGAGAATCTCATGGTTAACAGTATCGAAAGCCTTCCTTAGGTCCAGAAACACAGCCCCAACAACGCCCCCTTTGTCCATCTTGGACTTCACATTTTCCAGAAGAAAGCAGTTGGCCGTTTCTGTGGAGTGTTTCGCTCTGAAGCCAAACTGCATGGAGTGTAATGTGAAGGGGCTGTTGTTGAGGTGGGAAATCAGTTGTTCTGCTACACACTTTTCAACAACCTTCGACACTACAGGTAGTATACTAATGGGCCTGTAGTTACTCACATCAGCAGGGTCGCCCGATTTAAAGATGGCCGTTATTATGGCTGACTTCCATACCCTTGGAAACACCCCCAGACCAATAGATGTGTTGATGACCTTAGTAATGGGGCCAATGAGTGACTCTTTGTAGTTTTTAAGAAAGGTAGAGTCCAGCCCAAACACATCTTTGGATTTAGAGTTCTTTAGTGAGCTAATCACCTTGTTCACCTTTGACTCAGAAACCTCCCTTATGATGAAGACAGGTTGAGCGTCATTCACTAGCACTGAGCCCAATAAACCAGTGGAGGGGTTCTGTGTCAGTACCTTGACAGAGTCAATAAAGTAGGAATTGAAGGCTATTGCTATTTCAACTGCATCCTGTGTTAGATTGTTATTCACCATGATTTCTAGTCTTTTTGCAGTGTTACTATGGTCTTTCCCTGTTAACTTTTTTAGATTCTCCCAGATCAATTTAGAATTTCCCTTTGCCTCACCAATTATGTTAATAAAAAAGTTTGCCTTGGCCTGTCTGATTTCTTTCATCACCTTATTTCTCAACATGGTAAACCTACGTCTGTCATGCTATAATTTTAGGGCTGTTTTTAGAGCATAATCTCGTTCTTTCATCAATTTCCAAATTTCTCCATTTAGCCAAGGAAGAGTGCTCTTTTGGCCAGGTTTGGATTTGATTTTCTTTAGGAAACCATTTATTGTAGCCTGGATTGTGGATAGAAAAACCTCACTATCAGCTTCCACGTCTGTATAGGACAAGAGATCATTCCAGTTAATTCCATTAATTGCTTTTTCAAAATAGTTTAATTCACTCTTAGGTATTCTTAGTTGATCCGGCTTTCTAACAGTAGAGAGCTTAAACCTGCTCTTAGACAACTTTCTGGCTATAAGTGTCAAATTATGATCAGATAGCCCAGTAACCATATTGAATGATTTAGTCACTCTCTCTGGTTTATTACTGAACACCAAATCAATCTGTGTTTTAGAGCAACAAGTCACCCTGGTTGGCCCTTTAACGAGCTGTGTAAGGTCAAAGGTATTAGTGATCCGTTTGAGGGTTTTCCTACAAGACTTGTCTTCATAATTAATATTAAAATCTCCCATTAAGATGACCTCCTTCCCAAAATCACATTCCCTAAGCATGTTATTAAACTGATCAAAAAACACACTTTTGGTGGAAGGTGGTCTATACATTCCAATAAGGGTAAAGGACATTTGGGGAGACAGTGTAACGTTCAGGCCAATACATTCTAGTTCATTATCACATGACCACTCAATTTGTTTACATCGGATATGTTCTTTAATGTAAATCATCAGACCCCCTCCTCTTCCTTCAATCCTGTCTCTCCTGAAAACATTGTAGCCAGGCACAATCAAAGCAGCACATGGAGAGTTTGTATGGAGCTATGTCTCTGAGAGGCAGAGGAAGTCAAGGTTGGAGTCTGTGAGTAGATGTTGAATTTGATCACTTTTTGGAATGACACTACGAATGTTCAAGTGCCCTCCTAGTAGTCCCTTGGGCTTACTATTTCACATATTCCGCTCCAGCCATTACCACAACCCCATCCTCCACAATGAAGGTGCCACCAACCTCCTGTTGCACAGATGTCATTAGAACGTCTAGTTTTGATTTACATTTGATTGAGTTGCCAACTAACGTGAATGCAATGTGAAATCAACAACAAATGTCACCATTTCACTGGATTTAGGTTAAAAGTTGGGTGAAAAAAATACTAAATTCCCTAACCTTGATGACTTTTCGCAAATCCATTCAGTTTTCCACGTTGATTCAACGTCATCACATCTAATCTAATTGTTTTGTTGAAATGACGTGGAAACAAAGTTGATCCATGCAAAATGTCCAAGTGACATCCGTTTGACCGGTTGTAGCCCTTTACACTCGTACCTGTATATGGGTTGAAAATGGCAGATTTTGGCACTGATAAACACCTAAATTGGAACGCTGTACAGTATTCGAGCACTGGCTCTGAGCTTCACAGCGGTTTATGGGTTTTGACTGACAGCTGTTCTGAAATTTACAAGTTGCCCCCATCCCTCCCGTTAATTGGGCAACTTTTGCTAATTTTTGTTGTCTGAGTGAGGGAAATGCTGTAAATTAAGATGACTCTATGTATGTTGAAAGATGAGACGTTAAGGATTATAATAAATGCTGCGCTGATGTCATACAAGCAAGCTAAACACCCATAAGTCCAAATGTGCACTTTCCATAGCATAAAACTCATGTCATATACAGTGTCAACATTTATGATCACTATGGTTGATGTACAGTTACAAGATGACATGGCTTCGTACACTGGGTTGTGCTGAACAGAATGATCCAATGTTTGTATATTGTAAATATATATACACTGCAGCACACTCACCTGAATGAACTCATGACTTCTTTCTATGCGCAACAAAATTACAATCTGTTTCTCTGAATTGCATTGTGAAAGCTGTAATATCTTATTTTATAACTTAGGAAGTGATGTTGGCAATAGAACAAGCTTTCAAATGATGCCCACCAGAACCAGATTGTGATTTCTAATGGACCGTTTTTGGATTGCGTAAACAACAACAGGAATTGTGTGATGCAGGGTTGTGTTCCAACCAAAACAACTACTCTGAACATAAATATGAACGCAACATGCAAGAATTTAAAAGATTTTACTGAATTACAGTCCATATAGGGAAATCCGTCAATTTAAATAAATTCACTAGGCCTTAATCTATGGATTTCACATGACCGGGAATACAGATATGCATCTGTTGGTCCCAGATACCTTAAAAAAAAGGTAGTGCCGTGGATCAGAAAACCAGTCATTATCTGGTGTGACCACCATTTGTCTCATGCAGCGCGATACATCTTCGTATACAGTTGATCAGGCTGTTGATTGTGGCTTGTGGGATGTTGTCCTACTTCTCTTCAATGGCTATGCGAAGTTGCTGGATATTGACGGGAACTGGAACACGTTACACATAGATCCAGAGCATTGCAAGTATGGTCAATGGGTGACATGTCTGGTGAGTATGGAAGCTATGGAAGAAATGGGACTTTTAGGAATTGTATACAGATCCTTGCAGCATGGGGCCGTCATTACCATGCTGAAACATGAGGAAATGGCGGCGGATAAACGGCATGACAATGGGCCTCAGGATCTTGTCAAGGTATCTCTGTGCATTCAAATCGCCATCAATAAAGTGCAATTGTGTTCATTGACCGAAGCTTATGCCTGCCCATACCATTACCCCACTGCCACCATGGGGAACTCTGTACACAACGATGACATCAGCAAAGCTCTCGCCCACACAACACAGTACACACTGTCTGCCACTTGCCCGGTACAGTTGAAACCGGGATTCATCCGTGAAGAGCACACTTCTCCAGTGTGCCAGTGGCCATCGAAGGTGAGCATTTGCCCCCTGAAGTCAGTTACGATGATGAACTGCAGTTAGGTCAAGACCCTGGTGAGGACGACGAGCACACAGATGATCTTCCCTGAGACGGTTTAAGACAGTTTGTCCAGAAATTCTGCAGTTGTGCAAACCTATCAGTTTCATCCGGGTGGCTGGTCTCAGACAATTCCGCAGGTGAAGAAACCGGATGTCGAGGTCCTGGGCTGCCGTGGTTACACATGGTTTGCAGTTGTGAGGCCGGTTAGACGTACTGCCAAATTCCCTAAAACAACGTTGGAGGTGGCTTATGGTAGAGAAAATAACATTCAATCATCTGGCAACAGCTCTGGTGGACATTCCTTCAGTCAGCATGCCAATTGCACGTTCCCTGAGACAACGGTGGCATTGTGTTGTGACAAAACTGCACATTTTAGAGTGGCCTTTTATTGTCCCCAGCACAAGGTGCACCTGTGTAATGAGCATGCTGTTTAAATTAGCTTATTGATATGCCACACCTGTCAGGTGGATGGATTATCTTGGCAAAGGATAAATGCTCACATACAGGGAAGTAAACAAATGTGTGCACAAAACTTGAGAGAAATAAGCTTTTCGTGCACATGGAACATTTCTGGGATCTTTAGTTTGAGCTCATGGGACCAACATGTTGTGTTTATATTTTTGTTCAGTGTACAAGTGTGATTGCTCTAGTTCCTCAACGGCACAGCTAGGAGAGCTAAAACAAGCACCTTATATTTGAAGACTCTTCTTTGAGTCATAAAAGTCAATTGAAATTACTTGGGAACTGTGCACACTTTGGAGAGCTGTGTGGCCACTTAGAGACGCCAGTTAGTCCTCTCACTCAAACCCTTGTAATGTTTTTGTCTTATATTGCACCAACCCCACATTTTCCAGGAATGTTCTTATCATGTTACTGAATGTATCCAGAGTATTTTCATATTTCGTCATCAACAAACGTGGCGTACAGTAAATGTAAAATGCACATAAAATCAGTGGTGTAATGTTTGGATTCAGTTGTGTCCTCACCTTCGGTCAAATCATTTTCCATAATCTCCAAACTGTTCCCTTTCAATTGCTATCATGGTTATGCATATGCTTTTCATATTTCTTCGTTAAGAAACATTTCAATTCAGCCACAGTAATACATGCCAATTCCCACAACCATAAACGGTTAAGGAAATAAAAAGCATTGAAAATGACCCAACATGTTTCTGATTTCAGTTCAGCTTGGATGTATATTTTATTTGGTTGAAATACTATCAGGTTTTGATGCTGATAAAGATAGCTCCTTTACAGATGGTCCATAACCGCACATTCATTCTCTCAAGATCAGTGGTGTAGTGCTATTTTTTGGGGGTAGACTACCGGAGCGCAATTGTTTTAAATTACGTCATCATTTGTCAATGAAAGTTGGTACAGACATGTAGCCTATTGTGTATATATAATATCATTTTGGAATATACCGTAGGTCTACATACATCATCCAACGTGCATGATTTCCTATGCCTACTCAAAGTGTCTCAAAGAAAATCTATGGCAATCTATCTTAACTTTTGAAAAAATGATTAATATATAGTGATTTTTGTTTTATCTGTGTCCATATTGTCCATGAGTTTCTAGTAGAAAGACCATATAGTTAAAGAGAAAATAGCCAGTTTGACGCCAAAACATTAAAAATAAATACATAACATTAAAAATAAAATAAATGTGTAAAAAAAATATATAAAAGATATTTCATGCTGAAACCCTCATATTAAACACCAATAGTATTACTGAGTTGATGGTTTATATTTGGCTAATTTTGTACAGCTTTGTCATTCTATTTAAAAAAAAAAAAATCTCTTATTTAATTATTTCATATATTTTACATGCGATAAAGCCAGAGATAATTACAGACACCTGTAAAAATCTGAAGTACCCAAAGGGGGCCACTAGACGTCTTTGAAAGATACCAAAATTCTTGTAGTTTACTGGTACACTTAGAAAGTTTACAGTAAAATATCCCCCCTTTGCAATCCTGACTGTACCGAAGAAAGTTGGCTATCATCCCAAATGGGCACCGGTCAAAAGTAGTGCACTATATAGGGAAAGTGTGCCATTTAGGACGAACATTGTTTTTTTTGTTTTTTTTACTGTAGTCTAGCGCACATGCTGTTCCAGTGAGTGCTGTGTTCAAAGTGGGAATAATCCAGGCTGATTAGTCATTACTTTCAGCTATAGGAGGAAATAAGGGACCAGAAAATAAGGAATAGGATTTCAGACAGAGCTGTCTGATTCTCCTCCCTTTCTCCTCCCTATGAACCATTTAGACAAAAGTCGCACTGCCTGCTATCACAACAATGCAGTGTATTATATGATCCCCTCGGCTCGAAGAGAAACGCTGCTCGCTTTTATTTCATCAAATTGTCACTCAGGTACTGTATGTCTTGGTCCGCTGGGTATTGCCTGTGCGTGTTTGCAAACAAAAGCCATGTGAGGCCAGACCACGCTCTTTGATATGGGCTCTCTGTTTAGTCTAGACTTCACAAAGTAACATTTTAACACCCACTGTTGTGCTTTTATAAAAATAAAATGAGAGTTGGCTGTGTGTTGAATGTGGAAATCTGCAGGATAAAGAACATATACGGTAAGCCAAGAACCTTTTGGGTGATTACAACTACAACATTTTCCGCCAAGATAGAACTGCCAAAAGGGGGTGGAGTTTCAATCTACTGCAGAGATAGCCTGCAGAGCTCTGTCATGCTGTCCAGGTCTGTGCCCAAACAGTTCGAGCTTCTACTTTTAAAAATCCACCTTTCCAGAAATAAGTCTCTCACTGTTGCCACTTGTTATAGACCCCCCCTCTGCCCCCAGCTATGCCCTAGACATCATATGTGAATTAATTGCCCCCCATTTATCTTCAGAGTTTGTGCTGTTAGGTGACCTAACCTGGGATAAGATTAACACCCCGGCCGTCCCTACAATCTAAGCTAGATACCCTCAATCTCAAATAAATGATCATGGAACCTACCAGGTACAACCCTAAATCTGTAAACACGGGCACCCTCATAGATATCATCCTGACCAACCTGCCCTCTAAATACACCTCTGCTGTCTTCAACCAGGATCTCAGTGATCACTGCCTCATTGCCTGTGTCCGTAATGGGTCCACGGTCAAACAACCGCCCCTTATCACTGTCAAACGCTCCCTAAAACACTTCAGCGAGCAGGACTTTCTAATTGACCTGGCGCGGGTATCCTGGAAGGATATTGACCTCATTCCATCAGTAGAGGATGCCAGGTTATTCTTTAAAAGTGCGTTCCTCACCATCTTAAATAAGCATGCCCATTCAATAAATGTAGAACTAAGAACAGATATACAGTGGGGGAAAAAAGTATTTGATCCCCTGCCGATTTTGTACGTTTGCCCACTGATAAAGAAAGGATCAGCCTATAATTTTATTGGTAGGTTTATTTGAACAGTGAGAGACAGAATAACAACAAAAATATCCAGAAAAACGCATGTCAAAAATGTTAGAAATTGATTTGCATTTTAATGAGGGAAATAAGTATTTGACCCCCTCTCAATCAGAAAGATTTCTGGCTTCCAGGTGTCTTTTATACAGGCAATGAGCTGAGATTAGGAGCACTCTCTTAAAGGGAGTGCTCCTAACCGCAGCTTGTTACCTGTAAAAAAGACACCTGGCCACAGAAGCAATCAATCAATCAGATTCCAAACTCTCCACCATGGCCAAGACCAAAGAGCTCTCCAAGGATGTCAGGGACAAGATTGTAGACCTACACAAGGCTGGAATGGGCTACAAGACCATCGCCAAGCAGCTTGGTGAGAAGGTGACAACAGTTGGTGCGATTATTCGCAAATGGAAGAAACACAAAAGAACTGTCAATATCACTCGGCCTGGGGCTCCATGCAAGATCTCACCTCGTGGGGTTGCAATGATCATGAGAATGGTGAGGAATCAGCCCAGAATTACAAGGGGGGACCTTGTCAATGATCTCAAGGCAGCTGGGACCATAGTCACCAAGAAAACAATTGGTAACACACTACGCCGTGAAGGACTGAAATCCTGCAGTGCCCGCAAGGTCCCCCTGCTCAAGAATACATATACATGCCCGTCTGAAGTTTGCCCATGAACATCTGAATGATTCAGAGGACAACTGGTGAAAGTGTTGTGGTCAGATGAGACCAAAATGGAGCTCTTTGGCATCAACTCAACTCGCTGTGTTTGGAGGAGGAGGAATGCTGCCTATGACCCCAAGAACACCATCTCCACCGTCAAACATGGAGGTGGAAACATTATGCTTTGGGGGTGTTTTTCTGCTAAGGGGACAGGACAACTTCAACGCATCAAAGGGACGATGGACGGGGCCATGTACCGTCAAATTTTGGGTGAGAACATCCTTCCCTCAGCCAGGGCATTGAAAATGGGTCGTGGATGGGTATTCCAGCATGACAATGACCCAAAACACATGGCCGAGGCAACAAAGGAGTGGCTCAAGAAGAAGCATATTAAGGTCCTGGAGTGGTCTAGCCAGTCTCCAGACCTTAATCCCATAGAAAATCTGTGGAGGGAGCTGAAGGTTCGAGTTGCCAAACGTCAGCCTTGAAACCTTAATGACTTGGAGAAGATCTGCAAAGAGGAGTGGGACAAAATCCCTCCTGAGATGTGTGCAAACCTGGTGGCCAACTACAAGAAACGTCTGACCTCTGTGATTGCCAACAAGGGTTTTGCCACCAAGTACTAAGTCATGTTTTGCAGAGGGGTCAAATACTTATTTCCCCCATTTAAAATGCAAATCATTTTATAACATTTTTGACATGCGTTTTTCTGGATTTTTTGTTGTTACTCTGTCTCTCACTGTTCAAATCAACCTACCATTAAAATTATAGACTGATCATTTCTTTGTAATTGGGCAAACGTACAAAATCAACAGGGGATCAAATACTTTTTCCACCCAGTGTAGCTCTTGGTTCTCTTCAGACCTGACTGCCCTTGACCAGCACAAAAACATCCTGTGGCGTACTGCATTAGCATCGAATAGCCCCCGCGATATGCAACTTTTCAGGGCAGTCAGGAACCAACATACACAGGAAAGTTAGGAAAGCAAAGGCTTGCATTTTCAAACAGATATTTGCGTCCTGTAGCACAAACTCCAAAAAGTTCTGGGACACTGTAAAGTCCATGGAGAAAAAGAGCACCTCCTCCCAGCTGCCCACTGCACTGAGGCTAGGAAACACTGTCACCACCGATAAATCTACGATAATCAAGAATTTCAAGAAGCATTTTTCTACGGCTGGCCTTTCCACCTGGTTACCCCTACCCCGGTCAACAGTTCAGCACCCCCCACAGCAACTTGCCCAAGCCTCCCCCATTTCTCCCTCACCCAAATCAAGATAGCTGATGTTCTGAAAGAGCTGCAAAATCTGGACCCCTACAAATCAGCCGGGCTAGACAATCTGTACCCTCTCTTTCTAAAAGTTTCTGCCGAAATTGTTGCAACCCCTATTATGGGCCTGTTCAACCTCTCTTTCGTATCGTCTGAGATCCCTAAAGATTGGAAAGCTGCCTCGGTCATCGCCCTCTTCAAAGGGGGTGACACTCTAGACCCAAACTGTTACAGACCTATATCTATCCTACCCTCCCTTTCTAAAGTCTTCGAAAGCCAAGTTAACAAACAGATCACCGAGCTGGTCATGGGTGCACCTCAGCCACGCTCAAGGTCCTAAACGATATCATAACTGCAACCAATAAAAGACAATACTGTGCAGCCGTATTCATCGACCTGGCCAAGGCTTTTGACTGTCAATCACCGCATTCTTATCGGCAGACTCAACAGCCTTGGTTTCTCAAATGACTGCCTCACCTGGTTCACCAACTACTTCTCAGATGGAGTTCAGTGTATCAAATTGGAGGGCCTGTTGTCCGGACCTCTGGCAGTCTCTATGGGCGTGAACACAGGGTTCAATTCTCGGCCCGACTTTTTGCTCTGTAAACATCAATGATGTTGCTCTTGCTGCTGGTGATTCTCTGATCCACCTCTATGCAGATGACACCATTCTGTATACTTTTGGCCCTTCTTTTGACACTGTGTTAACAAACCTCCAGATGAGCTTCAATGCCATACAATACTCCTTCCGTGGCCTCCAACTGCTCTTAAATGCAAGCAAACTAAATGCATGCTCTTCAACCGATCGCTGCCCACACCCGCCCGCCCGTCTAGCATCACTACTCTGGACGGTTCTTACTTAGAATATGTGGACAACTACAAATACCAAGGTGTCTGGTTAGACTGTAAACTCTCCTTCCAGACTCACATTAAGCATCTCCAATCCAAAATGAAATCTAGAATCGGCTTCCTATTTCGCAACCAGGCATCCTTCACTCATGCTGCCAAACACACCCTCGTAAAACTGTCTATCCTACCGGTCCTTGACTTCGGTGATGTCATTTACAAAATAGCCTCCAACACTCTACTCAGCAAACTGGATGTAGTTTATCACAGTGCCATCCGTTTTGTCACCAAAGCCCCATATACTACCCACCACTGCGACCTGTATGCTCTCGTTGGCTGGCCCTCGCTTCATATTCGTCGCCAAACCTACTGGCTCCAGGTCATCTATATGTCTTTGCTAGGTAAAGCTCCGCCTTATCTCAGCTCACTGGTCACTATAGCAGCACCCTCCTGTAGCACGCGCTCCAGCAGGTATATTTCATTGGTCATCCCCAAAGCCAACTCCTCCTTTGGCCGCCTTTCCTTCAAGTTCTCTGCTGCCAATGACTGGAACGAATTGCAAAAATCAATGAAGCTGGAGACTTATATCTTCCTCACTAACTTTAAGCATCAGCTGTAAGAGCAGCTTACCGATCATTGCACCTGTACATAGCCCATCTGTAAATAGGCCACCCAGCTACCTCATCCCCATAATGTTATTTATTTTTTGATCCTTTGCACCCCAGTATCTCTACTTGCACATTCATCTTCTGCACATCTATCACTCCAGTGTTTAATTGCTAAATTGTAATTATTTTGCCACGATGGCCTATTTATTGCCGTACCTCCCTAATCTTACTACATTTGCACACACTGCATATAAACTTTTCTATTGTGTTATTGACTCTACGTTTGTTTATCCCATGTTAACTCTGTCTTGTTTGTGTCCCACTGCTTTGCTCTATCTTGGCCAGGTTGCAGTTGTAAATGAGAACTTGTTCTCAACTGGCCTACCTGGTTAAATAAAGGTGAAATAAATAAAAATAAATCAATGTTTTATTAGTAATCGTGTAGAATTGTCTAATTAATGGTGGACCGCTGAATAGAATGTTGTTTAAAACCATAATTATTATCTTAAAGGAAGATGTTTACTAAACTCAAGTGTAAGTGAGTGTGCATACGTCTCAGTGTTCCAATGTATGTCTTCAAGTGTGTGTTCCAAGCAACTAACACTCTGTATCTGTCTGAGCCCATCAGACAGTGTGTGTGTATGCGTGCGTGCATGTGCATGCGTGTATGCATGTGATCACACACAGTATGTGTGTTTGGCAGTCAGAGCATATGGCAGGAAGGTGCTGGGGGAAGGAAGACGGGTGTGTGAGGATGGAGGTTCTGTTGACAGCCACCGCGGAGCTGCTACAACTGCAACTGCTGCTACCTGGACCATTTCCACTGGATCCATTTAAATGAAGGAATCATGCTGGTGACATATGCTCAAACGACTTTTCCTGTGCCAGGAGCCTGGAGGTCCAGTACTCCTGGAGCCTAATGGTAATTCCTCAATCTGTTCCCCGACAGTCTCGGGGGGAAGCCCCCTGAAATAGAGCTACTGCAGCTATACCCAGATACTAAGGAGCACAAGTCTTCCTTCCATGAGAAAAAGAAGATGTGTCTTTTGCACATCCCATTCTCACAGGAAGACTGACATATACATATGCTGTATACAGAGAGAGTTTGGGGTCAATTTTACTTCTAAAAATGCACCATTGAAGGTACATTTAATAGACTGAAGCTTCACTGAGTAAATTGATCAGTTCTATGATTATACAAATGTATTTTTGAGGATGTCATGAGAGCTGTAAAGGTACTATTTTCTAAGCCAAAGTGATGAGTCGCTTCTGCCATGCCAACAGGCAGGGAGGAGGAACGCTAACTGTAGGTCCGTGCTGTGCCTGGAGCTGATGTCATGATCCTGCTCCTCTCTCCCACACAGATGGCTTTGAAACCCTGCGCCGTGTAACTGGGCTGTTCTGTTCTTCTTCCTCCCTTACATATCAAATATCAAAGAGGGGGACTGGCAGTTTGAACAGGGACTGTGATCGTCATCTCTGTTTCAGACAGGGCCATAATCGTATGAGACAGAAGCAACGGAAATGTGATGCTTTCTATGGTATTGCTCTACAAATAGTATGACAGAACCTATAGTATTTATTATTATTAATTATAAGTTATATGCCATTTAGTAGAAGCTTTTATCCAAAGCAACTTAGTCATGCGTTTGTACTATAGGAAAGACATGACCAAAATCACCCAAATCATATGCAGCTGAAATTGGATGATTATGCTATTTTTAATAGTAAGTTAGGTAAAGTAATGACTGAAATAATATATTTTCTCCAGGATAATCAACTTTTCCGAGCTGTACCATTACATTCTAAAAGCATTACACTACATGACTAAAAGTATGTGGACACCTGCTTGTCGAGCCTCTCTTCTTACAGTCAGGCAGCCATTTCAAGGTCTTCCTGTCCAATTCTTTCTGCAGCCTTGCCTGTGCCCATGAACGGTCTGCGGCTCTTCAAAACTGGAATCCTACAGAAAAAACATGTACACAGCACGTATTAGGATTGTATTGTAATGTTCACTACATGATATTTTATGTAGAACCAATACAGACTTTCATGTTTGAAGAGTCGAGTAAAACACTTCTACAACTCATATATAACATCTTCATAGCCATAGCACTCGAGAATCAAGGGGACATCCCAGTAATGTTATTAGCTAGCTAATATAGGAGTCAGAGAAGGGCAAAGGATTTAATTCATGCCAAAGCCAAGGTTATTTTCCATAAATGCAGAGCTATGATAGTCAAATTTACACTTCTACAATCAATACACATTTTCATAGCCATAACTCTCGAGAATCAAGGGGCCATCTCAGTAATGTTATTAGATAGCTGGTATAAGAGTCAGAGAAGGGCAAAGACTTGCCAAAGCCAAGGTTATTTTCCATAAATGCAGAGCTATGATAGTCAAATTTACACTTCTACAATCAATACACATTTTCATAGCCATAACTCTCGAGAATCAAGGGGCCATCTCAGTAATGTTATTAGCTAGCTAATATAGGAGTCAGAGAAGGGCAAAGGATTTAATTCATGCCAAAGCCAAGGTTATTTTCCATAAATGCAGAGCTATGATAGTCAAATTTACACTTCTACAATCAATACACATTTTCATAGCCATAACTCTCGAGAATCAAGGGGCCATCTCAGTAATGTTATTAGATAGCTGGTATAAGAGTCAGAGAAGGGCAAAGACTTGCCAAAGCCAAGGTTATTTTCCATGAATACAGAGCTAAAATGCAAGTCAAAATGTAATATTTTACATGTATTTATTTATTCAAATGTAATAACTCATGTACTAAAGCTAGTAAAGCTAGCCCCCCTGTGGCTCAGTTGGTAGAGCATGGTGTTTGCAACGTCAGCATGGTGTGTGCAACGCCAGGGTTGTGGGTTCGATTCCCACGGGGGGCCAGTACAAAAAAAATGCATGAAATGAAATGAATGTATTCACTACTGTAAGTTGCTCTGGATAAGAGCGTCTGTAAAATGTAAAAATGCTATCGTGATATTGCTATCTTGTACCAGGCAGGGAAAGTCACAGTAGCTATTATCAACCATGTAGCTAGCTAAATTAGTTAGTTAGCTACCTTGACATTGCTAACATTAGCTACCTTTCTGGTTGACAACTTGAACATGATAACATACAGTACCAGTAAAAAGTTTTGACACACCTACTCATTCAAGGGTTTTTCTTTATTTTTACTATTTACTACATTTTAGAATAATATTGAAGACATCAAAACTATGAAATAACACATATGGAATTATGTAGTAACCAAAACAGTGTTAAACAAATCAAAATATATTTTAGATTTGAGATTCTTCAAAGTAGCCACCTTGATGACAGCTTTGCACACTCTTGGCATTCTCTCAACCAGCTTCATGAGGTAGTCACCTGGAATTTATTTCAATTAACAGGTGTGCCTTGTTAAAAGTTAATTTGTGGAATTTCTTTATTTCTTAATGCGTTTGAGCCAATTAGTTGTGTTGTGACAAAGTAATTGTGGTATACAGAAGATGGCCCTATTTGGTAAAAGACCAAGTCCATAATATGGTAAGAACAGATCAAATAAGCAAAGATAAATGACAGTCCATCATTTCTTTAAAACATGAAGGTCAGTGAATCCGAAAAATGTCAAGAACTTTGAAAGTTTCTTCAAGTGCAGTCGCAAAAACCATCAAGCGCTATGATGACACTGGCTTTCATGAGGACTGCCACAGGAAAGGAAGACCCAGAGTTACCTTTGCTGCAGAGGATACGTTCATTAGAGCTACCAACCTCAGAAATTGCAGCCTAAATAAATGCTTTACAGAGTTCAAGTAACAGACACATCTCAACATCAACTGTTCAGAGGAGACTGCGTGAATCAGGCCTTCATGGTCGAATTGCTGCAAAGAAACCACTACTAAAGGACACCAATAATAAGAAGAGACTTGCTTGGGCAAAGAAACAGAAGCAATGGACAGTAGACCGGTGGAAATCTGTCCTTTGGTCTGATGAGTCCAAATTTGAGATTTTTGGTTCCAACCGCCTTGTCTTTGTGAGACGCAGAGTAGGTGAATGGATGATCTCCACATGTGGTTCCCACCGTGAAGTATGGAGGAGTAGGTGTGATAGTGTTGGGAGGCACACATGAAACCAACACGGCTACCACAGCATTCTGCAGTGATACGTCATCCCATCTGGTTTGCGCTTAGTGGGACTATCATTTGTTTTTCAACAGGACAATGACCCAACACAACTTCAGGCTGTGTAAAGACTATTTGACCAAGAAGGAGAGTGATGGAGTGCTGCATCAGATGAGCTGACCTCCACAATCACCCGGCCCATACCCAATTGAGATGGTTTGGGATGAGTTGGACCGCAGAGTGAAGGAAGAGCAGCCAACAAGTGCTCGGCATATGTGGGAACTCCTTCGAAGCTGTTGGAAAAGTATTCCAGGTGAAGCTGGTTGAGATAATGCCAAGAGTGTACAAAGCTGTCATCAAGGCAAAGGGTGACTACTTTGAAGAATCTAAAATATATTTTGATTTGTTTAACCTCTTACATCTAGACGTTCCGCTAGCGGAACACCTGCTCCAATATCCAATGATAGGCGTGGCGCGAATTACAAATTCCTCAAAAATACTAAAACTTCAATTTTTCAAACATATGACTATTTCACAGCATTTTAAAGACAAGACTCTCCTTTATCTAACCACACTGTCCGATTTCAAAAAGGCTTTACAACGAAAGCAAAACATTAGATTATGTCAGCAGAGTACCAAGCCAGAAATAATCAGACACCCATTTTTCAAGCTAGCATATAATGTCACAAAAACCCAGAAGACAGCTAAATGCAGCACTAACCTTTGATGATCTTCATCAGATGACAACCCTAGGACATTATGTTATACAATACATGCATGTTTTGTTCAATCAAGTTCATATTTATATCAAAAACCAGCTTTTTACATTAGCATGTGACTAGCATGTGACTAGCATTCCCACCGAACACTGCCGGTGAATTTACTAAATTACTCATGATAAACGTTCACAAAAAGCATAACAATTATTTTCAGAATTATAGATACAGAACTCCTCTATGCACTCGATATGTCCGATTTTAAAATAGCTTTTTGGTGAAAGCACATTTTGCAATATTCTAAGTACATAGCCCAGGCATCACGGGCTAGCTATTTAGACACCCGGCAAGTTTAGCACTCACCAATATCAGATTTACTATTATAAAAGATTGATTACCTTTTGTTGTCTTCGTCAGAATGCACTCCCAGGACTGCTACTTCAATAACAAATGTTGGTTTGGTCCAAAATAATCCATCGTTATATCCGAATAGCGGCGTTTTGTTCGTGCGTCCCAGACAATATCTGAAATGGTAAATCAGGGTCGTGCGCATGGCGCAATTCGTGACAAAAAAAATCTAAATATTCCATTACCCTACTTCGAAGCATGTCAACCGCTGTTTAAAATCCATTTTTATGCAATTTTTCTCGTAAAAAAGCGATAATATTCCGACCGGGAATCTCCTTTTAGCTAAACAGAGGAAAGTAAACAAAGCTTTCGGTCGACGCGGGCACAAGCCTGAGTCTCACAGTACTGTAACCAGCCACTACCCAAACGCGCTACTTTTTTTCAGCCAGAGCCTGCAAAGCCACGATTCAGCTTTTTACCACCTTCTGAGACCCTATGGCAGCCGTAGGAAGTGTCACAGGACAGCTAAGATCCTCACTCTTCAATAAACAGAGACAAGAAGAACGACACCTTGTCAGACAGGCCACTTCCTGCATGAAACCTTGTCAGGTTTTTGCCTGCCAAATGAGTTCTGTTATACTCACAGACACCATTCAAACAGTTTTAGAAACTTTAGGGTGTTTTCTATCCATATGTAATAAGTATATGCATATTATAGTTACTGGGTAGGAGTGGTAACCAGATTAAATCGGGTACGTTTTTTATCCAGCCGTGAAAATACTGCCCCCTAGCCATAACAGGTTAACACTTTTTTGGTTACTGCATGATTCCATATCTGTTTTTTTCATAGTTTTGATGTCTTCACTATTATTCTACAATATAGAAAATAGTAAAAATACAAATAAAAACTTGAATGAGTAGGTTTGTTCAAACTTTTGACTGGTGCTGTATATACAAATTGTAATACCTCTCTGAAGACATTGTTGCTAAAATGGAATCGAGTTATCTTCAATGTTGCCCGTAACTGTTATAGCGTTGGCAGTTTCCACTAGATAACACAGCCAGTCATCCCAGCAGCGACAACCAATGAGTTATAGAAACCATAGAACCCAGGTCTGGGGTCCGCTCACCAACCAATAATTCACAATATGGGACAAACACCAAATTGAGACTCTGCATGCAGAATTCTGCAAAAACATCCTCTGTGTACAACGTAAAACACCAAATAATGCATGCGGAGCAGAATTAGGCCGATACCCGATAATTATCAAAATCCAGAAAAGAGCTGTTCAATTCTATAACCACCTAAAAGGAAGCAATTTCCAAACCTTCCATAACAAAGCCATCACCTACAGAGAGATTAATCTAGAGAAGAGTCCTCTAAGCAAGCTGGTCCTGTGGCTCTGTTCACAAACACAAACAGACACCACAGAGCCCCAGGATAGCAACAGCAACACAATTGGACTCAACCAAATCATGAGAAAACAAAAAGATAATTACTTGACACATTGGAAAGAATTTACCAAAAAACAGAGCAAACTGGAAGGCTCTTTGGCCCATACAGAGAGTACACAGTAGTGGCAGAATACCTGACCATTGTGATTGACCCAAAGTTAAGGAAAGCTTTGACTATGTACAGACTCAGTGAGCATGGCCTTGCTATTGAGAGGCAGGCCTGGCTCTCAACAGATGACAGGCTATGTGCACACTGCCCACAAAATGAGGTGGAAACTTAGATGCACTTTCTAACCTCCTGCCAAATGTATGACTATATTAGAGACACATTTTTCCCTCAGATTACACAGACCCACAAAGAATTTGAAAACAAATGCAATTTTAATAAACTCCCATATCTATTTGGTGAAAAAACACAGTGTGTCACGTCCTGACCAGTAAGAGGTTATTTGTCACGTCCTGACCAGTAAAGGGGTTATTTGTTATTGTAGTTTGGTCAGGACGTGGCAGGGGGTGTTTGTTTAGAGTGTTTCGGGGTTTGTTGGGCTATGTTCTTATGTAAGAGGGGTGTTTGTTTTATGTGCTTCGGGGTTTGTGGTTAATGTTCTATGTTAGTATATTTCTATGTTCATTCTAGTCTTTCTATTTCTATGTTTAGTTAATGGGGTTGACCTTCAATTGGAAGCAGCTGCTCCTCGTTGCTTCTAATTGAAGGTCCTATTTAAGAGGGGTGTGTTTTCTATGGGATTTTGTGGGTAGTTGTTCCTTGTTTAGTGTTTGTGCACCTGACAGGACTGTTTCCTTTTGTTCTTTTTTGTATACGTATTTATTTGTTTCTCCTTCTTCAAAATAAAAAGAAGATGAGTATACATATTCCCGCTGCATTTTGGTCCAATCCTTACGACAACAGTGACATTATTTGTTATTGTAGTTTGGTCAGGACGTGGCAGGGGGTGTTTGTTTAATGTGTTTCGGGGTTTGTGGGCAATGTTCTATGTTAGTCTATTTCTATGTCTGTGTCTAGTTTATCTATTTCTATGCTTAGTTTGTTGGTTTGACCTTCAATTGGAGGCAGCTGTTTCTCGTTGCCTCTAATTGAAGGTCCTATTTAGTAGGGGTGTTTTTCCATGGGTTTTTGTGGGTAGTTGTTCCTTGTGTAGTTGTGTTCCTTACAGGACTGGTTCTCGTCGTTGTTTTTTTGCATTAAGTGTTTTCTTTCATTTTCTTCTCGTTAAATAAAGAAGATGAGCAGACACATTCCCGCTGCGCCTTGGTCCCATCTTTACGGCGAACGTGACAGTGTGCCATCACACCAGCAATATTTGTGACCTGGTGCCAAAAGAAAAGGGAAAACAGTGAAGAACATACACCATTGTAAATACAATATTTATATTTATTTATTTTCCCTTTTTTACTTGAACTATTTGCACATTTTTATAACACTGTACATAGCCATAATATGACATTTTAAATGTGTCTATTCCTTTGAAACTTTTGTGAGTATAATGTTTACTGTTCATTTTTATTGTTTATCTATGTCACTTGCTTTGGCAATGTAAACATAGGTTTCCCATGCCAATAAAGCACTTTGAATTAAATTAAATTGAAATGAATTAGGGTTTTTGGGATATCGTGTTCAAATTAAGAAAAAATACTGTGTTCTTGCCAGAGGGGTCTTCAAAAACACCTGTTCACACATGGTATTCTTTCCATACAGGTTTATACATACTGTACAATCCCACAGTAGGTATGGAAAGAAAAGGGCCTCCACAGCTAACATGAGAGATGGGCTACTTCCGAGCCATGCAGTGACTTCAGAGCCTGTGTCCCAAATGGCACCCTATACCAAATAGTGCACTACTTTTGACCAGAGCGGTATGGGCCCTGGTCAAAAGTGGTGTACTATATAGGGAATATAGTACACAGGCATCCAGAGATACAGAGTGGCCTGCCCACTGGAATAATTAATCAGGGTTGAGGTAGTGTGTGTATGTGTGTGAGAATGGGGGGGATTTGGGGAGACAGATCTGGTGCACCTGTTACTTTCAACACCGTGCCATTAATCACTTCCTATACTGCAAAGAGTAGTTGTCTAACTCCATGTCTATTTCCTACCTGCTATCAGGAATAGGAGACCATAGAAGCCTATACTGTTTTACTGTCATCTAGGCCCTGCGATAGACTCGCATCCTGTCCAGAGGGTGTACTTGTACATCAAGCTGCCTCACGCTACAGAAACGGGAGCTAGACTCCTGCCCTATGGGCCTTTCTGGCTCGGACAAGGCTACTTACTATACTGTCATGTATAGATTAGCTTATCTGTAGCCAACTGTCTTTGTTTAGTTGATGTTGTATGAAGTGGTGGGCCTTGTACAGTTATGCCACTTAAGAGTGTGTGACAGGGTTCCATGGTGGCATCATTCCCAGGGTCACTAGGGATTGTGGGATATCATTTCTAACACTACCTCTACTGAGTGGTCTCTGAGAGGAAGGAGTCACGTATTCAGGCTGCACTTCAACAATGTGAGTGATGCGGGGGAGGGGAGGTGGAACTTGGGACGGAGCGATCGTGCTTGGTGCAAGTGGAACACAATACTCCCTCCGTCAACATCCCTCGATTTTCACAATTCATGATTCATCCCAGACCGGCAGTTGGTTGGTTGGTTTATTGGTTGGTTTGTGCGTCCTCTCTCTCTCTGCTCAAAACATCCTGATTAAGAGTGGGAGAGAGAGATGTTAAAGATAGGAATGAGATCATCATGTTTGCTAAACTAGAGGTGTGTCATCACTCATAATAGGACTTGTCGTTCACACACACACACAGATGTTTCATTCTCCCAGTGAGTGTCTCATTATTTGTTCATGACAACTGCAGCTGTAACAGTTTAACAGAGTACTTTATTAGTACCGATACGTCTTTCGTAAGCATGGGGATTCTGGCAGGATGGGGAAGTGCATGTGTGAGGTAACCACACACACACACACACACACACACACACACACACACACACACACACACACACACACACACACACACACACACACAGTACCATTGACTGTGTCCCATGCGGCACCCTATTCCCCACTACTTTTGACCAGGGCCAATAGGGCCAAAGCAGCTGTTGATTTTTAGCCCCCTGACAAAAGGATGGTGTGTTAATTCAAGCATGTGATGGAGGTAGAGATGATGGTGACACATTCAACCCCTTTCAGTTAACCTGTTGGGGGTAGGGGGCAGTATTTGCACGGCCGGATAAAAAACGTACCCGATTTAATCTGGTTATTACTACTGCCCAGAAACTAGAATATGCATATAATTATTGGCTTTGGATAGAAAACACCCTAAAGTTTCTAAAACTGTTTGAATGGTGTCTGTGAGTATAACAGAACTCATATGGCAGGCAAAAACCTGAGAAGATTCCTTACAGGAAGTGGCCTGTCTGACAATTTCTTGGGCTTCTTCACTCTCTTTATTGAAAACTGAGGTTCTCTGCTGTAACGTGACACTTCCTACGGCTCCCATAGGCTCTCAGAAGGCGGGAAAAAGCTGAATGATGTCTTTGGAGCCCCTGGCTGAAAAACATTAGCGCCTTTGGTAAGTGGTCGATCAGAGGACAATGAGACTGAGGCGCGTGCACGAGGCCACCCCATGTTTTTATTTTCTCTGTCTTTGAACTAAAACAGGGATTCCCGGTCGGAATATTATCGCTTTTTTACGAGAAAAATTGCATAAAAATGGATTTTAAACAGCGGTTGACATGCTTCGAAGTACGGTAATGGAATATTTAGAATTTTTTTGTCACGAAATGTGTCGGGCGCATCACCCTTCGTCACCCTTCGGATAGTGTCTTGAACGCACAAACAAAACAGAGGATATTTGAACATAACTATGGATTATTTTGAACCAAACCAACATTTGTTATTGAAGTAGAGGTCCTGGGAGTGCATTCTGACGAAGAACAGCAAAGGTAATCCAATTTTTCTTATAGTAAATCTGACTTTGGTGAGGGCTAAACTTGGTGGGTGTCTAAATAGCTAGCCCGTGATGGCTGGGCTATCTACTCAGAATATTGCAAAATGTGCTTTCACCGAAAAGCTATTTTAAAATCGGACATAGCGATTGCATAAAGGAGTTCTGTATCTATAATTCTTAAAATAATTGTTATGTTTTTTGTGAACGTTTATCGTGAGTAATTTAGTAAATTCACCGGAAGTTTGCGGTGGGTATGCTAGTTCTGAACGTCACATGCTAATGTAAAAAGCTGTTTTTTATATAAATATGAACTTGATTGAACAAAACATGCATGTATTGTATAACATAATGTCCTAGGATTGTCATCTGATGAAGATCATCAAAGGTTAGTGCTGCATTTAGCTGTGGTTTGGGTTTATGTGACATTATATGCTATCTGCTGACATAATCTAATGTTTTGCTTTCGTTGTAAAGCCTTTTTGAAATCGGACAGTGTGGTTAGATTAACGAGAGTCTTGTCTTTAAAATGGTGTAAAATAGTCATATGTTTGAGAAATTGAAGTAATAGCATTTCTAAGGTATTTGAATAACGCGCCACGGGATTCCACTGGCTGTTGAGTAGGTGGGACGATTTCGTCCCACCTACCCTAGAGAGGCTAAATCACTGATCCCTCTTGCTTTCTCTCCACATGATTTGCTGTGTATGAGTTTATTGCTGGTGTGTGTGGACTGATTCAAGCAGGCCACTGATGATAGAGATTCTATCAGTTGCCTTCAATAAAAGTCAAATTCAGAGAAAGTGATTGTACCACTGAGCCATTATGTCATTTCCTGTCACAAACTCCTGTCACAAACTCAGATAGCTCCTGAGCCTTGACCTGTTGTTTCGGCCTGTTTGTTTCCGAAGTTGTATTTGTTTTATTTTTATAATGTTCATAAGAGTTTCTGTCAACACCTGCCAGCTAGGTTACAATGGAACCCACTCGCCTTGAATAGCTAACAAACTTTTTCAGCGCTAGAGAAGCTGTGTTTATTATGCTCTTGTACGGGACTGTGTAACGCCCTGGCCATAGAGAGGGTTTTTTGTTCTCTATGTTTGGTTAGGCCAGGGTGTGACATGGGTGGGCGTTCTAGGTTTATTTTTCTATGTTGGTGGTTTTCTTTGTTTCGGCCGTGTATGGCTCTCAATCAGGAACAGGTGTAGATCGTTGTTTCTGATTGAGAGTCATACATAGGCAGCCTGTTTTGCCTTTGGGGTTTGTGGGTGAATGCTTTCTGTTTAGTTGTAAGTACCTGACGGAACTGTCGGCTGTAATTTTTGTTTAATTTGTAAAGTGTTCATTTTTGCATTAAATTTCAAGATGAACACATCCTCCGCTGCACCTTGGTCTCATTCTGACGACGGCCGTTACAGACTGTCACGTCTACTGTCACGTCTACTCCCCTGCTCCGGGGCTTGACGTCGCCGGTCTACTAACCACCGGTCCTGGCAACCCATCATTACGCACACCTGGCAACCATCATTACGCACACCGCGCCCCATCATGAGGCACACCTGGACTTCATCACTCCCTGACTACTTTCCCTTTATCTAGCACTCCGTTATATCCCCCATTAAGTACTATTGTTTCCTGTTTTCATTTTTAGACGCGACTCCTGTTTTTGTATTCAATCCATGTTCGTTCCTTTCAAACTCACTGACTGCAATTGCTTCTTGAATCCCTGCGTCTTCGTTATGGGGACAATAATCCGGAGTTCCAATGCGGCAATTGTTTGCTTGCAGAGGGTTACAGGAATGAGGTGGCTATTTTTAGCAAGCAAATTTCAATTCTGCTCAAACTTATGGGGAAAACGAAAATGGGAACTTTCTTGCTCTCAAGACCTGTGGCTGGATGCCGCTCAGGCTTGATAGATGTATCGAATGGCCTGTGCTACCTGGAACTTGCTTGCAAAGGAAGTCGTCTCTTGTAGCCATCTTGTAGTGGAGTAGATGGAGAATAGCAAGAGGATTGTTCCAATCAGCGCTGATCTTGTGTCCCAAGTCGTGGAAACCTGTCACGACTTCCGCCGAAGTTGGCTCCTCTCCTTGTTCGGGCGGCGTTCAGTGGTCGACGTCACCAGCTTTCTAGCCATCGCCGTTCTATTTTTCATGTATCCATTTGTTTTGTCTTGTTCCCTGCACACCTGGTTTTCATTCCCCAATCAATCTACATGTATTTATTCCTCTGTTCCCCATCATGTCTTTGTGTAAGATTGTTTGTGTTAAGTGTATTTTGTCTATTGGTGTTTTTGTTACGCGCCAGACATTTGTCTATGTTCCGTGTTTTGGGCACGTTGTTTGTGCTTTTGATATTTTACCAGAATAAAGTGTGCGCCTGTTCACTTCACTCTGCTCTCCTGCACCTGACTTCGCCTCCAGTACACATCCAGTGACAAAACCAAAGGCAGAACCATGCTACTAAGCGGCCTGGAGTGTCAGAGAGGTTGACATGTAGAATAGATTTGCCGCACTGGTGCCTGATCTACCTGTGCCTTCATCGCCGGGACTGTGCTGTGCTGACTCCAACTACGCTGAAAGGTTCCACAAATTGTGTGAGGGGTAGGAATGGGTAGATTTCTCCATCCCCTTCTCTGATCATTGTATTGGGCAGTTCAATGGTGAGAAAGGTCTCAGTCCCTGGAGCAAAAACGTTGTGCTATCCAGGAACACAAGTACAGGACATCAATAAGCTACTCCCAAACATTTTAAACCTGAATCAGGAAATTAGTCTTTCATAGTTCATGTGGAATTCAATAACATTATGAAAAGCAGCTTAGAACAGCTGAAGTTAGATTCTTTAAAATCCATCTTGCTTAACACCAACAAACGCCCCATAATATCTGGCCCTGGTCCCTCCCTAAATCATGGCATTGAATGTTAAGCAGACTTTTAGCCCTCCATAACTGGCTACGTGACTATTGCAGCTCTGTGGGTGTAACATTTATTGAGAATTTTGATACCTTCTGGAAACAAAGCTTGTTTTATAAGGAGGATGGGATCCGCCCAAATAATTTGGGTTCCTGGATCCTTTCACAACATTATAAGACTGCGATGAGATAATGGCTTATCAATGATCCAAGCCCAGCTCATTTAATCCCTATCATTGTGTTGCTGAGTTGTCATAATGCTTCAGCAAATGTATATTATCCTAGGGGCATTGGAACACACAATGTAAATGACCTAATTTATGTCCCTCTAACTGCCCTGAATGACTCTGCTGATCCTACAGCTATTGTATGCAGTAATCATGGGCCTATGAACCAGAGTCATACTGTTAGCACTGAGGCGGTGTGCCCTAGTAGGAAGTCCACTATGTGCAGCTCACCCTGCACTTACATAAATAACATGAGCATGTCTACTTCTGCTAAGCTTCCCAGGAAAACAACATAAACAATCAAGCATCTAAGAAAAGTGCTACAAATAGCCCATGTTAACAAATGTAGCTTAAGAAACAAGGTTCATGAAATCAATAATATACTAGTAACAGATTCCATTCATATTCTGGCAATCTCTGAAACTCACTTAGATAATACCTTTGATGATACAGTGGTAGTAATATAGGGTTATAACATCTACAGAAAATACAGAAATGTCAATGATGGAAGTGTTGCCGTTTATATTCAGAACCACATTCCTATAAAGCTTAGAGACAATCTCATGTTAAATACTGTTGAAGTAATATGGCTACAAGTTCATCTGCCTCACCTAAAGCCCATTCTTGTGGGAAGCTGCTATAGACCACCAAGTACTAACAGTCAGTATCTGCATAACATATGTGAAATGCTTGATAATGTATGTGATAAACAGTGAGGTATATTTTCTGTGTGACTAAAATATTGACTGCCTTTCATCAAGCTGCCCACTCAAGAAAAAGCTTCAAACCGTAACTAGTGCCTGCAACCTGGTTCAGGTCATCAATCAACCTACAAGGGTAGTTACAAACAGCACAAGAATGAAATCATCAAAATGTATTGATCACATCTTTACTAATGCTGCAGAATTTGGCTTTAAAGCAGTATCCAAATCCATCGGATGTAGTGATCACAACATAGTAGCCATATCTTGGAAAACCAAAGTTCCAAAGGCTGGGCCTAATATAGTGTATAAGAGGCAATACAAGAAGTTAAGTAGAGATTCCTATGTTGTTGATGTAAAGAATATTTGTTGGTCTGTGGTGTGTAATGAGGTGCAACGAGACAATGCTCTTGACACATTTATGAAATTGCTTATTCCAGTTACTAACAAGCATGTACCCATTAAGAAAATGACTGTAAACACTGTTAAATCCCCTTGGATTGATGAGGAATTGAAAAAGTGCATGTTTGAGAGGGATAAGTCAAAAGGAATGGTCTGGCTGCACAACCAATTGGCAAATGTACAGCAAATTCAGAAATCATGTGAATAAACTGAATGAAAACAAGAAGAAACTATACTATGAAACAAAGAGAAATTATATAAATAATTATAGTAAAAAGCTTGGGAGTGACTTAAATGATATTTTGGGCAAAAAGGAAAACTCAGCTCCATCATTCATTGAATCAGATGGTTAATTCATTACAAAACCCTCTGATATTGCAAATTACTTTAATGTTTTTTTCATTGACAAGATCATCAGACTTAGGCAAGACATGTCAGCAACAAACGCTGACACTACACATCCAAGTATAACTGATCAATTAACTAAAGACAAGCATTGTCATTTTGAATTCCGTAAAGTGAGTGTGGAAGAGGTGAACAAATTATTGTTGCCTATCAACAATGACAAGCCACCGGGGTCTGACAACTTAGATGGAAAGTAACTGAGGATTATAGCAGACAATATTGCCACTTCTACTTGCCATATCTTCAATCTAAGCCTACTAGAAAGTGTGTGCTCTCCGGCCTGGAGGGAAGAAAAAGTAATTCCGCTACCCAAGAATGATAAAGCCCCCTTTACTGGCTCAAATAGCCGACCAATCAGCTTTCTACCAAGCCTTAGTAAACTTTTGGGAAAAATAGTGTTTGACCAGATACAATGCTATTTTACTGTACATTTTACAGACTTTCAGCACGCTTATAGGGAAAGACATTCAACACGTGATGGAAAAACGTACAGTATGTGTTATGGCTTTACACCTCCTGCTATATTGTGGATAAAGACTTACCTGTCTAACAGAACACAGTGGGTGTTCTTCAATGGAAGCCTCTCCAACATAATCCAGGTAGAATCAGAAATTCCCCAGGTCAGCTGTCTAGGCCCCTTACTTTCTTTCAATCTTTACTAATGACATGCCACTGGCTTTGAGTAAATCCAGTGTGTCTATGTATGCGGATGACTCAATCCTATACACGTCAGCTACTACAGCGATTGAAATCACTGAAACAATTAACAAAGAGCTGCAGATAACCTCTCTGGGGTATGTGGGACGCTAGTGGGACACACTATTCAACAGCCAGTGAAATAGCAGGGCAGCAAATTCAAAACAACAAAAATCTCATAATTGAAATTTCTCAAACATACAACTAATATAAACCATTTTAAAGATACCACTTCTCGTTAATCTAACCACATTGTCCAATTTCAAAAAGGCTTTACGGCGAAAGCATAACATTAGATTATGTTAGGACAGCGCCTAAACAAGAAAAACCACACAGCCATTTTCCAAGCAAGGAGAGGCGTCACAAAAACCAGAAATACAGCTAAAATGAATCACTAACCTTTGATGATCTTCATCAGATGGCACTCATAGGACTTCATGTTACACAATACATGTATGTTTTGCTCGATAAAGTTCATATTTATATCCAAAAACCCCATTTTACATTGGCGTGTAATGTTCAGAAATGTTTTGCCTCCCCAAAACGTCCGGTGAATGAGCACATCAATTTACAGAAATACTCATCATAAACGTTGATCAAATATTCAACTGTTATTCAAAGAATTATAGATACACTTCTCCTTAATGCAACCGCTGTGTCAGATTTCCAAAAAGCTTTACGGCGAAAGCAAATTTTGCAATAATCTGAATACAGCGCTCAGATATCAAAACAAGCCATACAGATACCAGCCATTTTGGAGTCAACAGAAATGACAAAAATGACATTATAAATATTCACTTACCTTTGATGATCTTCATCGGAATGCACTCCCAGGAATCCCAGTTCCAGAATAAATGTTTGTTTTGTTCGATAAAGTTCATCTTTATGTCCAAATACCTCCATTTTGTTCACGCGTTCAGTGGAGTAATCCAAATCCACTGTGCTCGCGCAGTGAGTTCAGACGAAAAGTCGAAAAAGTTATATTTCAGTTTGTAGAAACGTCAAACGATGTATAGAATCAATCTTTAGGATGTTTTTATCATAAATCTTCCATCATATTCCAACCGGACGATTCCTTTGTCTTCAAAAAAGAAAAGGAACACAGCTAACTCTCATGTGAGCGTGCGCCACTGAGCTCATGTCATTTTCTCAGTCATCTGATTCCAATGGCTCTTATTCTCTCCCCATTCACAGTAGAAGCATGAAACAACGTTATTAAGACTGTTGACATCTAGTGGAAGTCTTAGAAAGTGCAAAATGACCCCATTGACACTGTATACTGGATAGGGAATCACTTGAAAAACTACAAACCTCAGATTTCCACACTTCCTGGTTGGATTTCTTCTCAGGTTTTTGCCTGCCATATGAGTTCTGTTATACTCACAGACATCATTCAAACAGTTTTAGAAACGTCAGAGTGTTTTCTATCCAAATCTACTAATAATATGCATATCCTACCTTCTGGGCCTGAGAAGCAGGCAGTTTACTACGGGCACGCTTTTCATCCGGACATCAAAATACTGCCCCCTACCCCGATGAAGTTAATTTCGGAATAGTTGGCAAGGAAGTTAGTCCAAAATATTTCAAAAACTCAAAACATTGTAGTTGGGACAAATCAATAATAAACCCTAAACCTCAACTAAATCTTGTAATAAATAATGTGGAAATTGAGTAAGTTGAGGTAACTAAACTGCTTGGAGTAACCCTAGATTGTAAACTGTCATGGTCAAAACATATTGATACAACAGTAGCTACGATGGGGAGAAGTCTGAACCTAATAAAACGTTCTCTTCCTTGTTAACAAGACTATCAATCGGGTAGATCCTACATACTCTAGTTTTGTCGCAGCTGGACTATTGTTCAGTCGTGTGGGACCTCTGAAATTACAATTTGCTAGGAACAGGGCAGCACGGCTGGCCCTTACATGTACACGGAGAGCTAACATTAATATGTAAATCTCTCATAGCTCAAAGTGGAGGAAAAATCGACTTCATCACTAGTTGTTTTTGGAAGAAGTGTTGATATGCTGAATGCATGAGCTGTCTGTTTAAACTACTAGCACACAGCTCGGACACCCATGCATACCCCACAAGACATGCCACCAAAGGTCTCTTCACAATCTCCAAGTCAAGAACAGACAAAGGGAGGTGTACAGTATTACATCAGGTAACTGATGCAAGCAGTAGAATCATATATATAAAAAAGATAAAAATACACCTTATGGAACAGTGGGTACTGCGAAGAGGCACACAGACAGGCACACATACACATGATAACACACTCACTACTCTATACACACATGTATTTTGTATTGTAGATACTGTATGAAATAGTAGAGTAGTAGCCTGAGGGAACACACTTAATGTGTTGTGAAATGTAATGTCATGTAATATTTTAAATAACTGCCTTAATGTTGCTGGACACCAGGAAGAGTATGGGGATCCTTAATAAATACAAATAAAACATTTTTCTGGACACAACTTACAGTAAACATGACTAGGCTGGCTTGTCTCATCAGTTTACCTGTATAGTAATACATAAGAGGTGTCCTTCTCTGAGCAATAACCACCTTTTACAAAATGTACTTCATTTTTTAAACGTTGAGTATTGCTATATAACCTGAAAACCATATACTTGCCTCCAAGTCAAAATGTACAACAGTAGGGTTTTAAAATACCTCTTAGCAGGAACACTCAGATCAATCATGTTTTTCTGATCTCAAGTTGAGAAGTTACAGCTTAACAGACACTTGAGATCAAGAGAGTGGGCCTCCTATGCAGCGGCCACAGCGCTGCTCACAACCTCCCAGGTGCCCACTTGCCTACCCCGCTAAAATGTTACCAAATCTAACACGAGTCGACAAGACTGCCGGATCACCCTATGTGTAACGTTAGTCGTACAAGGCGATGTTCTGGCTTTTACCACTGCTTTATTGTTATAGCCTTTCTGCAACATGAGCTTCTTTGAAGCAGTGTGACACGAGGAGAGGAGAAAAGAAGAGGAGGAGAAAAGAGATGAAGAGTCAAATCACAGAGACACTTCTGTGTCTACCGTAAAGCTTGACCACTAAACCTTTGAAACCCTGGCCGGCTGTACCGCTTTATTACAAGTGGCAATGAAAAAAGAGAATGATGAGAAATTATGCACAGATGTGACTTCTACAATGGATTTGATCCTCTTCCTCAATATCCTCTCTCCCCTGTCTCTGAAAGGCTTGACAGCCCAGAGATTGGCTGTGGTCTGTATATGCATCCCAAATGGCACCCAAGTCCCTACGTAGTGCACTACTTTTGACCAGAGCACTATATAAGGAATCTGGTACCATTTGGGACACGTCCTGCTGTGCATCTATTTGTTGCTACTCGTCCCTCTCCCTTAATGTGCCAGGTGTATCCTACAACAGCGTCTCAGTCTCACAGTTAAATCCCAGAGCTACAGAAACCCCCTCCTTCTCAGGCTGCCATTACAAAGAGCATCCAAAGGAAATGAAATATGTAGCTCTGGCTGTACAGGATCTAAATAACATGTGAGATGAATTACGCCGTTTCCTCCGCTTTACCTCTCTGTCTCTGATCTGTCTGGCTACAAGCCTCCTCCGCCTCTCTCATCATCACTTCAGATTTGGTTCACTCACCATTAAAATCACATTGATGTGCATTCCCTGTTATTGGACCTGTGTGTGTGTGTGTGTGTGTGTGTGTGTGTGTGTGTGTGTGTGTGTGTGTGTGTGTGTGTGTGTGTGTGTGTGTGTGTGTGTGTGTAATTAAGTCAGTTGGATGGAGCGAAAGGGTCTAATCAAATACCTGTTCAGCTATATTTGGGATCATGAGGATGAATTAAACCTTACATATACCTTCTGACCAAACCCTAGAGAACCTTCTGTTGATATTGGCAAGACAGGGAAAGTCTCACGCCCTGACCATAGAGAGCCTTTTTTATTCTCTATTTTGGTTAGGTCGGGGTGTGACTGGGGGGGGGGGGGTGTTCCTTTCTAGGTGTTTTGTTTCTATGTTGGCCTGGTATGGTTCCCAATCAGAGGCAGCTGTTTATCGTTGTCTCTGATTGGGGATCATATTTAGGCAGCCATTTCCCCACTGTGTTTTGTGGGATCTTGTTTCTGTGTAGTTGCCTGTGAGCACTGCATTTGCTTCACGTTTCGTTTGCTGTTTTGTGCGTTTCACGAATAAAGATGTGGAACCCAGATCACGCTGCGCTTTGGTCTGTCTCTCCACACAAGCGTAACAGAAAGACTGTAGAATGCCTGCATATCTGCACTCAATCACTATGTGAAGAGGCACACATTCAACTGATTTGAACTAATTATACTGTATGTCTATGGAAAGTACTAAGTATATTTGAGTACTCTAGTCTAGAGTGATCTCACTGTAGGAAAAATGGGTTAGATGTACATGAGGAGTCCTCTATGTTGCAGTGACATGTACTCATGGATGCCAAGGAAATCCAAGCTTCCCCAAAAAATTGACCAAGATAAAAAAAAAAAAAGACAATCATTTTACTTTCGTCTCTCTGTGTTTCATAAATTTCCTTCAAACTCTTATTTAAAAATTGAATAAAAACATTTCCTCATCAATCTACACAAAATACCCCAAAATACCCAACAATTTTACTTTCGTCACTCTGTGTTTCATAAATTTGCTTCAACTCGCAAGAGGCTGAATGTACAGTGCATTCGGGAAGTATTCAGACCCCATTAGTTTTTCCACATTTTGTTGTGCTACAGCCTTATTTTAAAATTGAATAAAAAAAATAAAAAATTCCTCATCAATCTACACAAAATACCCTATAATGACAAAGCAAAAACTGTTTTTATAGATTTTCTAAAGTTTGGGGTCACTTAGAAATGTCCTTGTTTTAATCATTAAAATAACATCAAATTGATCAGAAATACAGTGTAGACATTGTTAATGTTGTAAATGACTATTGTAGCTGGAAATGGCAGATTTTTTATGGAATATCTACATATGCGTACAGAGGCCCATTATCAGCAACCATCACTCCTGTGTTCCAAAAGCACAATGTGTTCGCTAATCCAAGTTTATCATTGTAACGGCTGTTGTATGTAGTGGACCAAGGCGCAGTGGGTTGAGTGCTCATATTTACTTTTATTGAACACTTAATCACAAAACAAGAAAAAGAACGAACGCACAAACAGTCTTGCAGGCTAAACACAGCAGTGCAAAAACAACTTCCCACAAAAGACAGGTGAAAAAAGGGCTACCTAAGTATGACTCCCAATCAGCAACAACGATGTACAGCTGTTCCTAATTGAGAGCCATACCAGGCCAACAAAGAAATACACAACATAGAAAAACCATAGAAATACAAAACAAGAACATTACCGAAAAACCCCGGAACAAACACCCCTCTTACATAAATACATATCCCAACAAACCCCGAACCACATAAAACAAACACCCCCTGCCTGATCAAATTGATCAGAAATACAGTGTAGACATTGTTAATGTTGTAAATGACTTTTGTAGCTGGAAACGGCTGATTTTTTATGGAATATCTACATAGGCGTACAGACGCCCATTATCAGAAAAAATCACTCCTGTTTTCCAATGGCACATTGTGTTAGCTAATCCAAGTTAATCATTTTAAAAGGCTAATTGATCATTAGAAAACCCTTTGCAATTATGTTAGCACAGCTGAAAACTGTTGTCCTGATTAAAGAAGCAATAAAACTGTCCTTCTTTACACTAGTTGAGTATCTGGAGCATTTGCATTTGTGGGTTCGATTACAGGCTTAAAACGGCTAGAAACAAAGAACTTTCTTTTGAAACCCATCAGTCTATTCCATGTGAGAAATTGCCAAGAAACTGAAGATCTCGTACAAAGCTCTGTACTACTCTCTTCACAGAACAGCGCAAAATGGCTCTAACCAGAATAGAAAGAGAAGTGGGAGGCCCCGGTGCACAACTGAGCAAGAGGACAAGTACATTAGAGTGTCTAGTATTGAGAAACAGATGCCTCACGAGTCCTAAACTGGCAGCTTCATTAAATAGTACCCACAAAACACCAGACTCAACGTCAACAGTGAAGCGGCGACTCCGGGATGCTGGCCTTCTAAGGCAGAGTTCCTCTGTCCAGTGTCTGTGTTTTTTTGCCCATCTTAATATTTTCTTTTTATTGGCCAGTCTGAGATATGGCTTTTTATTTGCAACTCTGCCAAGAAGGTCAGCATCTCGGAGTGTTGTTTCCAGCTACAATAGTCATTTACAAAATTAACAATGTCTACACTATATTTTTGATCAATTTGATGTTATTTTAATGGACATAAAATGTGTTTTTCTTTCAAAAACAAGGACATTTCTAAGTGACCCCAAACATTTGAACGGTAGTGTATGACATTTTTTACATAAGTATTCAGAACCTTTGCTATGAGACTCAAAATTGAGCTCAGGTGCATCCCTTTTCCATTGATCATGATTGAGATGTTTCTACAACTTGATTGGAGTCCACCTGTGGTAAATTCAATTGACTGGACATGATTTGGAAAGGCACACACCTGTCTATATAAAGGTTCCACAGTTGACAATGCATGTCAGAGCAAAAACCAAGCCATGAGGTTGAAGGAATTGTCCGTAGAGCTCCGAGACAGGATTGTGTCGAGGCACAGATCTGGGGAAGGGTACCAAAACATTTCTGCAGCATTGAAGGTCCCCAAGAACACAGTGACATCCATCAATCTTAAATGGAAGAAGTTTGGAACCGCCAAGACCCTTCCTATAGCTGGCCACCCGGCCAAACGGAGCAATCGAGGGGGAAGGGCCTTGGTCAGGGAGGTGACCAAGAACCCGATGGTCACTTTGACAGAGCTCCAGAGTTTCTCTGTGGAGATGGGAGAACCTTCCAGAAGGACAACCACCTCTGCAGCACTCCACCAATCAGGCCTTTATGGTAGAGTGGCCAGACGGAAGCCACTCCTCAGTAAAAGGCACATGACAGCCCACTTGGAGTTTGCCAAAAGGCACCTTAATAACTCCACATGAGAAACAAGATTCCCTGGTCTGATGAAACCAAGATTGAAGTATTTTAGCCTGAATGTCAAGCGTCATGTCTGGAGGATTCCTGGCACCATCCCTACGATGAAGCATGGTGGTGGCAGCAGCAACATACGGTGGGGATGTTTTTCAGTGGCAGGGACAGGGAGAGTAGTGAGGTTTGAGGGAAAGATGAACGGAGCAAAGTACAGAGAGATCCCTGATGAAAACCTGCTCCGGATGTCTGACTGGGGCAAAGGTTCACCTTCCAACAGGACAACGACGCAAAGCTCACAGCAAGACAATGTACAAGTGGCTTCGGGACAAGTCTCAGAATGTCCTTGAGTGGCCCAACCAGAGCCCGGACTTGAACCCGATCAAACATCTCTGGAGAGACCTGAAAATAGCTGTGCAGCAACGCTCCCCATCCAACGTGTGCCAAGCTTATAAGTGTCATACCCAAGAAGACTCGAGGCTGTAATCACTGCTAAAGGTGCTTCAACAAATTACTGAGTAAAGTGTCTGAATAATTACGTAAATGGCATATTTCAATTATTTATTTATTTTTACATTTACAACTATTTCTACAAACCTGTAATTCATTTTAGAATAAGGCTGTAACATAACAAAATGTGGAAAAATTCAAGTGGTCTGAATACTTTCCGAATGCACTGTATCTCACCAGAGAAAGAATCTGAGCGAATGAAACAGTGCCTTCTGTCTCAGTATGTTTGACACCATTTATCTGATGCTGTCTGGTCAGAAAGAGTATAACATTGTTGCCGCCTGTAGCATTGAATGCAATGGAAGCATTTGCATTTGCCCTCCCTTGATAAAAAGTTGATAAAATAATAATCAATCAGCGTTGAGCTAAACTGAGTGAGACCAATCACATCAAAGACGAAGTGTCATTATTGACAGAAAAACTAATATTGTTGCATCTCATTGTGTTGTTGTCCTCCGGTGGCTACTTAGCTAAAATTGTCCTTTTCCTAAATTCGCCAAGGATGGAGACAGGGATTTGAACTTAATTCTCAGTACTGGCCAATGATTATAACGGCGATTCTGATCCACCCATAAATTCATACATTGTGCCCCTGGTCTGAGAGGATGGAAGTTCTAGATATAGTATGCTAATCCTAACTAGCTGGCCGGGTGTATCGTTGCCCATGAAAGGAATTTAGGCTAGTGAGCAAGTATTTTAGCCAGGTAGCCTAGGACTACAAAAACTAAAAGCGTGTACTGTATTACAGCGTCATAGACCGTTTAGGCAACATGAAAGAGGAGGATGGCATTGGCATTTCTCTACAAGTAGGGTGAGAGTAGGGTTGTGGTGGTCATTACATTTTGTCAGTTGGTGTTTGCCAAGCAAATAACTGCCGGTCTCACTGTAATTGACCGTTAATTAACAAAAATACATTTAGTATCGCCTAGCGATACTTCCACGCATAGCCTTCAAGAAGAAAACGTAGTCTATTTCAGAAGAACAGAATAGCATCCTCTGAGTTGTCCTTATGTTAGGCTCTGATCTAGCTATGCCAAATGGCTGTGGGCTCCATATTTTATTTAGCAGACAAGATTTGCTTAGAATTCAATGGCAATATTATTGTTACGTTCACTGTCCTCAAACTCCCTGTCATATATAAGCCAAGGCGCAGCGTGCCGGTAATTCCACATTCTTTTATTGAAGTGAAACTGAACAAAACAAAAACCAGGTAAGCAGAATTGAAAGTGACACAACTGAGGCACACACAAAACACACACAGAAAATAATAATTACCCACAAATACAGGTGGGGAAAAGGCTGCCTAAGTATGATTCCCAATCAGAGACAACGATAGACAGCTGCATCTGATTAGGAACCATACTTGGCCAAACAAAGAAATACATGACATAGAATGGCCACCCCACATCACACCCTGACCTAACCAAAATAGAGGAAATAAAACATCTCTCTCAGGTCAGGGCATGACAATTATATTATAACTTATAGTATGAAGAGTACAACTGAACATAGCTGAATAAAATAGAAAGGATATTTTCTCCAAACGATTTGAGAGAGTGCAAAATATTCTATGTTGAGCGGTTAACAAAGAAACAGGTCCTCCTATATGCAACTTTAGTTGTGATACAAACATTAGGCTATATGTTTAGATTTTTAACACGTTCTTAGACTGCATGATGCGACTCTAATGATGATTTGAAAAAAGTTGTATGCAAGGCATGAGCTCTGCTTTGTTTTTTGCACAGGCTGCACACTGTTCATCAGTCTCTCATTCACAATTTGACAAGCACCTGATAATGCCTCGAATTTCTCGGTGGCATCCCCTTTGTGTGACCATAATGCCCCCTAAAACAATCAATGCCTTTTGAGACCAGTGGCCGTTGTGCCCTTGGGGTGAATACAGTGGCGATTTTAGCATGTTGGTGGGGCAAAAATTTGTAAAATGGGGGATGCATGCCAGCATAGCCATTACACAACACTAAACAAACATTAATTGCACTATAACGGTGACAAAGGTCTCCAACAGCAGAGTCCCAACAGCAGTCCCAATACCTTACCACTGCTACACCTGGCTATCAATGGAGCCTTGTTTGGCAGCAAAACAGTTCAATCAGACTAATTTACTGCCTTTTAAAAAACCATAGCTGATATGGCTGACTTGCTAAACAAATGTGGTTTATACTGACAATTGAGATGTACAAACTTTGGCATAAGGGGACGACGATCGGATAAGAGGCAATTCGTGATTTCGATTAAGACATTAATGAGCGAGCTAGGACGGACGTAATCAATATAACTATTTGTTCAGCACTTTTGAAATGTAGAGCGACAGAATTCAGAACATGGGCCGTTCTTACAGAATTCTCCTTGAACACCAAGTCAGAACAGTAGGATAAATAAAGGGGCATATAAGCAGACAATGAAAGCTATTACAATATTCAATGATTACATTTCTATAAAACAGGCTACATGTGCACCAACAAGTCAGAACAGTAGGTGTAATTAAGAGGGGAAAAGGGACCAAATTAATAGAGTGAGGCATATGGGCTACTAACAGCTTACTACACAACATACACTTAGTATTACTTTCTTAGCTACAGTATACATATCTCCCTGGTACATTACATAATTTATGCAGCAAGACATTTTTGGACTCACCTTGTTGTGTTGTGCTTACTTGAACAGGAAGATGGCTTGGTGGTCCTTCTTGGGTTAATTTTGTTATCAAATTGTAAAAAAAAAAGTAATTCTCTGCTGGATTTATGGTGCTTTCCAGACAACTGGGAAGTCTAGAAAGAGGCCCGACTTGGATGACCATTCAAAAGTATTTTCCCAGTCGGAGCTCGTTTTTTCCCCCGAGTTCCCAGTTGTTTTGAACTCACTGAAGTCAGATTTCCCTGTTCCATGTTTCCAGTTGACAGCATGCCCAATGTTGAATGTTTATGGTTTTAAGCTTGGAAAAGAGACCCTTAAACCCAGACTTGTGATCACACACCCACTCCACTGAATAGCATGCTAGTGATTGGGATGCAATGCTTGCAGTTAGCCACTGATTCTTTTCATTATTTATCTTCATATTACAAGGATTTAAAAGGATTTGCCAGTAGATCGTTGACTTGATTAATGATGATGACTGCTAGCTAAGATTTTGAAAGTATGATGAAAACATGATCAGTTCAATCAAAGCTACTGTAGATATAACGTGATTTGACGTCATTTTATCTGTGGTCAATGACCTTGAGCCTTCTTGGATGGGCAATTTTAATGTAACTATGGCAGCACCCAAGGGGCTTGAATTTTTTAGCTCTACCTTTAGATTTGGCGGTGACGTAGTGTCCCCATGAGTGACAGAACACTGAGACAATCACGGCGCAACTAGAGAACATTATGAAATAACATGCAAAACAGTCAACACCCCCCCCCCCCCAAAAAAAAAAAATACAATTTTTTTTTAAGCTAAAAAGAGCCCCACCTGCCTTGAATGACGGGTCGCCACTGGCTGTATATGCTAATTATAATTCCCTTCTCCCGGCTGTGTGCTCCGAAGCACCTCTCACTCTCTCAGATATCTCAATTCTTCTTAGCCAATGCCCGTCAAGTGATAGGTTCCTTCTCACAGACTACAAGTGAAAACAGACACATCGGGGACACAACTGCACGTGTCCTTATCGGAGGGGCATATTGAAGATGTTGTAAGAACTGTCCACATTTACTTTCCGTCAGCCAACAAGATGAGTAGGCCTAATGAACAGCAAAAGCATATGTCAATCTACGATCCCCCATAGTACAAAAGTTGACCTATTCTGGGCAAGAAATAAATATTTCAAACATAGTCTAGAACAGGGATACGGTAGATCCCAAATTAATACAACCACTAGCATAAAAAAACCTTGTAAAAGCAATGAAGCTGACGCAACAGATCAGAACGTGTAACTTAAAATCTTGATAAACTATTAAGCTATTTCTTCCTTCACATTATAAGAGCAGAAATATGCACACGGCAGTAGGCTATAAGTGCGAATGATCCAAAATGCAATCAGTGGGAAAACCATTCTCAAAAGTGACCTCAAATGTGATTATGCATGTAAAGCTTTTATTATAAAGTTACATTTTTATGGTGAAAATGATCTTCCTCAAACTTGAAACTCTTGCGCTGCGTATGTAGCCAGTTAGGCTCTACACCCGTTGTAAAGCAGATTAATGTGCTTAATTTTAAGAAGTTATTTGGCCACTTTAGTTGTTATACAAACTTTATCAAAACATATAGGCCTATGGGCTAGGCTACATGAGGTGTGCGACTATGATTTGAAAAAGTCACCAAAAAAAGGCATGCGCTGTTTCTTTCCTTACTGCACACAAACTGGGCATAATTCACAAGTGATAGGCTAATATTATCACCCATCAGACTATTCTTGATTTAATCTTGTCTTTACATATACTAAATAATGTATGTGTGAAATTTGTTTTGATTTAGAATGGACCATTATCATGCATCTATGTGTCATCTATGCAAATGTTTCTGTTTTCTCACGCAATTGCATAGCCTATAGAAATGTTATGCAACATGAGCTCATGGGCTCTCATGAAGTGTTTGATTAGATTTTAAATCACATTTGCATTGATGTCAGAGTGATTAGAGGGACAATAGAGTGCTGAGTACCAGGCAGTTAGCACGTTTGGTAGGCTACTAATGACCATCAGCAGCATCAGAGCTTGGAGAAGCCTAAACGTCATTACTCGTGTCCTACGGAGTGAAGGTAATGCGGTCACCGTCACCATAACATCCCTGTGAGTCTACATGTTTTTTCTGCACACACACACACACACACACACACACACACACACACACACACACACACACACACACACACACCACACACACACACACACACACACACACACACACACACACACACACACACACACACACACACACACAAATCAGTACCATGAACAGCCACATCATATTTAGCTTACGTTGATTTGACTAAATCATTTTGGTATCTTTTAGTTGTCACTGTATTAGACTAAGCATAGGTGATTAGATGATGTTGCAATGGTGCTGGAATAGTTGCAACCTGTTACTTGCGGTAACTCTCCAAATCAACAGTTGTTTAGAGGTCCGAAAATGTCGGCAACATTACTTTGCTTGACCATGCTGTAGGTCATGTAACTGTTTGTTACATGCAATATGTTTTGTGGACTTCACCGGACAGATATTTCTCTCCGGTTTTGTAATGAAACAAATGTGGAATTGCTATACGGCATTGTTTTAAGAAGGTCATACCAAGGATCATTTTGCTATTTCATTTTGAATTTTAAGACCCTTAAAGTATCCCCAAAAATCTGTTTGTATTTGCTGAACATTTTTTTTGGCCTTAGTGCTATTAGTCCATACAAATGCATTAAATAACACCGGCTGCAACTGGGAGACCCATGAGGCGGCGCACAATTGGCCCAGCATTGTCCGGGTTAGGGGAGGGTTTGGCCAGCAGGGATGTTCCTGTCCCATCGCGCGCTAGCGACTCCTGTGGTAGGCCGGGCGCAATGCACGCTGACACGGTTGCCAGGTGTACGGTGTTTCCTCCGACACATTGGTGCGGCTGGCTTCCGGGTTAAGTGTGCTTTGTGTCAAGAAGCAGGTGCGGCTTGGTTGAGTTGTGTTTCAGAGGACGCACGGCTCTCGACCTTTGCCTCTCCCGAGTCCGTACGGGAATTACAGCGATGGGACAGGACTGTAACTACCAATTGGATACAATGAAATTGGGGAGAAAAAGGGGTAAAATATATATAAAAATGCATTAAATAACACATTCTCTAAATGGAACAACAGTTAGTCCCCCGCAAAAAAATCTAAATGAAGTTTGATCTGAATTGTTTGTCCTTTTTTACAACCCCTTGTTTTTGGCACTAAACAGTGTCTATATACAATATACTTCAATATTTTCTTTTACCAGTACCGGGGGATCTTCAGAGCAGTCTTGTGAGGCCTGTGGGGGTCCTAGATCAAAACAACCCTCATGTTCATGTTTGTGAGATTCTCACCTTTGCATAGAGAGGTAGACCAATTTTTGGGATGTTTCATGGTCTGACATATACCGCTCTAGCTCTGTCACCTTTCACAGCGGATGCGGTGGATTGAGATGCATCCAATCCAAACAGATAGCTTAAACGGATGGATTTTTTTTGGCCGATTTCTGTGCTTATTAGATATCCACAAGAGCGCCGACATCGACCTTGGTGGGTTATATAGGGAGCCAATTTATTTTCAGCACTTTTATTTCCATGACTGATCAAATCTAATGTTATCATGGCTCTCCGTTGTCCCTCTGCAGCAGAAATATGGTGAGCAATACGTTTTGAACATCGAATCGCAATAAAATCACATTATCGAATGACAATACATATAGAATCGTGAGAATTGCAATACATATCGTATCAACACCTAAGCGTCGGAATAATATCGTATCGTGAGGTCCCTGGCAATTCCCAGCTCTAGTTTTTACCTGCTGAGAAGTTAGCTAGCTCAACTAAATTTAGCAGGAGTTGCAGATCTGTAATATTGTCCTCCAGGCCAATTAATAATGCTAGGAAATGAGTCCTTTATACAGTCTGCACTCCCCGATGTCCTTGATTTAAATCATTAAACTGATAAGGTATTCAAGGGGAGTCGAGGCCTGTTCCTCCTATTCTAATTATAACTAGGTGGAGGTCTGGAGGAAGGTGAGGGTGGAAGTCAGTCATCTGAATGGACTTGTCCACAAAGTCCTCTCCTTTCCTCTCCTCTCCACTCCTCTCATCTGCACTTTAATGTAGAACAAGCACCGGTCATTAACATTTTAAATGACCCAGGATGAGGTTGTGAGTTCTCCTCTGTGAGATTGGGAAAGAAGGTGGGGACTGAGAGGAGGACAGGATGCATTGGTATGCAGGGCAAGTGTGGCATACATGACAATGTCAACGTCAACACATTGAAATGACAAGCTGGGAAGATGGAGCAGGGAGAGAGAGGCTGTAACTCGGAGCAGCTTAGAGACGAAGACATAATCCTTTTAGCGTACGTTCAACAATAATATAGAGATAATTATTGTGGAAATGTCATGGTTTTATCGCAAAACAGCCATACTGTGAGAAATGCAATTTCCCCCTCCGATTATATATGTGACAACGGTTTTAAATGGAGTCATTTACACAAGTAATTTCAAATGCATTTTGGGAAATGTGTTGTAGTAGGCCATCTTCATTCTGAGCGCCTAAATGTCTGCTCGCATACAATCACACACACATGCACGCACACATAGACAATCTAAATATATTGCTTTAGTAAATGGGTTGTATTGATTAAACATTCATTGGTTTAGTATATCCCTAAACGCCATTTACTAATGCAAAACACATTGATTTAAAACCACAACGAGATGCCATTAATTGTTGCTAAATACAAAGTTGATTTAATAGGTTAATATTAGTGGTTAATCAATGGAAAACAATATTTCAACGTTACTGGGTTGTTCCACAAAATGAGTCCCTTTTGGGTAGTGTAAATGTTTGTTTTAACCTCATTTTAATATTTTGTCATGAAGAGCACATGGTCAACTCAATAGAAAACATGTTTTCACATCTCAAGAGATTAAATCAAAATCTTTAACTGCCTAGTAAGTGCCAAATAAAGTAACAGTGTTGACAATTTTATCTTAAATCAGCCAATAATGGAAGGGGGAATGGAAGCTTGTAGTATGCATTGGCTGATTTAGGATGGTAATTGAATGCACGCTTCACAAAAATAGATACATTGTTTAAACATTTCTAGCAGGTCTATCTTTGGGTAACAGGCAGTGGCGTAGCGGAGGTATATGCCTTATACAAACTTTTTTTCCCTGTGGGCATTGCATATACTCTTAATCCCCACTGATGCGTATCAAAGCAGTGTAGTGGAGATATACACTGTATCAATTACTAAGGCTGATGGAACAGATCAGAATATTTAGCTTAAAATATTGATAAACTATTATTTGTTGACATTTTAATCGCAGCAATGTGCACACGGAGGTCAGCCTACACGTAAATGTTCCAAAATGCAATTTTAGTAAAACATTGTAAAACGCAAACTGCACATGCAAGCGGTTTCATGGACAGAGATGGAAATATCCATTCAAAATGTAAAGATGCAAAAACTAATCATGGGATTCTAATATGACTAGGATAATACCTTTGACTGCTAGACAATATGCAGTAACAGGAGAGCGCATATTAGGATGTGTTTATAAAATATATTTCCCTCAACACTTCTATGGTTGGATTTTTCCTTGGCTACTTTGAAGCAACATAATATGAAGTAAAACATCCAGGTTTCAAACAATTAAGGAGCAGGAAAAATATAGCTATGCTAATGATAGGCCAAACTGTCTTCTGGTAGATGGAAAGGCTTTCCCAAAAGCCTTCTCAATTAAATGTTAACTAGCTACAAAGTAGCCTATGCCTACTTGGCAGAATGATATCATGATTTGTTGCATCAATCCAGTGGCCAGTGGTTTTGCAAAGTCAACCTCATGTGCGTTACAGAAACACAGCTAACCAAACATCAGTGCTAGCTGCCTGCGCAGTTACATTTACGTCATTTAGCAGACGCTCTTATCCAGAGCGACTTACAATTGAATTTTAAAGGGTAACAAAAATGTATTTTGATTTTCCCCAGACCTCAAAAGTGGTCTCCTGATGTGCTTTAAGCATTATTGTGAACATCCAATTTTGTTGCTTTGCTATAAAAAAATGTAAACATTGAGAACGAACCCCCCCGCCGCCCCCCCCCCCCCCCCCCCAAAAAAAAATATGAATTTCTGACTCAGTTGACAGCCTTATTTATCTATTTCAATAGTAGACCTACTGTTAACCTACAGTACAGCATGGGCTCTGGGGGCCCAGAAATAATTTAACTGAAAGTTAGGGCATATCGGTGAACAAATGGCATGGTCAGAGCTACGACGGTGCCAGTGCAATGAGTGGAGTTTACTCAGGTGTTTAAAAGTGCATATCAGTCCCGAGAGCTTAATGCTTCTTAGGTAATTCTTTATTCGTTTTAGTTTAGAAAACAATCTCTCTGCAGAAGCGACAGTTACAGGGATAGTTAAAAACAGCTTGATTGGACCAAAAGGCTTCTCAACACTTTTTACCCGCAAGCCATAAGACTCCTGAACAAGAAATCAAATGGCTACCCGGACGATTTGCATTGTCCCCTCCTGCCCCCAACCCCTCTTTTACGCTGCTGCTACTCTCAATATGCATAACTATACATTCATGTACATACTACCTCAATTAGCCCGACTAACCAGTGCCCCTCGCACATTAGCTACCCACACTATCTGCGTTGTGTCCCACCACCCGCCAACCCCTGTTTTACGCTACTGCTACTCTCTGTTTATCATATATTCATAGTCACTTTAACCATACCTACATGTACATACTACCTCAATTAGCCCAACTAACCGGTGCCTGTATATAGCCTCGCTACTGTATATAACCTCGCTACTGTTATTTTTCACTGTCTTTTTACTGTTGTTTTTATTTCTTTACTTATCTATTGTTCACCTAATACCTATTTTTTACTTAAAAATCGCACTGTTGGTTACGGCCTGTAAGTAAGCATTTCACTGTACCTGTTGTATTCGGCGCACGTGACAAATAAACTTTGATTTGATTTGATTGCCGTAGCAACATGAGGGAGACTGGGCAAAAGGGAGTGGTGCTTCATATAAGCAGTTCTGCATCTTTAAATGAGCCTCTCATTCTCTTTAATTGCAGGCCTCAACACATTACAGAAAGAGATTAACTGTATAGGAAGCTCTGGGGACAGGTGGTTTGGATACTGGACATCCAATAAATTAGCAGACTCAAACAGATATTATATTTGGTGGACAACAATAGTGAAAAAGAGACACAGACAGGAACATAGAGATAGATGCAGCAAGGAATACTTCGGGAGAAATGTTAGGCTATTTGATGTGTTTATAAAAAGTTTATAAATAGCAGCTACACTGAACAAAAATATTTATGCAACATGCAAACATTACAGTTCAAATAAGGAAATCAGTCAATTGAAATTCATTCATTAGGTTCAAATGTATGGATTTCACATGACTGGAAATACAGATATGCCTCTGTTGGTCACAGATATCTTATAAAAAAGGTAGGGGCGTGGATCAGAAAACCAGTCAGTATTTGCCTCATGCAGCGCGACACATCTCCCTCACATAGAGTTGATCAGGCAACTCTCACGTAGAGTTGTGGCCTGTGGAATGTTGTCCCACTCCTCTTCGCGAAGTTTCTGGATATTGGCAGGAACTGGAAGACACTGTCGTACATGTTTCTCCAGAACATCCCAAACAAGCTCAATGGGTGGCATGTCTGGGAAGGATGCAAGCCATGGAACAACTGGGAAATCTTCAGCATCCAGGAACTGTGTACAGATCCTTGCAGCATGGGTCTGTGCATTACCATGCTGAAACATGACGTGATGGCGGTGGATGAATGGCACGACAATAGGCCTCAGGATCTTGGCACGGTATCTCGGTGCATTCAAATTGCCATCAAAAAAATGCAATTGTGTTCGTTGTTCATAGTTTATGCCTGCCTATAGCATAACCCCACCGCCACCATGGGCACTCTGTTCACAACGTTGACATCAACAAACTGCTCGCCCACATGACGACATACATGTCGTCAGCCATCTGCCCAGTACAGTTGAAAATGGGATTCAAACATGAAGAGCACACTTCTCCAGCATGCCAGTAGCCATCAAAGGAGAGCATTGGAAGTTAGTCATGACGCTGAACTGCAGTCAGGTCAAGACCCTGGTGAGGAAGATGAGCACGCAGATGAGCTTCCCTGAGACAGTTTCTGACAGCTGTCCAGGTGGCTCGTTACAGACTTTCCCGCAGGTCCTGGTCCTGGGCTGGCGTGGTTGCACGTGGTCTGTGGTTGTGAGGCCGCTTGAATGTGCTGACAAATTCTTTAAAACGATGTTGGAGGCGGCTTATGGTAGAGAAATGAACATTAAATTCTCTGGCAACAGCTCTGATGGACATTCCTGCACTCAGCATGCCAATTGCACACTCCCTCAAAACTTGAGACATCTGTTGCATTGTGTTGTGTCAAAACTGCACATTTTAGAGTGGCCTTTTATTGTCCCCAGCACAAGGTGCAGCTGTATAATGATCATGCTGTTTAATCAGCTTATTGATATGCACTACCTGTCAAGTGGATGGATGATCTTGGCAAAGGAGAAATGCTCATTTCCAGGAATGTAAACAAATTTGTGTTCAACATTTGAGAGAAAAAAGCTTCTTGTGCATATGGAACATTTCTGGGATCTTTCATTTCAGCTCATGAAACAACTCATGGACCAACACTACATGTTGCGTTTCTTTTTTTGAGCAGTTGAAATAGCAGCTCAATACTGTATATAGCTATAGATAGTAGACTACACTGCATAATGAAATAATCCATGGTAACTAGTTTTGAGAATGGACTGACAGTATTATTTGGCAAAAATAGACCGGTTTTACACACCACAAACTTCTATCCAAGGTGGGAGAGAGTGCGAGGACGGTTCATGTCATTCAGTTTTAGGTAGGCTATACAGGACAGTTGTGTATAAACAGTACAGTGTGTATACAGGGGCTTGCGAAAGTATTCACCCCCTCCTGTTTTGTTGCCTTACAACCTGGAATTAAAATGTATTTTTCAAAGTGCCTACCACTTTGAAGATGCAAAATATTTTTTATTGTGAAACAAACAAGAAACAAGACAAAAAACCAAAACTTGAACATGCATAACTAAAGCCCTGACCTCAATCCAATAGAAAATTTGTGGGCAGAACTGAAAAAGCGTGTGTGAGCAAGGAGGCCTACAAACCTGATTCAGTTACACCAGCTCTGTCAGGAGGAATGGGCCAAAATTCACCCAACTTATTCACCCAACAAACGAAAAGTTTGACCCAAGTTAAACATTTTAAAGGCAATGCTACCAAATACTAATTGAATGTGTCAACTTCTGACCCACTGGGAATGTGATGAAAGAAATAAAAACTGAAATAAATCATTCTCTCTACTAGTTTAAATGTATTTGGCTACGGTGTATGTAAACGTCCCACTTCAACTATATATATACAGTTGAATTCGGAAGTTTACATACAATTATGTTGGAGTCATTAAAACTCTTTTATCAACCACTCCACAAATTTCTTGTTAACAATCTATAGTTTTGGCAAGTCGGTTAGGACATCTACTTTGTGCATGACACAAGTTATTTTTCCAGAGTCAGGTTGGAGACCTGAGTCAACTCCTCATGCTTACCGTGGGGGGCGAGTGATCGAGCAAGCACCATGTTATGCGGGGATGCGCACTGTGTCGCCTGTGCGCAGCTACAGCCCGGTGCGCTCGGTGCAAGCTTCCCACAGTTGCCGTGCTAGAGTTAGCATTCATCCAGGAAGGATTTTGTCTGCTCAGTGTTCCTGGTCTCCGGTGTGTCTCTTCTGCCCAGGTTATCCTGCGCCAGCTCTACACATGGTACCCCCAGTTCGCCAGCACAAACCTGCGCGACCTGTTACAACGCCCCGCACTTGCCGGGCTACGGGGGTTATCCAGCCAGGACGAGTTGTGGCAGCCATAAGCTCCAGACCTCCAGTGCACCTCCACGGCCCAGTATACCCTGTGCCTGCTCCGCGCACCCGGCCTCCAGCGACGTTCCCTAGTCCAGAACTCCCAGCGACGTTCCCTAGTCCGGTGAGACCAATTCCAGCTCCACGAAAGAAGCCTCCAGTGATGATCTATGGTCCGAAGCCTGTAGACATGATCCATGGCACGAAGCCTCCAGTGATGATCAATGGCACGAAGCCTCCAGAGATGATCCATGGCCCGGAGCCTGTAAGGATAATCCATGGCACGGAGCCTGTAGGGATAATCCATGGCAAGAAGCCTGTAGGGATAATCCATGGCAAGAAGCCTGTAGGGATAATCCATGGCAAGAAGCCTGTAGGGATGATCCATGGCACGAAGCCTCCAGTGATAATCCATGGCCCGGAGCCTCCAGTGAGAATCCATGGCCCGGAGCCTCCAGTGATGATCCATTGCACAAAGCCTGTAGCGATGATCCATGGCACGGAACGTACAGCGACGCTCCCCAGTCCGGAACCTACAGCGACGCTCCCCAGTCCGGAACCTACACCGACGCTCCCCAGTCCGGAACCTACAGCGACGCTCCCCAGTCCGGAACCTACAGCGACGCTCCCCAGTCCGGAACCTACAGCGACGCTCCCCAGTCCGGAACCTACAGCGACGCTCCCCAGTCCGGAACCTACAGCGACGCACCCCAGTCCGGAACCTACAGCGACGCTCCCCAGTCCGGAACCTACAGCGACGCTCCCCAGTCCGGAACCTACAGCGACGCTCCCCTGTCCGGAGTCTCCAGCGACGCTCCCCAGTCCGGAGTCTCCAGCGTCGCTCCCCAGTCCGGAGTCTCCAGCGACGCTCCCCAGTCCGGAGTCTCCAGCGACGCTCCCCAGTCCGGAGTCTCCAGCGGCGCTCCCCAGCCCGGAACCTCTTGAGACGGCCTGCAGCCCAGAGTCTTCAGCGGCAGCCTGCAGCCCAGGATCTTCAGCGGCGGCCTGCAGCCCAGGGTCTTCAGCGGCGGCCTGCAGCCCAGGGTCTTCAGCGGCGGCCTGCAGCCCAGGGTCTTCAGCGGCGGCCTGCAGCCCAGGGTCTTCAGCGGCGGCCTGCAGCCCAGGGTCTTCAGCGGCGGCCTGCAGCCCAGGGTCTTCAGCGGCGGCCTGCAGCCCATAGACTTCAGCGGCGGCCTGCAGCCCAGAGTCTTCAGCGATGATCTACAGTCCGGTTCCTTCGACGATCCACAGTCCGGTTCCTTCGACGATCCACGGTCCGGTGGTACTAAAGCAGAGGGATCAGCGGGTGGAGCGGGGGTTACGCCCGAACCAGAGCCGCCTCCTCTGCTGGAGGATAAGGTTATGTGGACTGCATTAGAGCTGCGATAAACAGGAGTTACCCACCCTACCCTCCCTTTTATTTTTTAGGAGCATTCGGAGTCTGCACCTTTGGGGGGGGGGGGGGGGGGGGATACTGTCACGTCCTGACCATAGTAAGATGTTGTTTTCTATGGTAGAGTAGGTCAGGGCGTGACAGGGGGGTTTTGTGTTTTTCTATGTTTTCTATATCTATGTTTAGTTCTAGTTTCCTATTTCTATGTTGTTGTTTTTTGGGATGATCTCCAATTTGAGGCAGCTGGTCCTCGTTGTCTCTAATTGGAGATCATACTTAAGTAGGTTTTTTTTCCACCTGTGTTTGTGGGTAGTTATTTTCTGTTTAGTTAGTCTGTGTACCTGACAGAACTGTGCGCTTTCATTTTCTGGTTGTTATTTTGTCTTTAGTGTTTGGAGTTATAATAAATATCATCATGAGCAATCAACACGCTGCGCTTTGGTCCCCCTCTCTACGACAGTCGTTACAGGTGGACTCCATTTAAGTTCTAGAAACATCTCAAAGATGATCAATGGAAACAGGATGCACCTGAGCTCAACTTCGAGTCTCCTAGCAAGGGGTCTGAATACTTATGTAAATAAGGTATTTCTGTTTTTGCTTTATCATTGTGGGGTATTGTGTGTAGATTGCTGAAGAAAATGTTTAATTTGATAAATTTTAGAATAAGGCTGTAACGTAACAAAATGTGGAAAAAGTCAAGGGGTCTGAATACTTTCCGAAGATCCCCATATGCAATAGGGTGCCATTTGGGACGTAGGCAATGTATCTGAGCACTATAAACCATAGGCCTTCCAACTCCTCCCAACTCCTTTACACCAATCAGATGAACCCCGGAACATGCAGTATGTCAAACGCTGATTCTCCTTTTTCTCCACAATGTGATTTATCGCACCACTTTTTGACCCGCTTTACTCTTCTCTTCCCTCCCTCCCTTGCTTCTTAGATTTTGCTGTAAATTCAAATGTACGCCAATTGTGAAAAATGTCAGCCTATATTTTATGCTGGTAGAGAATTATAGATTAGTTTGATAAGGGAAATATGTGAGTTTTGAATGGAGAGGAATGTATTTCAGGGGGTTGTGTTGTGTTTTGAAGGGGTGAAAGAGTAGTATTTCGAGTGGGGGAAATAAGTTGTATATTTAGGGGGTGAGAAAGTAATGTTTTGAGGGTGTGAAAGAGTACTATTTTGAGTGGAGAGAGTAGTATTTTGAGGGGGTGAGAGTAGTATTTTGCAGTAAGTGAGTCAGTGAGAGCCGAGGCAGTGAAACAAGACCCTTCAACCCCATCAGAAAACAAAGCGGGATCCCCAGAGCCCTTCTATCTCCGCTGACCTGCCTGGCAGCCAACATATCTCACAGCCATACAGACCACACCCTTTACCATTGTTCTCTCACACTACCCTGAGTACACACACACACGCACACACACACACACACACACACACACACACACACACACACACACACACACACACACACACACACACACACACACACACAAACACTAGCATGCTTGCGCACACAAGGGACACACAACAAACACATTGTATGTTGTTTTACTCTCCTTGTGGGGACCTAAAATTAATTTCCATTCAAAATCCTATTTTCCTTAACCATAAACTTGACCCCTAAACCTAACCCTGACCTAAATTCTAACCCTAAGCCGAAAATAGCCTTTGTCTTTGTGTTGACCTGGGAAATGTACCCACAAGGCTTTACTATCCTTGTGTGGACTTTTGAAGATTTCTGGTACCCATGAGGATAGTAATACAAGTCCACATATGTGGGGACCGAAAATTAAATTTCCATTCTAAATCCTATTTTCCCTAACCATAAAACGAACCCTAATTTTAACCATAATTGTAACCTTAACCCTGAAACTAACCCGAGCCTCAAATAGCCGTTGTCCTCATGGGGACCTGGGAAATGTCCCCATGTGGGAGAATTTGCCTTGTTTTACTATCCTTGTGGGGAATTTGGGGGATTTCTGGTACCCACGAGAATAGAAAGGCACACGCGCATGCACACACTGCAATACAGAGCAGAGCAGCATTGCGCTGGCCACCTCCTCCCATTCTAGGGTCTCAGGGTTATAACAAGACCCTGAGGGCAGAGTGCTGTCAATTAGCGATAGCATCCCTCCATATAGCCATCTAGACCGTTTCCTTAATCACAATGCCTGTTGCCAAGCAACCACAATCCCATGGAACTCCTCACTCAAGACACCGTGGCCTGCTACACCCCCGAAGGCATCAAAACTCAAGACGTGTCTTGAGTGGAATGAATGGTTCAAAGGAACCCCTTTCAAAGATGCCAATGATGTCCTGGATGTATCTCGAATAAATGTTTTATGTAGGCTGATGTTTGTGTGTGTGTAGGGCAAATGGCGAGAGAAAGAACATGAGAGAAACAAATAGATGTTCTCTTCAACATTCACTCATACACTCTGATATAGTATTCAGGGCCGAGTCAAGCTGCTGTGTGGGTTTCATGTTGGACTTATGCTCAAAAGAATGTTCCCCTCGCTCTCTCACTTATTAAAATAACAAAAAGTCACAAATGTATCAGGATATATGAATTAAAAGGACATCTCTAAATTGGCAGTTCCAACAGCTGTTTGTTATCACTGCCTCTCTCACTTTTATTTTATCCAAACACTATGATCATGTTCTTTCGCTAGCTAACAGTCATTCACAGTTTTGCTACATCTTTCTTGAGGGAAAGAATGAAAAAAAGACTAAGGCTTAGATTAAATCAGATAAAGCATTAGCAGACACCCGCATAAAGGTTATTTTGGCGGTGTCAGAGGTGGAAATGCATTGGGGCCTTCAAATCAGTGAGCTGCTCTTGCATCATTGTCACGAAGCCAGACCGCCCACCTTGCATTAGAAGTTCAGAACGAGAAAGTTTAGGCTATATAGAAATAATTTAGCTGAGATTGAAAAATCGTTAAATGAAATAATTAGTATTTCTATCTTCCTAATTGAGGTGTAGATTACATCTCACATTCCAGTATTTGAACTTGTAAACAAGGCTGCATGGGATTTCATTGAACCAAATGAGTCCCACCGTAATGTTGGCACGTTTTGGACTTCTAACCCCTTTTAAACACTGTGTATTTGATTTTGCATCCGTAGAACCATTAGTCTGTGTGATTAATGGGTGCTGAGCTAGAGCGGTGTTTGTGAGACAAGGTCAAATCTCGAAGGGGTCCGGGGCTGAATATTTTTACAAAAACGTACAGTATGTAGAGTCGGAATGGTTTGAGATACAAATTATTAAAAGCTATTTATGAAAAGCCGAGACTCTAATGAACACGCACAAGCAATGTTTTGTTCTATGATGCTTATAAGCTACACAAGGGTCATTAGAAGGTAAGGGGTTATAAACATAGAATATCATAGGAAATTCCAGGACATAGTGTCTATAATACTGTAAAAAGATCACATACTGTTGAAGTCGGAAGTTTACATACACTTAGGTTGGAGTCATTAAAACACGTTTTTCAACCACTCCACAAATTTCTTGTTAACAAAATATAGTTGACAGAAGTATTTTTTCCAACAATTGTTTACAGACAGATTATTTCACTTATAATTCACTGTATCACAATTCCAGTGGGTCAGAAGTTTACATACACCAAGTTGACTGTGCCTTTATACAGCTTGGAAAATTCCAGAAAATTATGTCATGGCTTTAGAAGCTTCTGATAGGCTAATTGACATCATTTGAGTCAATTAGAGGTGTACCGGTGGATGTACTTCAAGGCCTACCTCTTTGCTTGACATCATGGAAAAATCTAAAGAAATCAGCCAAGACCCCAAATTGTAGACCTCCACATGTCTGGTTCATCCTTGGGGAGCAATTTCCAAATGCCTGAAGGTACCACGCTCATCTGTGCAAACAATAGTACCCAAGTATAAACACCATGGGACCACGCAGCCATCATACCGCTCAGGAAGGAAATGCATTCTGTCACCTAGAGATGAACGTACTTTGGTGCGAAAAGTGCAAATCAATCCCAGAACAACGGCAAAGTATCTATATCCACAGTAAAACGAGTCCTATATCAACATAACCTGAAAGGCACCTCAGCAAGGAAGAAGCCATTGCTCCCAAACCGACCCCAAAAAAAGCCAGACAACGGATTGCAACTGCACATGGGGACAAAAATCGTACTTTTTGGAGAAATGTCCTCTGGTCTGATGAAACAAAAATAGAACTATTTGGCCATAATGACCATTGTTATGTTTGGAAGAAAAAGGGGGACGCTTGCAAGCTGAAGAACACCATCCCAACTATGAAGCACGGGGGTGGCAGCATCATGTTGTGGGGGTGCTTTGCTGCAGGAGGGACTGGTGCACTTCACAAAACAAATAGCATCATGAGGACGGGAAAATTATGTGGATATATTGATGCAATATTTCAAGAAATAAGTCAGGAAGTTAAAGCTTGGTCGCAAATGGGTCTTCCAATTGGACAATGACCTCAAGCATACTTCCAAAGTTGTGGAAAAATGGCGTAAGGTATTGGAGTGGCCATCACAAAGCCCTGACCTCAATCCCATACGAAATTTGTGGGCAGAACTGAAAAAGCGTGTGCGAGCAAGGAGGCCTACAAACCTGACTCAGTTACACCAGCTCTGTCAGGAGAATGGGTCAAAATTCACCCAACCTATTGTGGGAAGCTTGTGGAAGTCTACCCGAAACGTTTGACCCAAGTTAACCTCTCGGGTAGGGGGCAGTATTTGCACGGCCGGATAAAAAACGTACCTGATTTAAATCTGGTTATTACTACTTCCCAGAAACTAGAATATGCATATAATTGTTTGATTTGGATAGAAAACACCCAAAAGTTTCTAAAACTGTTTGAATGGTGTCTGTGAGTATAACAGAACTCATATGGCAGGCAAAAACCTGAGAAGATTCCTTACAGGAAGTGCCCTCTCTGACCAGTTCTTGGCCTTCTACACTCTCTTTATTGAAAACTGAGGATCTCTGCTGTAACGTGACACTTCCTACGGCTCCCATAGGCTCTCAGAAGGCGGCAAAATGTTGAATGATGCCTTTGCAGGCCATGGCTGAAAAACAGTAGCGCATTTGGATAGTGGTCGATCAGAGAACAATGAGACTGGGGGCGCGTGCACGAGCCGACAGCATGTTTTTATTTTTTCGTCTTTGAACGAAAACAGGGTTTCCCGGTCGGAATATTATCGCTTTTTTACGAGAAAAATTGCATAAAAATTGATTTTAAACAGCGGTTGACATGCTTCGAAGTACGGTAATGGAATATTTAGAAATCTTTTGTCACGAAACACGCCGGGCGCGTCACCCTTCGTCACCCTTCGGATAGTGTCTTGAACGCACGAACAAAACAGAGGATATTTGAACATAACTATGGATTATTTTGAACCAAACCAACATTTGTTATTGAAGTAGAAGTCCTGGGAGTGCATTCTGACGAAGAACAGCAAAGGTAATCAAATTTTTCTTATAGTAAATCTGAATTTGGTGAAGGCCAAACTTGGTGGGTGTCAAAATAGCTAGCCCGTGATGGCGAGCTATCTACTCAGAATATTGCAAAATGTGCTTTTGCCGAACAGCTATTTTAAAATCGGACATAGCGATTGCATAAAGGAGTTCTGTATCTATAATTCTTAAAATAATCATTATGTTTTTTGTGAACGTTTATCGTGAGTAATTTAGTAAATTCACCGGAAGTTTGCGGTGGGTATGCTAGTTCTGAACGTCACATGCTAATGTAAAAAGCTTGTTTTTTATATAAATATGAACTTGATTGAACAAAACATGCATGTATTGTATAACATAATGTCCTAGGAGTGTCATCTGATGAAGATCATCAAAGGTTAGTGCTGCATTTAGCTGTGGTTTGGGTTTATGTGACATTATATGCTAGCTTGAAAAATGGGTGTCTGATTATTTCTGGCTGGGTACTCTGCTGACATAATCTAATGTTTTGCTTTCGTTGTAAAGCCTTTTTGAAATCGGACAGTGTGGTTAGATTAACGAGAGTCTTGTCTTTAAAATGGTGTAAAATAGTAATATGTTTGAGAAATTGAAGTAATAGCATTTCTAAGGTATTTGAATATCGCGCCACGGGATTCCACTGGCTGTTGAGTAGGTGGGACGATTTCGTCCCACATACCCTAGAGAGGTTAAACAATTTAAAGGCAATGCTACCAAATACTAATTGAGTGTATGTAAACTTCTGACCCACTGGGAATGTGATAAAAGCTGAAATAAATCATTCCCTCTACTATTATTCTTACATTTCACATTCTTAAAATAAAATGGTGATCCTAACTGACCTAAAACAGGGAATTTTTACTTGGATTAAATGTCAGAAATTGTGAGAAACTGAGTTTAAATGTATTTGGCTAAGGTGTATGTAAACTTCCGACTTCAACTGTAGTTGCTGTCACAAACTCCAAACTTCACACAGTTGTCACTAACTAGTTGGATATTAAAATATCCTAGTGAGTATAAACTATTTCTGTAATAACAGCATTCATATAAATGAGTTTTTCAGGTTTTTGCTGTGGCGGAACATTTTTAAATTGACATTTGTGAGGCGAAATACACTATTACAAACCTATAAATTATACATATAAAGATCCTAGAAATATTCCATTTGCACAAAAAGCCTATTTCTCTGAAATGTTGTGCACAAATTTGTTTACATCCCTGTTAGTAAGATCCTGACAGGTGTGGCATATCAAGAAGCTGATTAAACACAATGATCATTACACATTTGCACCTTGTGCTGGGGACAATTGAAAGGCCATTCTAAAATGTACAGTTTTGCCACACAATGCCACAGACGTCTCACGTTTTGATGAAGCATGCACTTGGCATATTGACTGCAGGAATGTCCACCTGAGCATTTAGCTATTGCTAAATAATTGAATGTTAATTTCTCCACCATAAGCCACCTCCAACGTTGTTTCAGAGAATTTGGCAGGACGTCCAACTAGCCACATAATCGCAGACCACGTGTAACCACGCCACCCCAGGACCTCCACATCCAGCTTCTTCACCTGCGGGATCATCTGAGACTAGCCACCCGGACAGCTGATGAAACTGTGGGTTTGCACAATCAAAGAATTTCTGCACAAACTGTCGGAAACTGTCACAGGGAAGCTCATCTGCGTGCTTGTCGTCCTCACCAGGGTCTTGACCTGACTGCAGTTCGGCGTCGTAACCGAATTCAGTGTGCAAATGCTGACCTTTGATGGCCACTGGCATGCTGGAGAAGTGTGCTTTTCAAGGATGAATCCCGGTTTCAACTGTACCGGGCAGATGGCATCGTGTGGGCGAGCAGTTTGCTGATGTCAACATTGTGACCAGAGTGCCCCATGGTGGCGGTGGGGTTATGGTATGGGCAGGCATAAGCTATGGACAATGAACACAGTTGCATTTCATCGATGGCAATTTGAATGCACAGACATACCATGATGAGATCCTGAGGCCCATTGTCGTGCCAGTCATCCGCCGCTATCACCTCATGTTTCAGTGCACAGCCCCATGTCACAAGGTTCTGAACACAATTCCTGGAAGCTGAAAATGTCCCAGTTCTTCCATGGCTTGTAAACTCACCAAACATGTCACTCATTGAGCATGTTTGGGATGCTCTGGATTGACATGTATGACATGACAGTGTGTTCCAGTTCCTGCCAATACCCAGCAACTTCGCAAAGCCATTGAAGAGGAGTTGGACAACATCCCACAGGCCAGAATCAACAGCCTGATTAAGTCTATGCGAAGGAGATGTGTTGCGCAGCATGAGGCAAATGGTGGTAGATACTGACTGGTTCTCTGATCCAAGCCCTACCTATTTTTAAGGTATCTGTGACCAACAGATGCATATCTGTATTCCCAGTCATGTGAAATCCATAGATTTGGGCCTAATTAAATAATTACAATTGACTGATTTCCTTATATGAACTGTAACTTAGTAAAGTCTTTCAAACATATGTATGTTGCGTTTATATCTTTGTTCAGTATAAGGGCAGGACACGCAGATAAATTAAAGTTGAAGAAATTGAAAGTCGATTTTTGCTGGGGTCTCGGATAGGGTTAATGTAACAGGCAATGTCCAATGGCAATGTCCGCAATAATGCCGGGAAGCACTTGCAGATTTGACAGCTTGAGAGCAGTTCCACCTCCACCACCATCAAAATAACCATCCGAATCCGATTGAATAGAGCCCTAAGGGTAAGTCCCAAATGGCACCCTATCCCCTTTATAGTGCACTACTATAGTGCACTACATAGGGAACAGGGTGTTTGGGATGCACTATATATCAGGATGGATGTGTTTGTTAGTGGAGAGACCTGTTTGCCCTTTAAGCAGTGTCTCAGGAGGTCTGGGTGGACTGTTGATCCTTGTGTGATTCTGCAAGCGAGAGAAGGATGAAAGCCCCATCAGAGAGATGCTAGAAGAGGGAGCTTTAAAGGCACAAACTGGGATCTGGGAATCTGTTCAATGTTTATTTCAATTCAAGTTACTCTTGATATTCATGGAAACAAGTGATGGCTTAGACTGCTTTAATACATGGGATCTAGGAATCATTCTCAAGATTCTTAAAAACAAGTAGAGTGGCTGCATACCATTTTGCTGACAAATCCTAGATTTGAGATTCAACGCAGGCAAGCTAAGCCTCTCAGACACAGAGAATGGGTGTGATGCCCGGCGCCTGCCTGCTGCCGAGTGTCATTCTCATCCCATCGCCAGCCAGCCAACTCGCTGCAGTCCCTGTTTATACCATCTCCATACTCTTAGAAAAAAGGTGCTATCTAGAGCCTAAAAGGGTTCTTTGGGTTCTTTTGGTTCCAGGTAGAACCCTTTCACCAAAGGGTTGTACATGGAACACAAAATATTTCTACCTGAAACCAAAAAGGGTTCTTCTATGGGGACACCCGAAGAATCTTTTCGTAAACATTTTTTTCTAAGAGTGCAACATTCAAAAGAGAACTGCCACTGTAATCAGTCATGTCAGCTTTGATCTTGGAGGGGAGAGGGAGAAATAATGACATGCTTTCTGGAGGTGCTCTTTTCACAATAAATGAAAGTCAAGATTACATTTGAATTTTCAGGGTAATGAGAGCTGGTCCCCCGAGGAGGAGGAAGAGGAGGAGGAGGAGCAGGAAGAAGAGAGGAACCTTGGTTCCGGTAATGCTGTTGTGGCCCTGAGGAGGAGAATGCTCTATACTGCAGTTTTCTATGGATGTTGCTCCCTCTTGCAATATAAAGGAGCTTACTGTTTACCTAATGCATTTCCACTTTGTTTCTCGTTTTGAAATGGTAATAGTCGTCCATGTGGTAAGAGCCTTTAGCCTATTGGTAATTCCGTTTAGAAAAGCTGTTTCTATCAGGGATCATCAACTACAGTACCAGTCGAAAATTTGGAAACACATACTCATTCAAGGATTTTTCTTTATTTTGACTATTTTCTACATTGTAGAATAATAGTGAAGACATCAAAACTATGAAATACACATATGGAATCATGTAGTAACCAAAAAAGTGTTAAACATCCTTTGCCTTGATGACAGCTTTGAACACGAATGGCATTCTCTCAACCAGCTTCATGAGGTAGTCAACTGGAATGCATTTCAATTAACAGGTGTGCCTTCTTAAAAGTTAATTTGTGGAATTTCATTCCTTCTTAATGCATTTGAGCCAATCGGTTGTGTTGTGACAAGGTAGGGATGGTATACAGAAGATATCCCTATTTGGTAAAAGACCAAGTCCATATTATGGCAAGAACAGCTCAAATAAGCAAAGAGAAACAACAGTCCATCATTACTTTAAGACATGAAGGTCAGTCATTGCGGAACATTTAAAGAACATTGAAAGTTTCTTCAAGTGCAGTCGCAAAAACCATTAAGCGCTATGATGAAACTAGTTCTCATGACGACCACCACAGCAAAGGAAGACCAAGAGTTACTTCTGCTGCAGAGGATAAGTTCATTAGAGTTATTGCAGCCCAAATAAATGCAGAGTTCAAGTAACAGACACATCTCAACATCAACTGCTCAGAGGAGATTGAGGGAATCAGGCCTTCATGGTAAAATTGCTGCAAAGAAACCTCTACTAAAGGACACCAATAATAATAAGACACTTGCTTGGGCCAAGAAACATGAGCAGTAGACATTAGACCAGTGGAAATCTGTCCTTTGGTCTGATGAGTCCAAATTTGAGATTTTTGGTTCCAACCACCTTGTCTTTGTCAGACGCAGAGTTGGTGAACGAATTATCTCTGCATGTGTAGTTCCCACAGTGAAGCATGAAGGAGGTGGTGTGATGGTGTGGGGTGCTTTGCTGGTGACAATGTCAGTGATTCATTTAGAATTCAAGGCAAACTTAACCAGCATGGCTACCACAGCATTATGCAGCGATAAGCCATCCCATCTGGTTTGCACTTAGTGGTATATCATTTGTTTTTCAACAGGACAATGACCCAACACACCTCCAGGCTGTGTAAGGGCTATTTGACCGAGAAGGAGAGTGATGAGTGCTGCATCAGATGACCTGGTCTCCACAATCACCTGACCTCAACCCAATTGAAATGGTTTGGGATGAGTTGGACCGCAGAGTGCAGTTAAAGCAGCCAACAAGTGCTCAGCATATGTGGGGACTCCTTCAAGACTGTTGCAAAATCATTCCAGGTGAAGCTGGTTGACAGAATGCCAAGAGTGTGCAAAGCTGTCATCAAAGCAAAGGGTGGCAACTTTGAAGAATCTCAAATATAAAACATACTTGGATTTTTTAGCACTTTTTTGGTTACTACATGATTCCATATGTGTTATTTCATAGTTTTGATGTCTTCACTATTATTGTACAATATAGAAAATAGTAAAAAAGAAAAAAAACCTTGAATGAGTAGGTGTGTCCAACATTTTTGACTGGTACTGTATATTCAGCCACAGGGCGATTTATTTTTTTCTTTTTTTTTCTTGAGCAGATGGTCAGGGGGCTGGAACATAATTACAAATAATTCTTACATTTGTACACCAAACATTAGGAACACTTTCCTAAAATTTAGTTGCACCCCTCCCCCTTTTGCCCTCAGAACAGCCTGAATTCATCAGGGCATGGACACCTCAAGGTTTCAAAAGCATTCCATGTTGAATCCAAAGCTGGCCCATGTTGACTCCAATGCTTCCAACAGTTGTTTCAAGTTGGCTGGATGTTCTTTGGATGGTGGACCATTCTTGATACAGACGGGAAACTGTTGAGCGTGAAAAACCCAGCAGCATTGCAGTTCTTGACACCTACTACTATACCCTGTTCAACGGCACTGAAATATTTTGTCTTGCCCATTCACTGTATGAATAGCACACATACACAATGTATCTACTTTCTCAAGGCTTAAAAATCCTTCTTTAACCTGTCTCCACCCCTTCCGTAAGGGATCATAGCTTTCACCTGGATTCACCTGGTCAATCTATGTCATGGAAAGAAAAGGTGTTCTTAATGCTTTATATACTCAGTGTATAGCTCTCTATTATGCATGGGAATAGTTTGGAACATATATATTTTTTTAAATTACTTGCTGCTGATTTGCTGGTGTTTTTACAGTCTTTAATGTCCAACAATAAAACATGGGGGGGGGGGGGGGGGGGGGGGTCAAATAAATCCCCTGAGGTCCGCCGGTTGGTGAATCATGTTTTATGTTATTTACCTACTGCACTTTCTATATTGTTAACCTCTCTAGGGTAAGTGGCACCAAATCGTCCCACCTACGTAACAGCCAGTGTAATCCCGTGGCGCGTTATTCAAAAACCCAGCTAAATGCAGCACTAACCTTTGATGATCTTCATCAGATGACACACCTAGGACATTATGTCATACAATACATGCATGTTTTGTTCAATCAAGTTCATATTTATATCAAAAACCAGCTTTTTACATTAGCATGTGACTAGCATGTGACTAGCATTCCCACCGAACACTGCCGGTGAATTTACTAAATTACTCACGATAAACGTTCACAAAAAGCATAACAATTATTTTAAGAATTATAGATACAGAACTCCTCTATGCACTCGATATGTCCGATTTTAAAATAGCTTTTTGGTGAAAGCACATTTTGCAATATTCTCAGTAGATAGCCCGGCATCACAGGGCTAGCTATTTAGACACCCAGCAAGTTTAGCACTCACCAAAGTCAGATTTACTATAAGAAAAATGTTATTACCTTTGCTGTCTTCGTCAGAATGCACTCACAGGACTTCTACTTCAATAACAAATGTTGGTTTGGTTCAAAATAATCCATAGTTATATCCAAACAGCGGCGTTTTGTTCGTGCGTTCAAGACACTATCCGAAAGGGTAAATAAGGGTGACGAGCATGGCGAAATTCGTGACAAAAAATTCTAAATATTCCATTACCGTACTTCGAAGCATGTCAACCGCTGTTTAAAATCAATTTATATGCCATTTTTCTCATAAAAAAGCGATAATATTCCGACCGGGAATCTGCGTTTAGGTAAACAGACGAAAGAAAATAAAGCATTCGGTCGACTCGGGCACGCGCCTAAGCCCATAGTACTCTGATCGGCAACTTGCCAAAAGCGATAATGTGTTTCAGCCAGAGGCTGCCTCGATATCGTTCAGCTTTTTCCCGGGCTCTGAGAGCCTATGGGAGCCGTAGGAAGTGTCACGTTAGAGCAAAGATCCTCAGTCTTCAATAAAAAGAGCCAAGATGAAACACAACTTGTCAGACAGGCCACTTCCTGCATGGAATGTTCTCAGGTTTTGGCCTGCCATTTGAGTTCTGTTATACTCACAGACACCATTCAAACAGTTTTAGAAACTTTAGGGTGTTTTCTATCCAAAGCCAATAATTGTCCATATATAATAATTATATGCATATTCTAGTTACTGGGCAGGAGTAGTAACCAGATTAAATCGGGCACGTTTTTTATCCGGCCGTGTCAATACTGCCCCCTAACCCTAACAGGTTAAAAGGTAACATTACATTATGTAAGAGTGAAAGGAAAAATGAAAACATGCACATCATACATTGTGTTTGTATAACGCTTTTCATGATACTCAAAAACACTTACATTAAACAGTCAAGAACTAAAATAAAACAATACTAGTAGTTACCTAGTTAAGGCTCTGTTTTAACAAACCTAATGCAATAGTAAATCTTAGCCCTGGTGGTAGCGCTATAGGTCCATGGGTGTGTCCAAAATATTTTTTGCTTTTTTCACAGCAGGAATTATGGGTGCAGTAGCTGGCAGTGGCGCAAAAGGGCTGGGTTTTGATGAATAAATAAGTTGTAGGGCTGGCTTTTGATTTATAAATAAGTTCTAGGTGTGTCGAGGCTTGACCCCTCACTGGCCAATCAAAACATGCGCCATTTCTAAATATTTTGTTGCTTTAGGTTGTGTATTTATGTTTTTTAATGTATTGCGTTGTCATCAACTCCAATTTGAATGTTATGTTTATTAATTAGCCTAAAGAAACAAAATAACAACATGAAGTTCTATCCCATCTTGAATCAGCCGTGAATAACTAGTGTGTGTGTGTGGAGAGTGAGAGTGAGAGTGAGAGAGAGAGAGAGAGAGAGAGAGAGAGAGAGAGAGAGAGAGAGAGAGAGAGAGGAGAGAGAGAGAGAGAGAGAGAGAGAGAGAGAATTCTGAGGCTGCACATGTCTCTGGATATGTGAGGAAAGCCCCTGGGTAAGTAATCTTAATCACGATAATCATTATGATTAAGACAGCTGCGTAAACAGAGAAACACTGAGGAAAACAGAAAAACTGCATGTGCGTGCTGTGTGTGTGGGTGGGTGCAACAGGATATCTCTTCATGCAGCTGATTTAGTGTTGGATGCACTGATAACAACAAACACATGCAACAAATCAATGTAATCCTCGCTGCACACAATGTCACGGTGGGACCATACTTGCGAACATTAGAATAAGTTTAACTTTTCTCTCTCAAAATAAGCATCAGCCAATTAAAATTGTTGACGTAGTTGTACGTGATGAAACGCTATGTAAGCTGTTGGTAGACTTAGCCCTATGCTAACCTGCACAGCTGGTCTTAATTATATCCGGTTCAAATTGCAGCAACGTTCAATTAAAAGTCTTGATGCAATTGGACGTCATCCAACACATTAGTTTTTCCCCTGTTAGAAATGTACAATTACATTAATTGTGGTACTTTGTTGAGAAGATAAGTGCAGACAAAATCTTGTAAATGAAGATTACAAATACATTTAATAAGGAGTTTCTTGTTGGATGTCACGTATACCCCTTCTCCGGCCTCTTGGTCATCAGGCTGCTGATTATCCCGCACACCTGTCACCATTGTCTTGCGCACCTGCGCCTCATGACACTCACCTGGACTCCATCACCTCCTTGATTATCTTCCCTATATCTGTCACTCCCCTTGGTTCATTCCTCAGGTGTTATTGACTCTGTTTTCATGTCGGTGCGTTGTTTGTGTTTTGTGTTCATTATTTATTTTATTTATTTAAACACTCACCCCCTGAGCTTGCTTCCCGACTCTCAGTGCACTCGTTACATTGGAGTTCCTCTTGCAGACTGACACATAGGCTACTGGCACTAATACATAAATAATTGTCGCAACTATAGGCTACAGTATATTACATAGACGTGTAGGCTATACTTAGATGTACAATGATTTATATGCATTATTATAATCATCCACTTCATCACATATGCATTATTTGGTTCGAGCATCAGCAGTGAACAGTGTTTTCTCTAACAAAAATGCTTGACCCAAGAAGGGCTCAAACCACGATTAATGTGCACTGTTTTCGAGTCAACCACTTTAGCGGTGTGTGCCACCAGGAAGTAATGAGTATGACGGTACAAGTCCATAAGGGTCTTCAACATTTTTTTTTTTACAATGTCCGATTAACTTAAATGTTGCATAGACCTTTATCTTTTTTCCATAAAAGCACATGGATGCGTGTGAAACGGATTAGCAAAAATGTGAGATTTTGCCTTTTGTCTAACGTTAGTTGCTAGCATAGTCAATGATGAATCATTATCAGAGACATGGCACCCACAGAGATGGTTGCCTCGCTTCGCGTTCTTAGGAAACTATGCAGTATTTCGTTTTTTTATGTATTATTTTTTACACTGTTACCCCAGGAAATCTTAAGTCTTATTACATACAGCCGGGAAGAACTATTGGATATAAGAGCAACGTCAACTTACCAACATTACAACCAGGAATATGACTTTCCTGAAGCGGATCCTCTGTTTGGACCACCACCCAGGACAATAGATCGGATCCCAGTCAGGATCTGTAGACGGGCTCACCGCTCCCGAGTATACTACTCGCCAATGTCCAGTCTCTTGACAATAAGGTAGACAAAATTCGAGCAAGGGTTGCCTTCCAGAGAGACATCAGAGATTGTAACATTCTCTGTTTCACGCAAACATGGCTCACTCTGGATATGTTGTCGGTACAGCCACCCGGTTTCTTCATGCATCACGCCGACAGAAACAAACATCTCTCTGGTAAGAAGAAGGGCAAGGTTGTATGCCTTATGATTAACGAGTCGTGGTGTGAACATAACAACATACAATAGAACATAGAATTCCTTACAATCAAATGCCGACCACATTATCTAGCAAGAGAATTCTCTTTGATTAAAGTCACAGCCGTGTATATCCCCCCCAAGCAGACACCTCGATGGCCCTGAAAGAATTTCATTTAACTCTATGTAAACTGTAAACCACATATCCTGAGGATGCATTTATTGTAGCTGGGGATTTTAACAAAGCTAATCTGTACAAAAAGGCTCCTTAAATTTTATCAGCATATCGAATGCACGACCCGGGCTGGCAGCATTCTGGATCATTGCAACTCAAACTTCCGCAACGCTTACAAAGCCCTCCCTCGCCCTCTTTTCGGCAAATCTGATCACGACTCAATTTTGTTGCTCTCAGCCTGTAGACAGAAACTAAAACAGGAAACGCCCGTGCTCAGGACTGTTCAACGCTGGTCCAAACAATCTAATTCCACGCTTCAAGATTGCTTCGATCACGTAGACTGGGATATATTCTGGATAGCCTCAGACAACAACATTGATGTACACGCTGATTCGGTGAGCGAGTTTATTAGCAAGTGCATCGGTGATGTTGTACCTACAGTAACTATTAAAACCTTCTCCAACCAGAAACCGTGGATTGATGGCAGTATTCGCGCAAAACTGAAAGCGCGAACCACTGCTTTTAATCATGGCAAGGCGACTGGAAACATGACCGAATACAAACAGTGTAGCTATTCCCTCCGCAAGGCAATCAAACAAGCTAAGCGTCAGTATAGAGACAAAGTAGAGTCGCAATTCAACGGCTCAGACACGAGACGTATGTGGCAAGGTCTACAGTCAATCATGGATTACAAAAAGAAAACTGTTGGTTTGTCGCGGACACCAACGTCTTGCTCCCAGACAAACTAAACAACTTCTTTGCTCACTTTGAGAACAATACAGTGCCACTGACACGGCTCACTACCAAAACCTGCGGGCTCTCCTTCACCGCAGCCAATGTAAGTAAAACATTTCAACGTCCTCAGAGCATGCTCAGACCAACTGGCTGGTGTGTTTACGGACATATTCAATCAATCCCTATCCCAGTCTGCTGTTCCCACATGCTTCAAAAGGGCCACCATTGTTCCTGTTCCCAAAAAAGCTAAGGTAACTGAGCTAAACGTCTATCATCCCATAGCACTCACTTCCGTCATCATCAAGTGTTTTGAGAGACCTGTCAAGGATCATATCACCTCCACCCTACCTGACACCCTAGACCCACTCCAATTTGCTTACTGCCCCAATAGGTCCACAGACAACGCAATCGCAATCACACTGCCCATCTGGACAAGATGAATACCTATGTACGAATGCTGTTCATCGATTACAGCTCAGCATTTAACACCATAGTACCCTCCAAACTCGTCATTAAGCTCGAGACCCTTGATCTCGACCCCGCCCTGTGCATCTGGGTCCTGGACTTTGACGGGCCGCCCCCACCCCGCTGATGCTCAACACTGGGGCACCACAAGGGTGTGTTCTCAGCCCTCTCCTGTACTCCCTGTTCACCCATGACTGCGTGGCCATGCACGCCTCCAACTCAATCAAGTTTGTAGACGACCCTGCAGTGGTAGGCTTGATTACCAACAGAGACAGCCTTCAGGGAGGAGGTGAGGGCCCTTGGAGTGTGGTGTCAGGAAAAGAACCTCACACTCAACGTTAACATAACAAAGGAGATGATCGTGGACTTCAGGAAACAGCAGAGGGAGCACCCCCCTATCCACATCGACGGGACAGTAGTGGAGAAGGTGGAAAGTTTTAAGTTCCTCGGCTACACATCACGGACAAACTGAAATGGTCCACCCACACAGACAGTGTGGTGAAGAAAGCTCAACAGTGCCTCTTTAACCTCAGGAGGCTGAAGAAATTTTGCTTGTTACCAAAAACACTCACAAACTTTTACAGATGCACAATCGAGAGCATCCTGTCGGGCTGTATCACCGCCTGGTATGGCAACTGCTCCGCCCAGAACCGTAAGGCTCTCCAGAGGGTAGTGAGGTCTGCACAACGCATCACTGGGGGCAAACTACCTACTCTCCAGGACACCTACACCGCCCGATGTCACAGGAAGGCCAAAAAGATCATCAAGGACACAACCACCCGAGCCACTGCCTGTTCAACCCCCTATCATCCAGAAGGCAAGGTCAATACAGGTGCATCAAAACGAGGACCGAGAGACTGAAAAACAGCTTCTATCTCAAGGCCATCAGACTGTTAAACAGCCATCACTAACTTTGAGTGGCTGCTGCCAACATACTGACTCAAATTTCTAGCCATTTTAATAATAAAAAATTGGATGTAATAAATGTATCACTAGCCACTTTAAACAATGCCACTTTATATCATGTTTACATACCCTACATTACTCATCTCATATGTATATACTGTACTCTACACCATCTACTGCATCTTGCCTATGCCGCACGCCATCGTTCATCCATATATTTATATGAACATATTCTTATTCATTCCTTTACACTTGTGTGTATAAGGTAGTTGTTGTGAAATTGTTAGATTACTTGTTAGATATTACTGCACGGTCGGAACTAGAAGCACAAGCATTTCGCTACACTCGCATTAACATCTGTTAACCATGTGTATGTGACCAATACGATTTGATTTGATCATTCAGACCAAGAGGAACAAAAGTAAATGATGAATTTGAAGGTATAAAATATCCCTCTGGTGGCCAAGTTGACCTATTTTAAGAGTAGTATATTCCCATTGCCAATGCTGATCTAGTTGTTATTTTCAGATGGAATACATGTTATGATTGAAAAAGCTAACTGACAAGTGTCAGACTAGCAGGTTCTTTTCCCCACAGTGCACTGAAATAAAGTCAGTTCAAGACTCTTTCATGGTAGACGTCCCAGGTCATTTCAATATTGTGATGTCCCATTTCAGATGCTGCATGCTAAGTGGCTGAGAGACATCATCTAGACTTGACCTTCCTCCACTCTGATCTCTGACTCCTTGACTGTCATTATAGACAGTGACCTCTACAGTAAGTCACAGGGAGGAGCCAAGAGCAAACAAGGGGGAGTGCCCAATTAAGCATAGTGTGCCCTTGTCGCAATCCAGATGGGAATTGTTTCAATGACAAAAGCCATTTTCAAATGGCTGGGGCTTGGATTGGATTGTAAATGTCTGTTATTTTCTTATGTTTGGTAATTCCAGCCAGTTAATGCCTGTCATGTGACTCTGATATGCAGTCAACATAGGCAAACAAAATCCAGATTTTTAATGGTGGTCAATGGTGTTACCCAGTGCACACTCAGTATATGCTTTAACCTCTAGGGTAGGGGGCAGTATTTGCACGGCCGGATAAAAAACGTACCCAATTTAATCTGGTTATTACTACTGCCCAGAAACTAGAATATGCATATAATTATTGGCTTTGGATAGAAAACACCCTAAAGTTTCTAAAACTGTTTGAATGGTGTCTGTGAGTATAACAGAACTCATTTGGCAGGCCAAAACCTGAGAAGATTCCAAACAGGAAGCGCCCTCTCTGACCATTTCTTGGCCTTGTTGATCATCTCTATCCAAAACAGGGGATCTCTGCTGTAACGTGACATTTTCTAACGCTCCCATAGGCTCTCAGAAGGCGGCGAAAAGCTGAATGATGTCTTTGCAGCCCCTGGCTGAAAAACATTAGCGCATTTGGTAAGTGGTCGATCAGAGGACAATGAGACTGAGGCGCGTGCACAAGGCGACACCATGTTTTTATTTTCTCTGTCTTTGAACGTAAACAGGGTTTCCCGGTCGGAATATTATCGCTTTTTTACGAGAAAAATAGCATAAAAATTGATTTTAAACAGCGGTAGACATGCTTCGAAGTACGGTAATGGAATATTTAGAAATGTTTTGTCACGAAACGCGTCGGGCGCGTCACCCTTCGTCACCCTTCGGATAGTGTCTTGAAGCAACGAACAAAACAGAGGATATTTGAACATAACTATGGATTATTTTGAACCAAACCAACATTTGTTATTGAAGTAGAAGTCCTGGGAGTGCATTCTGACGAAGAACAGCAAAGGTAATCCAATTTTTCTTATAGTAAATCTGACTTTGGTGAGGGCTAAACTTGGTGGGTGTCTAAATAGCCAGCCCGTGATGGCTGGGCTATCTACTCAGAATATTGCAAAATGTGTTTTCACCGAAAAGCTATTTTAAAATCGGACATAGCGATTGCATAAAGGAGTGCTGTATCTATAATTCTTAAAATAATTGTTATGTTTTTTGTGAACGTTTATCATGAGTAATTTAGTAAATTCACCGGAAGTTTGCGGTGGGTATGCTAGTTCTGAACGTCACATGCTAATGTAAAAAGCTGGTTTTTGATATAAATATGAACTTGATTGAACAAAACATGCATGTATTGTATAACATAATGTCCTAAGATTGTCATCTGATGAAGATCATCAAAGGTTGGTGCTGCATTTAGCTGTGGTTTGGGTTTATGTGACATTATATGCTAGCTTGAAAAATGGGTGTCCGATTATTTCTGGCTTGGTACTCTGCTGACATAATCTAATGTTTTGCTTTCGTTGTAAAGCCTTTTTGAAATCGGACAGTGTGGTTAGATTAACGAGAGTCTTGTCTTTAAAATGGTGTAAAATAGTCATATGTTTGAGAAATTGAAGTAATAGCATTTCTAAGGTATTTGAATAACGCGCCACGGGATTCCACTGACTGTTGAGTAGGTGGGATGATTTCGTCCCACCTACCCTAGAGAGGTTAACTACTAAAGTGTGCTTTTCAGGTAACATGAGTCATCTTGCAGCATCCCCTCCAGAGTGGATGTCCATTTACGACCTGCCTGCCTCACCTCTTGTTCAGCACATATTGAAAGCTTAAAGGTCAACTCCACCATTTTTCAACATAATTTTCTATAAGGGCACAGGGCGAGACCCAGATGCAGACACGGGAGGTTGATGGTTCTGGTCTCTGATATGTATTAGTATCCAAGGGGGCAGGCAAGAGAATGGTTGTGGACAGACAAAAAGATCATAACATGGTCAGAGTCCAGGAGGTACAGAGTGGCAGGCAGGCTCGAGGTCAGGGCAGGCAGTATGGTCAGGCAGGGGGGTTCAGAGTCAGGGCAGGCAAGGGTCAATACTGGGAGGACTAGCAAAAGAGAAAATAGAAAAAGCAGGAGCACGAGAAAAACACGCTGGTTGACTTGACATGAAGAGACAAACTGGTACAGAGAGACAGGAAACACAGGGATAAATACACTGGGGAAAATAAGTGACAATCACAAGGACAGGTGAAAGATCAGGGCGTGACAATTTTCATTATCTCCAACACAATACAAGTGTCAACGTTTGTGGAAATGGCGCATTTCTAAGTTTTGTTGAAAAAAATATAAAATTCAAAAGTTCTTCAAAAGTTAAAACTGTTTCCATTGATCATCCTTGAGATGTTTCTACAACTTGATTGAGTCCTCCTGTGGTAAATTTAATTGATTGGACATGATTTGGTAAGGCACACACACCTGTCTATATAAAGGTTCCACAGTTGACAGTGCATGTCAGAGCAAAAACCAAGCCATGACATCGAAGGAATTGTCCGTAGATCTCCGAGACAGGATTGTGTCGAGGCACAGATCTGGAAAAGGGGACCAAAAAACATTCTGCAGCATTGAAGGTCCCCAAGAACACAGTGGCCTCCATCATTCTTAAATGGAAGAAGTTTGGAACCTTCAAGACTCTTCTTAGAGCTGGCCGCCCGGCCAAACGGAGCGATCGGGGGAGAAGAGCCTTGTACAGGGAGGTGACCAACAACCCTATGGTCACTCTGACATAGCTATAGAGTTCCCATGTCAGTGGAGATGGGAGAATGTTTTAGATGGACAACCATCTCTGCAGCACTCCACCAATCAGACCTTTTTTGGTAGAGTGGCAAGACGGAAATAACTCCTCAGTAAAAGGCACAACAGCCCGCTTGGACTTTGCCAAAAGGCATGTAAAGACTCTCAGACCATGAGAAACAAGATTCTCTGGTCTGATGAAAGCAAGATTGAACTCTTTGGCATGAATGCCAAGTGTCACGTCTGGAGGAAACCTGGCACCATCCCTACGGTGAAGCATGGTGCTGGCGGCATCATGCTGTGGGGATGTTTTTCAGCGGCAGGGACTGGGAGACTAGTCAGGATCGAGGGAAAGATGAACGGAGCAAAGTACAGAGAGATCCTTGATGAAAACCTGCTCCAGAGCACTCAGGACCTCAGACTGGGGCAAAGGTTCACCTTCCAACAGGACAACGACCCTAAGCACACAGCCCAGACAATGCAGGAGTGGCTTTGGGACAAGTCTCTGAATGTCAATGAGTGGCCCAGCCGGAGCCCGGACTTGAACCCGATCGAACATCTCTGGAGAGATCTGAAATAATTGTGCAACAATGCTCTCCATCCAACCTGACAGAGCTTGAGATGATCTCAGAGAAGAATGGGAGAAACTCATCAAATACAGTTGCCAAGCTTGTAGCGTCATACCCAAGAAGACTTGATTCTGTAATCGCTACCAATGGTGCTTCAACAAAGTACTGAGTAAAGGATCTGAATACAGTCCTGTAGCCTCCTGCTTGAGTTTTTGCTTGTAATGCGAATTACGGGGATTAGGGCCTGGTCCAGGAGGAGCTGTAAATCTTTATCCTTCAATAAACAAAACATCTTTGTCCGGTAATCGCTGTTCTGATGTCCAGAAGCTCTTTTCGGTCATAAGAGACAGTGGCAGAATCATGTGCAAAAACAGTTTAAAAAAATTACATCTAAAATACACACAATTTGTTAGGTGCCCTTGTAAAACGGCAGCCACACCCTTACGGCACCATTCTGTCAGATACACTATATATACATATATGTATGTGGACACCCCTTCAGATTAGTGGATTCGGCCATTTCAGCCACTCCTTTTGCTGACAGGTGTTTAAAATCGAGCACACAACCATGCAATCTCCATAGACAAACATTGGCAGTGGAATGGCCTGACTGAAGAGCTCAGTGACTTTCAACATGGCACCGTCATAGGATGCCACGTTTCCAACAAGTCAGAGTGTCAAATTTCTGCCCTGCTAGAGCTGCCCCGGTCAACTGTTATTGTGAAGTGGAAACATCAAGGAACAACAACGGCTCAGCCGCGAAGCTTTAGGCCACACAAGCACATAGAATGGGGCAGCTGAGTGCTGAAGCGTTTAGTGCGTATGTCCACGGTTGCAACTCTCACTACCGAGTTCCAACCTGCCTCTGGTAGCAACGTCAGCACAAGGCCTGTTGGTTGGGAGCTTCATGAAATGGGTTTCCATGGCTGAGCAGACGCACACAAGCCTAAGATCCCCATGCGTAACGCCAAGCGTCGGCTGGAGGGGTGTAAAGCTTGACTTTAGAGAAGTGGAAAAATCATTCTCTGGAGTGATGAATCACGCTTCACCTTCTGGCAGTCTGACGGACGAATCTGGGTTTGGCGCATGCCAGGAGAATGCTACCTGCCCCAATGCATAGTGCCAACTGTAAAGTTTGGTGGAGGAGGAATATTTGTCTGGGGCTGTTGTTCATGGTTCGGGCTAAGACCCTTAGTTCCAGTGATGGGAATTCTTAACGATTCTAGACATTCTAGATGATTCTTTTCTTCCAACTTTGTGGCAACAGTTTGGCGAAGGCCCTTTCCTGTTTCAGCGTGCCCCTGTGCACAAAACCGAGGTTCATACAGAAATGGTTTGTCGAGATCGTTGTGGAAGAACTTGACTGGCCTGCACAGAGCCCAGACATCAACCGCATCAGACACCTTTGGGATGAATTGCAACACCGACTGCGAGCCAGGTCTAATTTCCCAACATCAGTGTCCAACCTCACTAATGTTCTTGTGGCTGAATGGAAGCAAGTCCCCACAGCAATGTTCCAACATCTAGTGGAAAGCCTTCCCAGAAGAGTAGAGGCTGTTATAGCAGCAAAGGGGGGACCAACTCCATACTAATACCCATGATTTTGGAATGAGATGTTCGACGAGCAGGTGTCCACATGCTTTTGGTCATGTTGTGTATGTAGAACGTGGTTTGGGGCTGGAGATTATGAATACAAGGTTGAAAAGTGGTGGAATTTCCCTTTCAGCATTTCCCTGTTCTGCACACAACATGCTGACTTTGAAAAACAGACCTGGATCTCTCTCTCTCTCTCTCTTTTTCTAAACAGCACCCATCCAACAACCACTTCTGCTCCGATCAACTGTTCCCAGGCAAGGCTAGGGTGAGATGGGGTACAGCCAAACTAACCATACTGCAAATAACGTAGCGCTATATATACCAGCTCATCAGTGCACAGCCGCCACCCAAACACCCCCAATCTTTAAGATTGAGTTCCAAATGACAACTCTATTCTCAATATAGTTCAATACTTTTGACCAGAGCCCTATGTGACCTGGTCAAAAGTAGTACTCTGTATAGGGGGCCATTTGGTACGTATCCTAAGACATCACAATGGCAACGTCTATGCTGTGCATGCTACTGTGTCTGAGTGGTAGCCACTGTTCTCTGTCTGCACGGAGGAAAGACAAGCCAGGTTGACAGGTCAGTGATAAGTCAGAGTGACCTGTAGGGGTTCATATAAACCCACCATTGTAAGCATTGGAAATGTTAGGACTCACTCACTCACTCACTCACTCACTCACTCACTCACTCACTCACTCACTCACTCACTCACTCACTCACTCACTCACTCACTCACTCACTCACTCACATATCCCCTAAAGCTCAATCCCATGGTCATGCATTACAGTCTGGAATTGGTTGATGAAAGCATCGTTGGGAGGCTCTGTACGATTGTATTTTTCAATTTGTTAAGGTTATGATAACCAAAATAAATGACATATTACTGGTTGCAAACATACAGTATCAGGGCCGGACTGGCCATCTGGAAATTCTGGCAAATGCCATCTTTTACTAAGGTGGCTGGTCGAAATTGACACAAAAAAAGGCAAACGGCGGGTGGCCAATGGGCCTTTTAAGATTTCTTTAATTACTTTTTGTGCAATTTCTCTGTTGTCATAATAATATATAAAGAGCATTTGGCTGATCAGTGGGCAACGGCCGGGGTGGCTGGTGTGGCTAAAATGTCATGGCTACATTTTGTCCCAGTCCCCCCCTGAAACATACAGTATCATTCAATGACAATGGAAATTCGTAAAGCTATATCTAGCTCTACCCAGAATATTTTTGGGGTCTTCGATTTTTCTTGTTTTGGGGTTTATTTGTTACCACCTATCATTCATTGAGAAGAGGTACTGTACACCTTATTTTGTAAGGTAAGGCATGATTCTTTTAAAATGTATTTGTATTTATTATTATTTATTTAGGGGTGGATCAGCTAGTGTGGTTTCTATCAATGTAATTGTCTGCATCATTTCCAATCCCCCATATATATTTTATGAATATAATATTATTTTATTATTATTATATATTTTTTTATTATATATATTTTTAAATATACTTTATTTTATTATTTTCCCCTAGCCCTACCACCCCTCCCCTAATTGAAGTAAGCTAATGGACAACAACACAACAACACTTCACTTCTTGTTCCAGCTTATACATACCACAGTATATATATTTTACGGACACAGTATATTTTACATTAGTTATCTTTTGTTTGTTTTTAGTCCCATCCTTCAGCTACCCTTAACCTCTTCCATTGATCTCTGAAGACCATACAGTTTTGTTTTTGCAATATATTTTTTAACTGTACTGTGATGTTCCACAAATGTTCTGAACCTATTTTACGGACACAGTATATTTTACATGAGTTAAAAATATTTGTGGGCTTTGACTTTTCTTTTTTCATCAGGAGTTTTCTGTGAGCAGCAGCAGCAGTCATGGCGAACGTGCAAAGACGTTTTTCTTCCACCAGGAATACCATGAAGACCCACGTTGGAACAACTACTTCTTTGAATAATGAAACAATCTCCAGAGGATTCAATTAATCAATGACAAACCTATGAAAAAAAGCAGTGTTCGGAAGGGATTTATGTCTTTCTTTCTTTCTTTCTTTCTTTCTTTCTTTCTTTCTTTCTTTCTTTCTTTCTTTCTTTCTTTCTTTCTTTCTTTCTTTCTTTCTTTCTTTCTTTCTTTCTTTCTTTCTTTCTTTCTTTCTTTCTTTCTTTCTTTCTTTCACCCAAGACTCACTGGGTGTGAACAGACCATTGTAATAGTTGTCACAGCAGGGTATTTATTGACATGCTAGTGCTAAAAAATGAGATTTTATATTGTTTGAGAAAAAATATTCTGGGGTGCCTGGCTTGCAAGGTTTTTACTTTTCGATTCTAGCATGTTTTTATTATTCTGTTGGTCCCCCAGTCTAAATCTGTACTGCTTTGCAAACGGCCGTTATCAATCCCACTTTTTTTTTTAAAGAAAGCCTTTTAAAAAAACCTATTAACGCCAAGCTGGCAAATTAAAGTGAAAGTGAGTTTGTATCTTACAGAACATACAAATCTGGAAATAAATAACATCATTCGCCTTTAGAGCGGCAGAGGAGAATGAGGAGAGGGAGAGAGAGGTAAGGAGCGAAGAGAGGGAGAGAGAAATTGGAGAGAGAGGGAGCAGCTGCGGTCTTCAAAGGGAAATGTAGCTAGCGCTCAGTTCAGCCTTTGCAAGAGAGCACTACTTTTGACCAGAGCCCTGGTCAAAAGTAGTGCACTATATAGGGAATAAGGTGCTATTTGGGACGCAAGTTGGGTCGGGGGCATCAGGGTGATCAAGAGCCTAAAGGCTTACAGCCCATTGCTCATGAATGTATTTATTTACACGGCAGCCTCCGGACCGACTGCTTTATGTATTCCAGACCAACGGCAGGAAAGCGGGGTCAGCCGCTCAGCCCACATCTGTGAGCGAGATTCAGATCCAGAGGGGCAGGGTTTGGAAGAGAGAGAGAGAGAGAGAGAGAGAAAGAGGAGGGGGACAGAAGGGAGGGAGCCCGTTACCCGTCCAGGGGTGACCAGAGGTCCCCCTTCCGGAATCCAAAGCCGCTTCCTGGGCCCTGCCTGCACTTTATTAGGGCCTACTGTTGGTAAGGAATCGGCAATAAGCAGCAAGGCTCCTCTGGATGTCATTCAAGGCCTGACCATTCATCTCCCCCACTCTCTACTCCCCTTCACACATTTGCTGCTCAGCCTCTCACCTTTATCTTATCACGCTGGCATGTAGTGTGCATCCCAAATGGAAGCCTATTCCTTTTATAGTACACTACTTTTGACCAGAGTCCATAGGGCTTTGGTGGAGGAGTGAAAGAAGAGATGAGATGCCGGCTTTCTCTGAATTCATCCACCCTAAATAAAGTCAAGGTCATTTTTATTTTATTTCACCTTTATTTAACCAGGTAGGCTAGTTGAGAACAAGTTCTCATTTACAACTGCGACCTGGCCAAGATAAAGCAAAGCAGTGCGACACAAACAATAACACAGAGTTACACATGGAATAAACAAGAGTACAGTCAATAACACAATAGAAAAAAGAAAGTCTATATACAGTGTGTGCAAATGGTGTGAGGAGGTAAGGCAATAAATAGGCAATAGTAGCAAGTAATTACAATTTAATAAATTAACACTGGAGTGATAGATGTGCAAATAATGATGTGCAAGTACAAATACTGGTGTGCAAAAGAGCAGAAATGTAAATAAAAACAATATGGGGATGAGGTAGGTAGATTGGATGGGCTATTTACAGATGGGCTATGTACAGCTGCAGCGATCAGATAGCTGCTCGGATAGCTGATGTTTAAAGTTAGTGAGGGAAATATAAGTCTCCAGCTTCAGCGATTTTTGCAATTCGTTCCAGTCATTGGCAGCAGAGAACTGGAAGGAAAGGCGGCCAAAGGTGGTGTTGGCTTTGGGGATGACCAGTGAGATATACCTGCTGGAGCGTGAGCTACGGGTGGGTGTTGTTATCGTGACCAGTGAGCTGAGATAAGGCAGAGCTTTAATAAGCAGAGACGTATAGATGACCTGGAGCCAGTGGGTCTGGCGACGAATATGTAGCGAGGGCCTGCCGATTAGAGCATAGACTGTATACCACCCAGTCGTGGGTGGTATATGGGGCTTTGGTGACAAAATGGATGGCACTGTGATAGACTGCATGCAGTTGGCTGAGTAGAGTGTTAGAGGCTATTTTGTAAATGACATCGCCGAAGTCGAGGATCGGTAGGATAGCCAGTTTTACTAGGGTATGTTTGGCGGCGTGAGTGAAGGAGGCCTGGTTGCGGAATAGACAGCCGATTCTAGTTTTAATTTTGGATTGGAGATGTTTAATATGAGTCTGGAAGGAGAGTTTACAGTCTAACCAGACACCTAGGTATTTGTAGTTGTCCACATATTCTAAGTCAGAACCTACCAGAGTAGTGATGTTAGTCGGGCGGGCGGGTGCGGGCAGCGAACGGTTGAAAAGCATGCATTTAGTTTTACTAGCGTTTAAGAGCAGTTGGAGGCCATGGAAGGAGTGTTGTATGGCATTGAAGCTCGTCTGGAGGTTTGTTAAAATAAGAAAACACAATACGCTTAATGATAAAATGCAGACTACGTAACAAATAGGACAATCCAGCTGTTATGCCCAGGCCTGTTAAATCATCCCCTGTGTATCCCAAATGGAACCCTATTCCCGTTATAGTGCACTACTTTTGACCAGGGCCCATGAGCTCCGGTCAAAAGTATTGCAGTATATAGGGAGCAGGGTGCCATTTGGGACGCACATGTGTTTGGGGAATAGAGACAAAGATTTCTCCCCAACACCTCTAGTCAATGACAACTACTTACAGGCAAAGGGTAGCACCATAAAGTGCACATGAAATTGATTATAAAGGCAGATTAATCATTTGAGATGTAGGGGTTATTAAGATGTATCTGGAGTGCTGCTATCTAGACAGGGATTTCTATTCTGAGGGTTGACACATTTAGCATTTAATTCAATCTGATAGCACTAAGCACAGTGTAGTGCACTACTTCTGACCAGGACCCATAGGGAATAGGGTGCCATTTGGGAGGCAGCCAGTGTACAGAAAGTTAAGACACCATCTAATCTGGTGGAGTTCGATTGGGCCAGGGCAGGCGGACAGGTCACCCATCTCTCCAGGTTAATGTCTGCCATAGGGAATCCATGGTCATGAAGGGATCCAGATTTTTAGCAAACCCTTTTCCTAACCTTAACCTAATTCCACTAACCTGCAACTAATTATCATAACCTGCTGCGTAAGCTAACCTGCTACGAAAAGTCAAATCTGACATACATTTTACAAAAGCTGGATCCCTTCTAGCCATGACCAGAATACATGTACCTGACTCACATTTTAAAAGTAGACTCAGCAATATGACACTGTGACACTATTAGATCTTGTTGATGATTTATATAAGCAGGAGGTCATCCTACTGTGATTTGTGATGTCATATTACTGAGTCCACCTATAAGGAATAAAACAAAACGGGAGAGTGGTTTTGACCACTACTTTCAATATGACTTTGGCCAGCAGTTCAATCTCATGGAGAAAGGTTGGTGTCACGTCCTGGCCAGTATAAGGTTAATTGGTATTGTAGTTTGGTCAGGACGTGGCAGAGGGTATTAGTTTTATGTGGTTCGGGGTGGTGTGTTTGTTGAAGGGGCATTTGATTTAAGTATTCCGGGGTTTTTGGGCACTGTTTGGTTTTCATGTATTCTATGTTTAGTCTAGTGTGTCTGTTTCTATGTTTGGTTAATTGGGGTTGGGACTCTCAGTTGAAGGCAGGTGTTTGTCTATCTGCCTTTGATTGAGAGTCCCATATATTAGGGTGTGTTTGTTTGTTATTTGTGGGAGATTGTTCTGCGTTTAGCCTTATGCTTTGCCAGACTGTTTTTTGTCGATCGTATTCCTGTTTGTTATTTTGGGTGTTCATTTGGTACTTATTAAAACGTCGAGATGAGCATTCACATAGCTGCTGCGTTTTGGTCCTCTTTAACCGACGACAAGCGTGACAGAATCTCCCACCAACTAAGGACCAAGCAGCAGAGGAAGGAGCAGAGGGACTTCGAGTTGGACTGGCGGGAGAAGTGGACCTGGGAGGAATTTCTGGACGGGGCCGGACCTTGGCACCAGGCTGGGGATTATCGCCGCCCGCAGTGGGAAATTGAGGCAGCCAAGGCAGAGAGGCGGAGGTACGAGGCCATGGACGCGCTGAGGGAGAAGCACGAGAGGCACCCCCAAGAAATGTTTTGGGGAGGGCACACGGGTAGTTTGGCTAGGCCTAGAAAGAGCCGGAAGCCAGCTACCCGTGGTTATATGGAGGAGCGTATGAGGTGGAGAGCGCCATGTTTCGCTGAGGAGCGCACTCTCTCACCCATACGCACGCACAGTCCGGTGCGCGTTATTCCAGCCCCTCGCAGGTGCCGTGCTAGAGCGGGCATCCAGCCTGGTAGGAGGATGCCTGCGCAGCGCATCTGGTCGCCGGTACGCCTCCGAGGACCAGGCTACCCAACTCCCGCTCTACGCACGGCTACCATCAGGCCTCTGCACAGCCCAGTCTGCCCTGTACAAGCACCCCGCTCGTACAGGGCTACTAGTTCCATCCAGCCAAGACGGGTTGTGCAGGAGGTAAGATCAAGACCGACTGTGCGCCTCCATAGCCCTGGGTTTCCAGCTCCTGTCTCTCGTGCGGACCCGGAAGTGCGTCAACCCAGTCCGACTCGTCCAGTTCCCGCTCCCCACACTAGCCTTCAAGTGCGTAAACCCAGCCTCGCCAGTCAACAGTCGTCAGAGCTGCCCGCCAGTCAACAGTCGTCAGAGCTGCCCGCCAGTCAACAGTCGTCAGAGCTGCCCGCCAGTCAACAGTCGTCAGAGTGGCCTGCCCGCCAGTCAACAGTCGTCAGAGTGGCCTGCCCGCCAGTCAACAGTCGTCAGAGTGGCCAGACCGCCCTGAACTGCCGGAGTGGCCAGACCGCCCTGAACTGCCGGAGTGGCCAGACCGCCCTGAACTGCCGGAGTGGCCAGACCGCCCTGAACTGCCGGAGTGGCCAGACCGCCCTGAACTGCCGGAGTGGCCAGACCGCCCTGAACTGCCGGAGTGGCCAGACCGCCCTGAACTGCCGGAGTGGCCAGACCGCCCAGACTGTCCCGAGCTGCCAGACCGCCCAGACTGTCCCGAGCTGCCAGACCGCCCAGACTGTCCCGAGCTGCCAGACCGCCCAGACTGTCCCGAGCTGCCAGACCGCCCAGACTGTCCCGAGCTGCCAGACCGCCCAGACTGTCCCGAGCTGCCAGACCGCCCAGACTGTCCCGAGCTGCCAGACCGCCCAGACTGTCCCGAGCTGCCAGACCGCCCAGACTGTCCCAGAGCTGCCAGACTGCCCAGAGCTGCCAGACTGCCCAGAGCTGCCAGACTGCCCCGACAGCCTGGAGCGGCCAGAGCCGGAGCCACCTCCAGAGATAGGTGGGTTGGGGAGGGGGGGTGTAGCACAGTGCCGTCGTTGTCGGCAGCCACCCTCCCTTCCCTCCCTTTAGTAGGGGGGAATTTTTCTTTTTTGGTGTTGCTTGGGGTTATTTTTGTTAAGGTGCTTCCGGGGTTAGCACCTTTAAGGGGGGGGGGTACTGTCACGTCCTGGCCAGTATAAGGTTAATTGGTATTGTAGTTTGGTCAGGACGTGGCAGAGGGTATTCGTTTTATGTGGTTCGGGGTGGTGTGTTTGTTGAAGGGGCATTTGATTTAAGTATTCCGGGGTTTTTGGGCACTGTTTGGTTTTCATGTATTCTATGTTTAGTCTAGTGTGTCTGTTTCTATGTTTGGTTAATTGGGGTTGGGACTCTCAGTTGAAGGCAGGTGTTGTCTATCTGCCTTTGATTGAGAGTCCCATATATTAGGGTGTGTTTGTTTGTTATTTGTGGGAGATTGTTCTGCGTTTAGCCTTATGCTTTGCCAGACTATTTTTTGTCGATCGTATTCCTGTTTGTTATTTTGGTGTTCATTTGGTACTTATTAAAACGTCGAGATGAGCATTCACATACCTGCTGCGTTTTGGTCCTCTTTAACCGACGACAAGCGTGACAGTTGGTATGTAAATGATTTTTACTTTCACATTCATAATATATACAGGCTAGTCCATAATTATTGGCCCCTTGATAAATATGAGCAAAAACACAGAACAAAATTAACAATAAAAAATACTGAGCTATATTGTATGTTTTAAAGCGAAATTATATTATTTTAGACTAATAGAATTGCTCAGAGAAAGAGATTTAGTAAAACAAGTAATAAGAACAATTCTAAAAAAGATAAAGGCTCAAAATGTCACGGCTGTTTGAAAGAGCGGACCAAGATGCAGCGTATTCGTAGTTCCACGTTTTATTAAATCATTGAAACCGAATGCAACAATTAACACTTTAAGTAAATACAAAACAACAAACTGTGACGCTGGAGGAACATGAACAATCACCCACAAAAACCTGTGGAACAAACCTAACTTAAATTGGACCTCCAATTAGAGACGACAACCTCTAATTGGAGGTCATGCCAAACACCACCAACATAGAAATACAAACCTAGAACCAAAACATAGACATACAAAACCCAGACAAACACCCCCTGACCATTTCTACCATAGAAAATAACACTCACATGGTCAGGACGTGACAGTACCCCCCCCCCCAATGGTGCGGACTCCGACCACGCCTAAAAAACACAACACAAAGGGAGGGTAGGGTGGGTGACAACTGTCTATGGCGGCGGCTTTGGTTCCGGGCGTGGTAAACCCACTGCCCGCTGATCCCCCCGCTTCTGTATGACTGGGGGAACCATACCATGGGTCCTCGTCGGATTCTTTGAACCACCAACCGCCGCTGATGACTCCAGGCTGCAGATCGCCGCTGATGATTCTGGGCTGCAGACCGTCGCTGATGACTCGGAGCTGGGAGGCGTCTCTGGAGTCTCCGGACTGGGGAGCGTTGCTGGAGGCTCCGGGCTGAGGAACGTCGCTGGAGGCTCCGGGCTGAAGAGCATCTCTGTAGCTGGGGACCTTCGCTGCAGGCTCCGTGCCATGGGTCATCACTACTGGTTCCGCGTCATGGATAATCACTGGAGGCTTCATGCCTTGGATTATCCCTACGGGCCATGGATCATCATTGGAGGCTTCATACCATGGATTATCGCTGGAGACGTCGGACCATTGACCATCATTAGAGGCTTCCTTCGGGGCGCTGGAACTGGTCTCACCGGACTGGGGAGACGTACTTCGGACCGCGTGCTCACAGCAGGCACCAGCCTTACCAGGCTATGGTGGCGGACTGGAGGTCTGCTACATGGGGCTGGCATAGGAAGCGCCAGGCTAGTCACACACACACCTTCAGGCTAGTGCGGGGAGTAGGAACAGGACGTACTGGGCTCTGGTGACGCACTGGAGGTCTGCTACGTGGGACTGGTATAGGAGGCGCCAGGCTAGTACCACATACCTTCGGGCTAGTGCGGGGAGCAGGAACAGGGCGTACTGGGCTATGGTGGCACACTGGAGGTAGAGTGCGCGGAGCAGGCACAGGGTACACTGGGTCTTGGAGGCGCACTGGAGGTCTGGATCGCACGCCCTGCACAACCCGCCCAGGCTGGATCCTCAACTCCGCTCGATCACTGCGGTGTGCGGGCCCAGTTCGCACCGGCCTTTGTATGCGCCCTGGTGACACAGTGCGCGTCACCGCAAAATACGGTGTCTGCTCCATCACTTGCTCCTCATAGTAAGCCCGGGAAGTTGTCTCAGGACTCCATCCTGACCCTGCCCAACTCCCCTTGTGCCCCCCTAAAAAAAAATTGGGGGCTGCCTCTCAGTCTTGCCTTCAGGTGCATTTAGAGCCTCCTCTCGTCACCGCTCTGCTCTTGCTGCCTCCACTTCTTCCCATGGACGGCGATTCCATCCCTTCTGGATTTCCTCCCATGTCCAGGATCCCTTGCCGTCCAATATCTGTTCCCATGTCCATTCCTCCTGCTGCTCCTTCTTACGCTGCTTGGTCCTTCTTTGGTGGGTGATTCTGTCACGGCTGTTTGAAAGAGCGGACCAAGATGCAGCGTTTTCGTAGTTCCACATGTTTTATTAAATCAGTGAAACCGAATGCAACAATTAACACTTTAAACCTCACGAAGAACAATCACCCACAAACAACTGTGGAACAAACCTAACTTAAATAGGACCTCCAATTAGAGACAACGACAACCTGCTGCTTCTAATTGGAGGTCATGCCAAACACCACCAACATAGAGATACAAACCTAGAACCAAAACATAGACATACAAAACCCAGACAAACACCCCCTGTCACGCCTTGACCATTTCTGCCATAGAAAATAACACTCACTACGGTCAGGACGTGACACAAAAGTATTGGCTCCCCTGTTTTCAAGACTCTAGCACCCTGCTCTTGTAAGGAAAACAGCACTGAGACTTTTTCTAAAGTGTTTTATGAGATTGGAGAACACATTTGTTAGGATCTTAGGCCATTCCCTCATACATAATATTTTCAGAACCTTGATATCTTTAGTCTGCTCTTATTGACCGCCCTCTTTAGGTCAAACCACAGGTTTTCAATCGAGTTCAAGGCCAGAGACTGAGGTGGCCATTGCTAAATATTGAGTTTGTTGTCAGTTAACTATTTATTTGTGGATTTTGATTGGTCCTTAGGATTATTGTCTTGCTGGAAGATCCACTTGCGACCAAGTGTCAGCCTCCTGGCAGAGGCAACCAGGTTTTGGGCTAAATTATCCTGATACTTGGTAAAGTTCATGATGCCGTTGACCTTAACCTCTCTAGGGCCGGCGGGACGAAATCGTCCCACCTACGTAACAGCCAGTGGAATCCTTTGGCGCGATATTCAAATACCTTAGAAATGCTATTACTTCAATTTCTCAAACATATGACTATTTTACAGCTATTTAAAGACAAGACTCTCGTTAATCTAACCACACTGTCCGATTTCAAAAAGGCTTTACAACGAAAGCAAAACATTAGATTATGTCAGCAGAGTACCCAGCCAGAAATAATCAGACACCCATTTTTCAAGCTAGCATATAATGTCACAAAAACCCAGAAGACAGCAAAATGCAGCACTAACCTTTGATGATCTTCATCAGATGACACACCTAGGACATTATGTTATACAATACATGCATGTTTTGTTCAATCAAGTTCATATTTATATCAAAAACCAGCTTTTTACATTAGCATGTGACGTTCAGAACTAGCATACCCCCCGCAAACTTCCGGTGAATTTACAAAAAATTTACTAAATTACTCACGATAAACGTTCACAAAAAGCATAACAATTATTTTAAGAATTATAGATACAGAACTCCTCTATGCACTCGATATGTCCGATTTTAAAATAGCTTTTCGGTGAAAGCACATTTTGCAATATTCTCAGTAGATAGCCCGGCATCACAGGGCTAGCTATTTAGACACCCAGCAAGTTTAGCACTCACCAAAGTCAGATTTACTATAAGAAAAATGTTATTACCTTTGGTGTTTACATTTACGTCATTTAGCAGACGCTCTTATCCAGAGCGACTTACAAATTGGTGCATTCACCTTATGATATCCAGTGGAACAACCACTTTACAATAGTGCATCTAAATCTTTTAAGGGGGGGGGGTTAGAAGGATTACTTTATCCTATCCTAGGTATTCCTTAAAGAGGTGGGGTTTCAGGTGTCTCCGGAAGGTGGTGATTGACTCCGCTGTCCTGGCGTCGTGAGGGAGCTTGTTCCACCATTGGGGTGCCAGAGCAGCGAACAGTTTTGACTGGGCTGAGCGGGAACTGTGCTTCCTCAGAGGTAGGAGGGCCAGCAGGCCAGAGGTGGATGAACGCAGTGCCCTTGTTTGGGTGTAGGGCCTGATCAGAGCCTGAAGGTATGGAGGTGCCGTTCCCGTCACAGCTCCGTAGGCAATCACCATGGTCTTGTAGCGGATGCGAGCTTCAACTGGAAGCCAGTGGAGAGAGCGGAGGAGCGGGGTGACGTGAGAGAACTTGGGAAGGTTGAACACCAGACGGGCTGCGGCGTTCTGGATGAGTTGTAGGGATTTAATGGCACAGGCAGGGAGCCCAGCCAACAGCGAGTTGCAGTAATCCAGACGGGAGATGACAAGTGCCTGGATTAGGACCTGCGCCGCTTCCTGTGTGAGGCAGGGTCGTACTCTCCGAATGTTGTAGAGCATGAACCTACAGGATCGGATCACCGCCTTGATGTTAGTGGAGAACGACAGGGTGTTGTCCAGGATCACGCCAAGGTTCTTAGCACTCTGGGAGGAGGACACAAGGGAGTTGTCAACCGTGATGGCGAGATCATGGAACGGGCAGTCCTTCCCCGGGAGGAAGAGCAGCTCCGTCTTGCCGAGGTTCAGCTTGAGGTGGTGATCCGTCATCCACACTGATATGTCTGACAGACATGCAGAGATGCGATTCGCCGCCTGGTTATCAGAAGGGGGAAAGGAGAAGATTAATTGTGTGTCGTCTGCATAGCAATGATAGGAGAGACCATGTGAGGATATGACAGAGCCAAGTGACTTGGTGTATAGCGAGAATAGGAGAGGGCCTAGAACAGAGCCCTGGGGGACACCAGTGGTGAGAGCGCATGGTGCGGAGACAGATTCTCGCCACGCCACCTGGTAGGAGCGACCTGTCAGGTAGGACGCAATCCAAGCGTGGGCCGCGCCGGAGATGCCCAACTCGGAGAGGGTGGAGAGGAGGATCTGATGGTTCACAGTATCAAAGGCAGCAGATAGGTCTAGAAGGATGAGAGCAGAGGAGAGAGAGTTAGCTTTAGCAGTGCGGAGAGCCTCCGTGACACAGAGAAGAGCAGTCTCAGTTTAATGCCCAGTCTTGAAACCTGACTGATCAGGATCAAGAAGGTCATTCTGAGAGAGATAGCAGGAGAGCTGGCCAAGGACGGCACGTTCAAGAGTTTTGGAGAGAAAAGAAAGAAGGGATACTGGTCTGTAGTTGTTGACATCGGAGGGATCGAGTGTAGGTTTTTTCAGAACGGGTGCAACTCTCGCTCTCTTGAAGACGGTGTTCTTCGTCAGAATGCACTCCCAGGACTTCTACTTCAATAACAAATGTTGGTTTGGTCCCAAATAATCCATAGTTATATCCAAACAGCGGCGTTTTGTTTGTGCGTTCAAGACACTATCCGAAAGGGTAAAGAAGGGTGACGAGCATGGCGCATTTCGTGACAAAACATTTCTAAATATTCCATTACCGTACTTCGAAGCATGTCAACCGCTGTTTAAAATCAATTTTTATGCCATTTTTCTCGTAAAAAAGCGATAATATTCCGACCGGGAATCTGCGTTTAGGTAAAAAGAGGAAAGAAAATAAAGCACGGGGTCGACTCGTGCATGCGCCTAAGCCCATTGTCCTCTGATCGGCCACTTGCCAAAAGCGTAAATGTGTTTCAGCCTGGGGCTGCCTCGATATCATTCAGCTTTTTCCCGGGCTCTGAGAGCCTATGGGAGCCGTAGGAAGTGTCACGTTACAGCAAAGATCCTCAGTCTTCAATAAAAAGAGCCAAGATGAACAACAACTTGTCAGACAGGCAACTTCCTGCATGGAATCTTCTCAGGTTTTTGCCTGCCATATGAGTTCTGTTATACTCACAGACACCATTCAAACAGTTTTAGAAACTTTAGGATGTTTTCTATCCAAAGCCAATAATTATATGCATATTCTAGTTACTGGGCAGGAGTAGTAACCAGATTAAATCGGGTACGGTTTTTATCCGGCCGTGTCAATACTGCCCCCTAGCCCCCAACAGGTTAAGAAGGGCCCCAGGACCAGTGGAAGCAAAATAGTCCCATAACATCAAAGATCCACCACCATATTTTACCATATGTGGTACTTTCTGCAAATGCTTCTGTTTTTCATCACCAAACCCACCACTGGTGTGCATGACCAAAGAGTTATATTTTCATGTCATCTGACCATAGCACCAGTTCCAATCCAAGTGCCAATGCCGTTTACCAAACTCCAGGAGATGCTACGATTTGCTAGGAAGCCAACAATGACAATCTACTAGCTATCAATTACAATCAACCACAAGATGGGGATGGCGATCAGCATGTGGAGGGACATATGCCTCTGGCTCCATGTGATAAAACCACCCAGGTAATCCCCACTAGTTTTCATGGAGATGGCAAAGATAAGGAATGTTTTTCTTTGTGGAAATCACGTTTAGAGCTAGCTGTTAAGGCATGCAATGACACTCACAGAACTCTGTGGCATGAAACCTTAGAGTTCTTGGGAACAGGAATGATGGTGATCATCTTAACACATGTGGGGTTTACAGACTGTGACAAGGAGAGGTTGAAATTTACAGTGAATATGCCTGCCAGCTGTTCTGCGCAGGCTCTGAGAAAGCGCCCTGGAATACGCGCCCTGGGCCCCGTGGCCTTGCGGGTGTTGACCTTATTAAAGACTTTCCATACATCAGACTCAGAGAGCGAGATCCCCCAATCTTCTGAGTTGGTGGTGGCCACACCCGGCACGATGTTGTTATTGTCAAAGTGTGCATAAAATGCATTGAGTTCATCTGGTAGAGAGGCTTCGTTTGGCAGATCATCGCCGGGTCCTTTTGCTCATTTGATGACTCTGCAGAGGTCATATCAGGACTTCTTGTACTTGTTCCTTTCCTCAGCCGTAGCCTTAGGGTTGTCTGTGATAGCCCTGTGTGCCGTAGCCCTGTCCTTTAGTTGAACGCCAACCTCAGTGTTAATCCAGGGTGTTAGATTGGGGAAGCAGCGAACCTTCACTCTGGGGACAACGTTGCAGATGCAAGACGACAGATTTAAGTGCCTTTGAACTGGGTATGGTAGTAGGTCACAAATTGCAATTCTGCTGGGTTTTTCCACGCTCAACAGTTTCCTGTGTGTCAAGACATCCGACCAACTTGACACAATTGTGGGAAGCATTGGAGTCAACAATGGCCAGCATCCGTGTTGATTTGTGCAACTCAATTTAAAGAAAGGTGTTCCTAGTATTTGGTATACTCAGTGTATGTAGTTTGTTTATATGTATGCTGTATGTGTCAGGCTTTAGCTGAGATTTTTCTTAACAGAGCTCAGTATATTTGACCAGGCATCAATTGTTTCTTGACTAACACCATTCTTGCTGTCGATAATTCTAATGTTGTAACTTTTAACAGTAACTGTATCTACTGGCAAATTGGGAGAGAGTGGGGTGATTGCCATCTAAGAGCCAACATCTTTTTTTGCGGCAGTGATGCCTGGCATATAGAAAAAAAAGGAGCTGCCTGATAATGTCTTCAAATCTTGGAATGTTCTCAAACCATGACTGTCCATGATATCAGTGCGACCTCTGCATTGTGTTTTGATTGGCGAACAGATGGCCCGAGGATCAGAGTTGGTCTAATGATGCTTTATTTTCTGATAAAGAAACAAACATCCATAAATGAAATGCTATGCTGCCAGTATGCACCAACTTCTCTGTAAAGTACAAATTAATAACAGGAGACAAGACTAGACATGCTAGCCCAATGATGACATGTACAGAGACAAGTACAGTAACTAGCTAGCATGTACAGCATTCACAAATCAACAGATAAAAAGTTAATAAATTAATGAATTGCATAAAATCACAAGATACTGGTAGAAGACCATAATATTACAAAGTCTCAGACTATATAAACTAAATATCTGTGTTTTAACACATCAGATTCATGAGGATTTTCATGGGACAATTTTACATGAACCTACCTCTTCCACATAGATACAGTAGAAAGGGAAGAGGTAAGGGGAGCAGAGGATGTTTATGAGGAGGAATACAGAAGGAGAAGGAAGTGTGCGACATTAAAAAGGGTGCTTACAACAAAAAAAGGAATGTACACTAATATCAGGCATGGGAACTATTCAGATTTTGTATATTTACACAACATGAAATTCGAATTTCCTGGGCCAGGGGCTCCATAGAAAATTCAAAAAGCAGTGGTGAGATGGGATCACCTTTGAATGCTACTTCTAGTTATTCTGAACGGGACAGAGCAGGTATTTCCTGTTTTTACTATGGCTGTGGGATTGACGTATAGTATTTTTATCCTATTAATACAATTGGAGTCAAGTCCCATATGTTCCAAAACTGACCAAAGATATGACCATTTGAGTCTATCAAAAGCTTTTTCTGCATCGAGAGCTCCCCAAGTAGATTTGGTTTCTGACGAAGCTGATGTAAGATATGTAATAAATGACGGAGGTTATCTGAGGATAATTGTTTTTTAACAAACCTGCTTTGGTCCAGATGTACCAATTTGGTTAAGTACGTTTAGAGACGGGACGACAGAGTTTTTTCAAATAGTTTAATATCTGTTTATCAAGGATAGAGGGCGATAGTGAGAGCACTGGGTGGCGTCCTTACCTTTTTTATATATAAAAGTAACATTTCTGCTGTATTTCCATCCCTTCCAAATGAACCTTTGTGAATGGCTGTATTAATTATTTTAAGAGACAGTGGACCTAATTGGTTCCAAAATTTTAAATTGACCTCAGGAGGAATTACGTCACAACCAGGTCATTTGCCTTTATTCATGTTAGCCAATGCCCTTTTGAGTTCATGAGGCCAGATTTGGGCTCCCAGCAAGCCGGCTTCCTCATTTGAGAGAAGAGGGGTTTTTATATATTTTAAAAAGGACTCGATCTGGCTTGGTGTGGATTTACAATCAGATGTGTATAATTCTTTATAGAAACAGGAGAATCTTTGGTTGATTAATTTGGGTTCTGATAGTAATGTACCTGACTCAGATTCAGTCATTTCAATATCCAGTAATTGATCATTACTGCAAAGCTTTTTAGCCAGTGGACGAAAGGGTCGATTACCATGCAATTAATGGTTGAGTCTAACTCGATGGATGGCAAATTCTGCTCTCTGTCTTATCAATAGATTTAGTTCTGTCTTGAATTTGAAGAGAGTAGTCACTACCTGGTCTGAACATCATTAACAACTTTTCCAATTCGGTTATCTTCTTTAATTGTGATTTATTCAGCCCAGATGCAAATGCAGTTGTGTTTTTTTTTAATAAAACCTTTGACAGCGTCAAACCTATGTCTTCAGGTTGCTCATCACATAAGCATGGCTCACCAAACCACGCTATTTTGTTGAGTAGCCTTGCTTGATCATGAAGATTTGTATTAGTGTAGCAGATGGTGATCTGTCAAACTCACTCCTTAGACTAAAGTGCAGTACTTAAGTAAAAATACTTTAAAGTACTAGGAAAAGTACTTTTTGGGGGGCATCTGTACTTTACTTTCTATTGATAGTTTTTACAACTTTTATTTTTACTTCACTACATTCCTAAAGAAAATAATTAACTTTTTACTCCATACATTTTCCCTGACACCCAAGAGTACTCGTTACATTTTGAATGCTTAGCAAGACAGGAAAAGGGTCCAATTCACATGTTTATCAAGGCAAATCCCTGGTCATCCCTACTGCCTCTGATCTGGAGGACTCACTAAACACACGTGCTTCATTTGTAAATGATGTCTGAGTGTTGGAGTGTACCCCTGGCTTTCCGTAAATTTAAAAAACTATAATATGGCTTGCTTAAATAAGGAATTTGAAATTATTTTTACTTTTACTTTTGATACTTAAGTATATTTGAGCAATTATATTTACTTTAGATAATCAAGTATATTTAAAACCAAATAATTTTTTACTTTTACTCAAATATTATTTTACTGGGTGACCTTCACTTTTACTTGAGTCATTTTCTATTAAGTTATCTTTACTTTTACTCAAGTATGACAATTGGGTACTTTTTCCACCACTGCTAAAGTGTAAACCCTTACGCAATTGAAGAAGGACTTTTTTTAATAGCATGATGAGTTGAAATGCTTCAGGAGGACGGTCACGTGTGTTTTCGAACCGAAGTACTGAGTTTGAGTCTCCGTATGAGCTGAATCAGGGGAAGTGGTATTCGCAAAGCAGGCAGTGTGATGTCCTTTACATTGGTGCGCTCAGCTCAACTACTGGGGTCGCTGTGTAGTGAGTTTGGAGGGTGAATGTAGCAGATGGGGATCTGTGAAACTCACTCATAAGCCTGAAGTGTCAGCCCTTGCGCAATTGAAGAAGGCCTTTTTAAATAGCGTGGTGGGTTCGAACTCTTCAGGAGTGCGGTCTTGTGTGTTTACAAGGCAGAGGTCCTGAGTTTGAGTCTCGATATGAGCTGAATAAGGGGGAAGTGGTACTTGATAAGCAAGCAGTGTGTGGTCCTTTACATGAACTTCCGGAACTTATCCCTATGGGCTTTAGCTAAGTGGGCTAACACAGTCTGTGACATGCAGGAGACCTGGTTCAAACCCAGAGAGTCACAAGACCAACATTAAGTAGGAAGTAGAAAGGCTATCATTAGAAGGGCTATGGCATTCATTCAGGAATGTCCGTAGTCATGGTAGCATCCACATTAATGTAGAAGTGTTTAGAAACATATTATATTCTTATTTACAATAAAAGTGACTCCAAAATTACACAATATATTTCTATTGGGCACAAAATAATCTGAAACAACCAAAACAGACAGCAAATGCATCTAACACATTTGTAGAGTCACAAACTTGATGTAGTCATTGTGTACTATGAATATGGGACCAAATAATAAACTTTTGACTACTTTAATACACATAAGTGAATTTTCTCAAATGTTGGTCCCAGAAAATGGCAGGACCATGTAAAAAAAATGCTATAATTTTGAAACTGGTTCACCCGATATGGATGAAAATACCATCAAATTAAAGGTGACCGTCTGCGTTATTTCATTATACAATTTCAAATCCAAAGTGCTGGCATACAGAGCCAAAAGAACTAAACATTTGTCACTATTCCAAGACTTTTGGAGCTCACTGTAAGGATGCATAAGCAGAAAATAACCCCATACATACTGTAAAATATGGTGGTGGATCTTTGATGTTATGGAACTATTTTGCTGGTTCTGGAGCCCTTGTTAAGGTCAGTGGCATGATGAACTTTACCCAATCTTAGGACATGTAACCCAAAACGTGGTTGCCGGCCAGGAGGCCGTGGCTCCAAGTGGATCTTCCAGCAAGACTATAAGCCCAACAGAATTGGGCTCAATTCTAATTGAAGGCAGCTTCTACTTTTCAGTTGATTGAGAAGTCATTGAAAATAAATGTTTTTTTTCTCAATTATTTGATTGTAATATTTTTCTTCCTGAATTTAATGCCTTTCAATTCGAATTGAGCCCAACCCTGAACCAAGCACTCATCAAAATCCACAAATAAATGGTTAATTGACCACAAAATCATAGTTTTGCAATGGCCATCTCAGCCTCCCATTGAAAACCTGTGGTTTGAATTGAAGAGGGCAGTTCATAGGCGAAGACGAAGGATATCAAGGATCTGGAAATAGTCTGTACGAAGGAATGGTCTAAGATCCCTCCCAATGTGTTCTCAATGTCATTAAACATTTTAGAAAAAAGTCTCGGTGCTGTTATCCCCGCAAGGTGAGGTATTGAAAGTGGTTTGGGTGCTGGGGAGCAAGGCCTGGGGTCATTCTCATGAATGGGACACTTTTATATTATAACTCCAACACCTCCACAACCCCCTGCCCTACTCCCCTCTCTCTCTGTTCCCCCTCTCCCCCTCTTCTCAGAGGCCCAGCAGGACTTGGCCTGCCTCCCATCTGGTGTCCGAGTGAGGGCCCAGCCAGCCAGCCAGCCAGGAGCAGAAGCACTGCTGCTGCCCCCACGGTAACATTAGCAAGTCAATGAAAGCTAATCATCCCCTCTCATCTCTCCTTTCTTCCCTCTTTCCTTTCTTCAGCTGGCCAGTGGAAGACACTATGGAGAGTCTCTCTCTCGGTTTTCTCTGTCTTGCTCAATTCAATTGTGCTTTATTGGCATGGGAAACATATGTTTATATTACCAAAGTGAAATAAACAACAAACAAAAGTGAGAAGAAACAAATTTAACATCAATAAAAATGTATAAAAATGTAAAATGTACACTAAACATTGCACTCAAAAATGTTTAAAAAATATAAGATATTTCAAGTGTTATATTATCAGTTATGTACAGTGTTTTAGCAATGTGCAAATAATTGCAGTATGAATAAAGATGAATAAACTGTAAGAACAATTTGTGGTAATCACAATATTGCGGTGGTGTAAAGTACTTAAGTAGTACTTTAAAGTATTTTTACTTAAGTTGTTTTTTGGGGTATCTGTACTTTACTATTGCATTTTTTGTAAATTTTTACTTTTACTTCCCTACATTGATAAAGAAAATAATGTACTTTTTACTCAATACATTTTCCCTGACATATAAAAGTACTTGTTACATTTTGACAGGAAAATGGTCCAATTCACAGACTTATCAAGAGAACATCCCTGGTCATCCCTACTGGCTCTGATCTGTCGGACTCACTAAACACACGCTTTGTTTGAAAAATTAATGTCAGAGTGTTATAGTGTACCCCTGGCTATCCGTAAATAAATACAATACGAGAAAATTGTGCTGTCTGGTTTGCATAATATAAGGAATTTGAGATTATTAATACTTTTACTTTTGATATGTAAGTACATTTTAGCAATTCCATTTACTTTTGATACTTAAGTATATTTAAAACCAAATACTTTTAGACTTTTACTCAAGAAGTATTTTACTGGGTGACTTTCACTTATACTTGAGTCATTTTCTATTAAACCTGTTGGGGATAGGGGGCAGTATTTGCACGGCCGGATAAAAAAACGTACCCGATTTAATCTGGTTACTACTCCTGCCCAGTAACTAGAATATGCATATAATTGTTTGATTTGGATAGAAAACACCCTAAAGTTTCTAAAACTGTTTGAATGGTGTCTGTGAGTATAACAGAACTCATATGGCAGTCAAAACCCTGAGACAAATCCTGACAGGAAACTGAAATCTGATGTGTGGAAATCACTTCAAACATTTGCCATTGAAACACACAGGGGCTTGTGAATGATTTAGCACTTCCTATGGCTTCCACTAGATGTCCCCAGTCTTTACAAAGTGGTTTGAGTCTCCTACTATCAAAATTGACTGAAAGAGAGGATGTTTATCTTGGTCACAGGGGATGGGCCATTACCATTGTGACGTCGGCGCCCATGGGTACTCTCCCTTTTCGAAACGTTTTGAAAGACAATGCAACCGTCCCAATGGAATATTATTGAAGCCCTGGTTGAAAAAGCCCCTAAAGATTTATGTTATACAACGTTTGACATGTTTGAACGAACTTAAATATATTTTTTATTTGCTCATTCCTGACGACAAGTCAGATGCACACGGTACATTTTCACTAGCCTTCGGAGCGCGCTAACACTATTGGGACATAAATTATTAACTTTTTTGAACAAAACTACATTTGTTATGGACCTGGGATTCCTAGAAGTGCCTTCTGATAAAGATAATCAAAGGTAAGGGATTATTTACAATAGTATTTTTGATGGTTGATCGTTCCAAGATGGCTCCAACATTTATAGCCTAGACTTTTTTTCTGGGCATACCACGTCGTTTATTGCAAAGTGTGATTTCCCAGTAAAGTTATTTTTAAATCTGGCAAAGAGATGGCATTCAAGACATGTTAATCTATAAGTCTTTGAATGACAATATTACATTTTAACAATGTTTTCGAATAGTAATTTTGTAAATTGTAGCGCTGATTCATCGGAAGCATTTGAGGGAAAAGATTTTCTGAACGTCATGCGCCGATGTAAAATGCTGTTTTTATATATAAATATGAACTTTATCGAACAAAAAATGCATGTGTTGTGTAACATGATGTCCTAGGAGTGTCATCTGATGAAGGTTGTCAAAGGTTAGTGCTGCATTTAGCTGTGTTTTGGGTATTTGTGATGCATGCTAGTTGCTTTGAAAATGGCTGTGTGATTATTTCTGGCTGGGTACTCTGCTGACATAATCTAATGTTTTGCTTTTGCTGTAAAGCCTTTTTGAAATCGGACAACGTGGTTCGATTCAGGAGAGGTGTATCTATAAAACGGTGTAAAATAGTCATATGTTTGAGAAATTGAAGTTATAGCATTTATGAGGTTTTGCATTTAGCGCGACGCGATTCCACTGGCTGTTGATTAGGGTGGGACGCAAGCGTCCCACTGGCCCAGACAGGTTAAGGTATATTTACTTTTACTCAAGAATGACTTTTGAGTACTTTTTCCACCACTTCAATATTGTTTGTACTCCACTGGTTGCCCTTTTCTCACGGGAATGGGCCACAAAACTTGCTGCTGTGATTGCACATTGTGGCATTTTGCCTAACATGTGGGAGTTTATCAATGTTTGATTTGTTTCAAATTCTTTTGGGGTCTACGGGATCTGTGGGAAATATATGTCTTTAACCTCTCTGGGCTAGTGGGACATCACCGTCCCACTCTATTCAACAGCCAGTGGAACAGCGTGGCACGAAATACAAAAACTTCAAAATGCAATAATTTCAATTTTTCAAACATACGACTATTTTACACCATTTTAAAGATAAGACTCTCGTTAATCTAACCACATTGTCCGATTTCAAAAAGGCTTTACAGCGAAAGCAAAACATTAGATTATGTTAGGAGAGTACACAGCCCAAAATAATCACACAGCCATTTTCCAAGCAAGCATATATGTCACAGAAACCCAAACACAACCTAAATGAAGCACTAACATTTGATGATCTTCATCAGATGACACTCCTAGGACATTATGTTATACAATACATGCATGTTTTGTTCAATGAAGTTGATATTTATATCAAAAAACAGCTTTTTACATTGGCGTGTGATGTTCAGAAAATGTATCCCCACTGAAAACTTCCGGTGAATTTACTAAATTACTCACGATAAACGTTGACAAAATACATAACAATTATTTTAAGAATTATAGATACAGAACTCCTGTATGCAATCGCTTTGTCAGATTTTAAAATAGCTTTTCGGGGAAAGCACATTTTGCAATATTCTGAGTACATAGCTCAGCCATCACGGCTAGCTATTTTGACACCCGCCAACTTCGGGGCACACTAAACTCAGAATTAGTATTAGAAAAACTGTATTACCTTTGCTGATCTTCGTCAGAATGCACTCCCAGGACTGCTACTTCAACAACAAATGTTTTTGTTCCAAATAATCCATAGTTATGTCCAAATACCTCTGTTTTGTTTGTGCGTTCAGGTCACTATCCAAAGGGTAACGCGCGAGTGCATTTCGAGACCAAAAAAATCGAAATGTTCCATTACTGTACTTAGAAGCATGTCAAACGCTGTTTAAAATCAATTTTTATGGTATTTTTCTCGTAAAATAGAGATAATATTCCAACCGGACAATAGTGTATTCATTCAAAGAGGAAAAGAAAAAACAGCATGGTCTCATGAACGAGCATATCCAATCTCTTTGTCCTCAGGCAGACCACTGACAAACTGAGCTACTATACTCTGCCCAGAGACAGGAGACGCCTCAATCCACTTTCTGAAGGCTTTAGAGAGCCAATGGAAGCCTTAGAAAGTGCTACGTAACCCCACAGATACTGTAGTTTCGATAGAGAATCTAAAGAAGAACTACAAATTCTCAGACAGGCCACTTCCTGCTTGGAATTTTCTCAGGTTCTTGCCTGCCATATGAGTTCTGTTATACTCACAGACACCATTCAAACAGTTTTAGAAACGTCAAAGTGTTTTCTATCCAAATCTACTTGTAACGGCTGTCTTCGTCCTCAGACGAAACAGAGAAGTCATTGTCTGAGAAAGTGGACCAATACGCAGCGGAGTTAGTGTTCATCTATGAATTTAATTAAGCAAGAACACTATACAAAAACAAAACAAGGAAACCGACAGCCAAACAGTCCTGTCAGGTGCAAAACACTAAACAGAAACAATTACCCACAAAACCCAAAGGAAAAACATGCTCCTTATGTGTGACTCCCAATCAGCAACAACGAGCTTCAGCTGTGCCTGATTGGGAGCCACACACGGCCCAAAACAAAGAAATACAAAAACATAGAAAAAATAACATAGAACGCCCACCCAATGTAACACCCTGGCCTAACCAAAATAAAGAACAAAACCCCTCTCTATGGCCAGGGCGTTACAGTACCCCCCCCAAGGTGCGGACTCCGGCCGCAAAACCTGACACTGAAGGGGAGGGTCCGGGTGGGCCTTCTTACGGCGGCGGCTCAGGTGCGGGACGTGGCCTCTGTTCCACCTTTGGCGTCGCCCTCTTAGGTGGCACACCTGGCCGCGCCGAAGGTCTGGTGGACGACCCTGACTGCGCCCGGCTGGCGGGCGGCCCTGGCTGCGCCCGGCTGGCGGGCGGCGATGGCTGCGCCCGGCTGGCGGGCGGCGATGGCTGCGCCCGGCTGGCGGGCGGAGATGGCTGCGCCCGGCTGGCGGGCGGCGATGACTGCGCCCGACTGGCAGGCGACCCTGGCTGCGCTGGCCCAGGATTCACCAGGCTGGGGAGACATGAAGGAGGCCTGGCCCTGGGCGCAGGCACAGGACTAACCAGGCTGGCGGGCGGCTCTGGCGGCTCCAGACAGGTGGGCGACTCTGGCGGCGCTGGCCCAGGATTCACCAGGCTGGGGAGACATGAAGGAGGCCTGGTCCTGGGCGCAGGCACAGGACTCACCAGGCTGGGGGGCGGCTCTGGCGGCTCCGGGCAGGTGGGCGGTTCTGGCGGCTCCGGACAGGCGGGCGGCTCTGGCGGCTCCTGACTGGCGGGCGGCTCTGGCGGCTGCTGACTGGCGGGCGGCTCTGGCGGCTCCTGACTGGCGGGCGGCTCTGGCGGCTCCTGACTGGCGGGCGGCTCTGGCGGCTCCTGACTGGCGGGCGGCTCTGGCGGCTCCTGGCTGGCGGGCGGCTCTGGCGGCTCCTGGCTGGCGGGCGGCTCTGGCGGCTCCTGGCTGGCGGGCGGCTCTGGCGGCTCCTGGCTGGCGGGCGGCTCTGGACTGTCGAGGCTGGGCTGACGCACTAGAAGCTTGATGCGTGGTGCTGGTACTGGACGTGCCAGCCTGGAGACACGCACCTCAGGGCTAGTGCGTGGAGCGGGAAACACTGGACCATAGAGGCGTACTGGCAGTCTCGAGCGCAGGACTGGTATTACCCGTACTGGCCGGATACCCCCTTCTCCCTGGCACATGCGGGGCGCTGGTACTGCGCATACCGGCCTGAAAATACCCGGACTTGCCACAGCACCCATCACCCCAAAGCACGGGACCTGTCCTGTATGTCTCTGCCCAAAAAGGGTTCGGGGAGCTGGCCTGGGGCTCCATCCACACCCAGCCAAACTACCCTTTTGCCCCCCCAATTTTTTTTTATTGGGGCTGCCTCTCAGACTCCCTTAACTCCTCCATAGCCCTGGAAATGCTTATCCTTAGTTCTGTCCATGTCTCGCGATAGTCCATCCATTGCTCCCTCCTCCGCTGCTTGGTCCATTTTTGGTGGGTAATTCTGTAAGGGCTGTCGTCGGAAGAAGACCAAGGTGCAGCAGAGGATGTGTTCATCATTAGAATTTTAATAGAACAACGTAAACACTATACAAAAAAACAAGAAAACTGACAGCCAAACAGTCCTGTCAGGTGCAAAACACTAAACAGAAACAATTGCCCACAAAACCCAAAGGATAAACATGCTCCTTATGTGTGACTCCCAATCAGCAACAACGAGCTTCAGCTGTGCCTGATTGGGAGCCACACACGGCCCAAAACAAAGAAATACAAAAACATAGAAAAAATAACATAGAACGCCCACCCAATGTAACACCCTGGCCTAACCAAAATAAAGAACAAAAACCCCTCTCTATGGCCAGGGCGTTACACTACTAATAATATGCAAATATTTGACTCTGGGCCCGAGTATTAGGCCGTTTACTCTGGGCACGCTTTTCATCCGAAATCGAAAATACTGCCCCCTATACCTTGACAGGTTAACAGCTGATTCAAAGTTTTGTAATTATCATGTATATGTTTTTGTTCTTTGTTATATGGTCTCCATTTTGGATACGCAGCTCTTCGTGTTGTTTTTTGTTTAGTGTGTTACAATTTTCCCAGAAGGGATTTGATTCTCTCTCACAGACAAGAGAGTGTTATCTCTCTCTGTCTCTCTCTCTCTAAAGCACATTGGTGGAAAAGAGAAGAACTATGAGGGCTGTGTGTGGACACTATTTACAACACAGCACAACACATGAGAAATAATATTCTCTGGATAATCACAAATGTCCAAAGAATATGATCCATTATGATTGATGTTAACATATACTGTACATGATGAAAGTCTGGAGATCAAATAATTCTAAATCGTTCATAAATATCCAGGGGTTGTAACCCAAATTATTTTCAAATCGTTTCATTCTGAACAGAGTCATTCTTCTGAACCAGTTTGACCAAAAAAAAGTACTGGTTTATATCGTTCCTTTCTGTTCCTTTTCAAACCTCAAATATATATTTTTACATTAAGCTCAACATTAAATTACTTCACTAATCAGTGCGGATAGAGCAGATTGCTGTGGAGCGGGTAAGCAAATGTAATCTTAACAGGAAAGTTGTTAAGAGCAAATTATATTTTGCTGCAACAGCATAGCTTAATCATAGCGAAAGACAAAACACACACACACTCTGCCGCCAGTTACAGTGTAAAGCATGAGATGCAACTGACATTTTTAGGGTGAGGAGAGAGCGAGAGAGGATGGAGGAGGCTTGCCTTGAAGTTCTGGGCATCTTGTTATGACATGCATTATCTGAATTAGGCCCACAGAACTGAAGGAACTTTTAATGTCTTTGAACTTCCGAATCGGTTTAATGTTGGACCAGAGTAAATGTTAGCTAGCTAGCTAACAAGCTTGTGTGTGCAGAGCAGCACTAGAATTAAAAACACATCTTACCTTTTTGTAGTTAATAAATCCAATGTGAAAACTATTATATCTTTAACTAGCTTTGAAAAAGTAAATCCATTCTCCTCTAATTAAACATCTCTCCCTAATTCCTGAACTACACTTCTAACATTGTCAGTAGGCTATAATAACCTATTATTCAGAGGGGATGGGCAGGGATGGTCAGTGGCATACCGCACGGTCTGAACAAGGCCCCCACCCCCTCAATCCACCCAAAATTAGCAGTTTTGTAGCTAATCTTGTACAATTCTACACATTTTGCCATGAGGCTGAAATAAAATGTTGCTGTTTAAAAGCTAATTTCCTCTTATTCTACACATATTGCCATATTGGCTGAGAGAACATTTAGCATTTTTCCAGCAAATTTCCATTTTTTATTTTATTTTTTTGCCATGGCTTATAACGTGTTCATATGCAAAAAAATGGGCTTGGGGCACCTCCGCTTTGCAGGTGCTGCAGGGGTGTGTGGTACTCCAGTTTGTACAGTATATTCCTCCAGAACTCCATAAGTGGCAGCTGAATATTGATCCCATTAATGAAACAAAAGGCTTCTGATGTCTAGCGAGACCCTTATTAATGTTTGTGACCTGTAATATGAGAGCAATTTCCATCTGTGGGCACACGGCATACTCTGAATTTGAGAAATAAAGTGGGGATGATTGTTAATATTTAATTGCTCGGGGGACATGCATTCAACTTTTATCACTTCCGCAATATGTCATTTGCATCTCTGTGTTCAGAGGACAGCGATGGAGTGGACCAGCCCGCCTGCAAGCCACCAGACAGCCAGCCAGGTAGGGAAGCTATGAGAGGCAGATCCAGGCACACTGCCAACCACCCTCCGCACTCTAATGTGTGCAGACAGGCAGAGAAGACTGATAAAGGTAGGGGTCGTGGGGCCGTGGGGGAGCGTAGTGTTCTTTAGGGATGGCTGGGGGGAGAGGTGGGAGGGAGGCATTTATTTGGGTTAGGGGGGATAGATTGGTGACATAAATGCATGGCCACGGAGGAGAGGAGGATACAATGGGATTGGGGTGGGCTGGAGAGGGATGGTGTGATGGAGCAGAGGGCTGATGGGGGAAGGAGGAGAGGGGAGAAGAGAGAGGCAGAGGGGAGGGTCTGGCTGTGTGTGTAGGAGACAGACAGTCGGGGTGAATGCTGTGCCACCACTGTGTTCTAACACTCCTCATTGCTCCTTGAAAGGTTTTTATTTACCTGTTTAACCATTTAGAAATTAAAGCACTTTATGTATCACGCCCTGTATTTTGATTAGCGCGCCAGGTGGTGCTAAGATTTGTTAAGTCGTGTGTAGGTAGGAGAGGGTTTTTTTAAACTTTTACTTTCTTTGCTTTGGTTCCGTCCAGCCCCTTTTCCCCACTTTTTACCGTAAACAGTAATATTCCCTGCCTCTGTCAACCTTACCCGCACCTACGAACACATCTCTTTCACTCTACGGGGAGTTGAGTTGTAGCAGGGTGTTGCATTCCCTCCACCAAGAGGCGTACGTAACAGTGACCAATACACACTGATTTGATTGCCACTTATTTGTCATAGCTTTAATCTGAGTCTGGAGATGTTTGTCCTCAGACCTGGAGGGAAACCAAAGTCATTCCTCTACCCAAGAATGGTAAAGCACCCTTTACTGGTTCTAACAGCTGACCAATCAGCTTGTTTGACCAGATACAATGCTATTTCTCTGTAAACAAATTAACAACAGACTTTCAGCATGGTTATATAGAAGGGCACTCAACATGTACTGCACTGACACAAATGACTGATAGGTTGAAAGAAATTGATAACAATTGTGGGATCTGTATTGTTAGATTGTAGTGCAGACTTTAATATTATTAACCATAATCTGTTATGGGAAAAAATGCTTGTTAAGTGTGGTGTACCGCAGGGGAGCTCTCTTGGCTCTTTACTGTTTTATATTTTGACTAATTACCTACCACTAGTCTTAAGTAAAGCCTGTGTGTCTATGTATGCTAATGATTCTACATTAACCACGGTTAGAGAAATCACTGCAACCCTAAACATAGAGTTGCAGTCAGTTTTAGAATGGGTGGCCAATAATATACTAGTCTTCAACATCTCTAAAACTAAAAACAGTGCGGCGGCAGGTAGTTTAGTGTTTAGAGCGGTGTGCCAGTAACCAAAAGGTTGCTAGATTAAATCCCCGAGCTGACAAGGTTAAAAAAATCCGCAATTCTGCCCCTGAACAAGGCAGTTAACCTACTGTTCCTAGGCCGTCATTGTAAATAAGAATTTGTTCTTAACTGACTTGCCTAGTTAATTAAGTTTAGGTGCTGCAAAGAAGGACCTAGAAAAGCTGCAGCTGGCCCAGAACAGGGTGGCATGTTTTGCCCTTCACTGTTTGTCTTATTTAACTGATTATTTTTCATGATACTGATTATATATCATATTTGTATATCAAGTGTCGTGTCATAGGGAGGAGTAAGCAAGGGGGTAAAGAAACATCCCACTGGGCAAAACCTTCTTGAATCAATGTTGATTCCACATCATTTCAACCTGAGAAAATCTATGTGATGACGTTGAATCAATGTGGAAAACTGATTGGATTTGCAAAAAAATCATCAACGTAAGGGCATTTTTGTTCTTCACCCAACTTTTAAACTGAATCTGTTGAATTCACGTTAGTTGACAACGTGTGTGCCCAGTGGGATAGTCTAAGCATGAATCACTATTCCTCTGAATTTTCACCATTAAAACCTTTTACAGCTAGGGGTTCCGCCAGCGGAACGTTTCGACAACATCCGGTGAAATGGCAGAGCGCGAAATTCAACAAAAAAAAATCCCGAAATGTTTAACTTTCATACATTCACAAGTGCAATACACCAAATTAAATAATCTAGCCACCATGTCAGATTTCAAAAAGGCTTTATGGCGAACGCAAACCATGCTATTATCTGAGGACAGCAGCACCCCATCAAACACATGACAATCATAATTCAACCCGCCAGGCGCGACACAAAACTCAGAAATAACGATATAATTCATGCCTTACCTTTGAAGATCTTCTTCTGTTGGCACTCCAATATGTCCCATAAACATCAGAAATGGTACATTTGTTCGATAAATTCCGTCATTATATCTCCAAATGTCCATTTGGCGCATTTGATTCAGAAAAACACTGGTTCCAACTCACGCAACATGACTACAAAATATCTAATAAGTTACCTGTAATCTTGATCCAAACAATTCAAACAACTTTCCTAATACAACTTTAGGTATTTAACGTAAATAATCGCTAAAATTTAAGACAGGATAAACGGTGTTCAATACCGGACGAAAACAAAGTGGAGCGAGCTTTCAGGTCGCGCGCCCCAACCACAACAGTACACTAGACTTGACCCTCGTTCTGAACAGCCATAATTCATTACTCAAAAGAAAAACATCAACCAATTTCTAAAGACTGACATCCAGTGGAAGCGATAGGAACTGCAAGCAAGTGCCTTAGAAATCTAGATCCACATAGAAAACCCATTAACCTCTATGGGCTAGGCGGGACGTAATCGTCCCACCTACGTAACAGCCAGTGTAATCCAGTGGCGCAATTTTCAAATACCTTAAAAATCCTATTACTTCAATTTCTCAAAGATATTACTATTTTACAGCTATTTAAAGACAAGACTCTCGTTAATCTAACCACACTGTCCGATTTCAAAAAGGCTTTACAACGAAAGCAAAACATTAGATTATGTCAGCAGAGTACCCAGCCAGAAATAATCAGACACCCATTTTTCAAGCTAGCATATAATGTCACAAAAACCAAGAAGACAGCTAAATGCAGCACTAACCTTTGATGATCTTCATCAGATGACAACCCTAGGACATTATGTTATACAATACATGCATGTTTTGTTCAATCAAGTTCATATTTATATCAAAAAACAGCTTTTTACATTAGCATGTGACGTTCAGAACTAGCATACCCCCCGCAAACTTCCGGGGAATTTACTAACAATTTACTAAATTACTCACGATAAACGTTCACAAAAAGCATAACAATTATTTTAAGAATTATAGATACAGAACTCCTCTATGCACTCTATGTCCGATTTTAAAATAGCTTTTTGGTGAAAGCACATTTTGCAATATTCTAAGTACATAGCCCAGCCATCACGGGCTAGCTATTTAGACACCCGGCAAGTTTAGCCTTCACCAAAATCAGATTTACTATTATAAAAGTTTGATTACCTTTTGTTGTCTTCGTCAGAATGCACTCCCAGGACTGCTACTTCAATAACAAATGTTGGTTTGGTCCAAAATAATCCATCGTTATATCCAAATAGCGGCGTTTTGTTCGTGCGTCCCAGACACTATCCGAAATGGTAAATCAGGGTCGTGCGCATGGCGTAATTCGGGACAAAAAAATTCTAAATATTCCAATACCGTACCTCGAAGCATGTCAATCGCTGTTTAAAATCAATTTTTATGCAATTTATCTCGTAAAAAAGAGATAATATTCCGACCGGGAATCTCCTTTTCGGCAAACAGAGGTAAAAACACAAAGACGGGGGCGGCCCGTGCACGCGCCTAAGCCCACAGTCCCTTGATCGGCCACTTGAGAAAGGCGATAATGTGTTTCAGCCTGGGGCTGGTATGACGACATTCAGGTTTTTCCCGGGCTCTGAGAGCCTATTGGAGCCGTGGGAAGTGTCACGTTACAGCAGAGATCCTTTGTAATTGAATGAGATGTCAAAGAAAGACAATAAATGGTCAGACAGGCCACTTCCTGTAAAGGAATCTCTCAGGTTTTGACCTGCCATTTGAGTTCTGTTATACTCACAGACACCATTCAAACAGTTTTAGAAACTTTGGAGTGTTTTCTATCCAAAGCCAATAATTATATGCATATTCTAGTTACTGGGCAGGAGTAGTAACCAGATTAAATCGGGTACGTTTTTTATCCAGCCGTGTCAATACTGCCCCCTATCCCCAACAGGTTAAACACTGTCGCCTCAACAAACAAAAAATTCCTCGATGGTTTGTCCTCGGGGTTTCACCTGCCAAATAAGTTCTGTTATACTCAGACATTATATTAACAGTTTTAGAAACTGTAGAGTGTTTTCTATCTAAATCTACCAATTATATGCATATTCTAGCTTCTGTGCCTGAGTAGCAGGCAGTTTACTTTGGGCACGCTTTTCATCCAAAATTCCGAATGCTGACCCCTATCCTAAAAAAAGTTAATCAACCTGAACAGCCCTGTGTCCTCAGATAGCCCTGCATCCTTTTCCAACACCATGTTAATAAATAAGAGGAGAGGTGAATTAAGGTTAGTCCCTGTTTTATGGCGTAGATTTATCCCCAGATCTGTTTGTAGCAAGCCCCAGGACGAGGATCACATGTGAGGGGAATGGGTGTGTTGTATAAACATTGTCAGAGGAAATAAGAGCAACGATCCCTGAAACTAGGACTGTAAAACCTAAGCTACCATATTTAGAGTACACAACATAAAATTGGTTGAGCAGGACATCGGCTGTAATTGCATATGTGTGTGTGTGTGTGTTACAGCCAGAATGGATTCCAGATTGTGTCAGTAAAAAAACATTCAGGGTTCAAGCACTCGAGAGCGAGTTTATTTGGCAGCATGTATGCCAGACAACAGTTTCAGGACAGTCTGGAGTAAACTGTATAGTCAGAGTTCTATCTACATGCATAAAAATGATAAAGGCCTTGCGAATTCACACTCTTCCCCTAGACCAGGGCCCTCCAACCCTGTTTCTGGAGAGCTACTGTCCTGTAGGTTTTCGCTCCAACCCTAATCTAGTGCACCTGATTCTAATAATTAGCTAGTTGATAAACTGAATCAGGGATTGGCCTGAAAACCTACAAGAGGGTAGCTCTTCAGGAACAGGTTTGGAGAGCCCTGCCCTAGACTCTGATGTTATGAAAACAGTAATTCTGTCACACTTCTAGCGCAGTTTTATTTCTGTGCTACGCTGAAGCTGCAGCTCTGAAGTATATTTTACTGGCTATCGTTGCCGTTTTGGGCTTAAAGCTTTATATTAATGAGGAATGTTACTTTTACATTGAACGCGTTTTGATTTCACTCCCTGGCAGTGGGGAAACCTTTCTTTTTGCATTGACAGATCACACAACAAATGTGGAGAAAGCCTGATAAAGTTTGAAACCATGACACCTTTGGGCTCACAACAAGCTGTTTTACAGCAAGGTTGTTACGAGAAGAAAGTGGCTGTAGGCTCTAAGTCACCTGCATGTTTCTTTTTTAGTAATTGGCTTGGAGGGACGAGACAGCCTATTAAACACCCGTTTTCAATGCTGTTTCCCATTGATACTCTCACTCTATGCTGGCTTCAGCCCAAATGGCACCCTATCCCCTACATAATGCACTACTTTTAACCAGAGCCCTATGGGTCCTAGTCAAAAGTAGTGCACTATATAGGGAATAGGGAGCCATTTGGGATGCAAACCCCAGTCTCTCGCCCTCTACTATTCCCCACACATTGCTCCTCCAGCTTGTTTTCCAGGCAAGCAGAATGTGACCAAACCGAATTCCCACAGGCAGGTGGTAGGGGGTGGAGGGGCTAGGGGGGGTAGATGGTGAGGAGTCATTGGACACGTTTTGTAGTTAAAGCTGTAACCCACCTCCTGCAGCCCCTGGAGCTTTAATTACCAAGAGCAGCATAGTGTGGAGCTGACACCCACCCACACAGAGGCAACTAGATCCCTCTGTGTCCCACCGATACCTACACAGAGAGGGGACAAAAAGTCACAAACACTGGGACACACACACACACACACACAATAGCCCTCCCTTGAATCTAATAATGTGGTATTCACCCACAGGCGCAATAAAAAGCAACATACCTCACACTGGGATTAACACACAAACAACAGAGATTATCCCCAATCTGTAGAATAGCCACATTCACTGACTCCCTGCAAGAATCTATTGCAAGTCACCTGAGTAGTTGTGTTGTTTGAATGGATGACTGATTGAAGTGCTCCAAGGTAAATGGAGATGGAGGTTTTGCTGGCTGAATGAATAGATGTAAATCAATCTTGTGTAGCACATGGGGATGTGTGAAATATACTCCTCAGCCTGAAGTGTCCCCACTTGCGCCACCAAATAGCTAGCTTTTCGCGTGGTGTGACTGAATAGACGCTTCAGGAGGGTGGTCACGTGTGCTAGCAAAGAAGAGGTCCTGGGTTTGATCTTCAGTGTGAGCCAAATCAGGAGGAAGTGGTACTTGCTAAGCAAGCAGCGTGACATCCTTTACACTTGGAAACCAACATCCTCCAAACATCAAAGTGTTGCTCACAGAAACCTCTTCTCGCAGTACTAGCCTACTACCTTGACACTGTCTGAATCCCAAATGGCATCCTATTCCCTATATAGTGCACTACATTTGACCAGGGCTCTGGTTGAGATTAGTGCATTTAATAGGGAATAGGGTGCCATGTAGAATGAATCCACTGACTTACACATTTTCTGTGGTCCAAAAAACAAGACTACAACAGATCGTTCCATGTGGCTGCTTTGTATTAATATTTAATAGACCACCACCAGATATAATATAACCTACACAAACAATAAAAAGCCCTACCTATGTTACAGAGCTGTCTGTGGGATGTTACAATATTCACTGATCGCAAGAATATCTGACCTTTGTCCCAAATGGCACCCTAATCACTATATAGTGCACTACTTTTCAACATGGCCCATGGGGTCTGGTGAAAGTATTGCAATATATAGGGAATAGGGTGCTATTTAGGAAACAGCCCAGGAGTCCCATTGGGTCCCCTTTCCTAACACATGGAGTAGAGGAAGGGAACAGGGGCCATCTCACTCCCCCATCCACCCCAATGCAAATCAAATCAAATGTTATTTGTCACATGTGTCAAATACAACAGTGAAATGCTTACTTCAAGTTTTAATGTCACTTACACAAGTACAGTGAAATGCCCTTCTTGCAAGCTCTAAACCCAACAATGCAGTTTTCAATATAAGTGTAGTACTAAAAATAACACAAGGTAGAACAAAAACACAGAATAAATAAGAAAGTAAGTAAGCTATATACAGGCTCAGTTCCAATACCATATTTACAATGTGCAGGGATACTGGAGTGATAGAGGTTAGGTGACTAGGCATCAGGATATATGATAAACAGAGTAGCAGCAGCATGTATGATGATTGTGAGTGTGTTTGCATGTGTGTAGAGTCAGTATACATGTGTGTGCATGTTGTGTGTGTGTTGGAGTGTCAAGTGTGTGTGAGTGTGTAGAGTCCTGTGTGTGTGCATAGAGATTAAGGGGGGTCAACTCGTATAGCCATTTTGTTAGTTATTTATCAGTCTTATGGCTTGGGGATAGAAGCTGTTCAGGAGCCTGTTGGTGTCAGACTTGGTGCACTGGTACCATTTGCAGTGCGGAAGCAGAGAGAACAGTCATTGGCTTGTGTGGCTGGAGTCCTTCCTTTCACACCGCCTGATATAGAGGTCTTGGATGGCAAGGAGCTCGGGCACCAGTGATGTACTGGGCTGTCCGCACCACCCTCTGTAGAGCCAAGCGAGCTAGGGTGGTGCTGTTGCCATACAAAGCAGTCAAGAGGATCTGAGGGCCCATGCCAAACCTTTCAACTTCCTGTGGGAGAAGAGGCGTGCGGTCGTTCCTTCTTCACGACTGTACGAGTGTGTGTGGACCATTTTAAGTCCTTAGTGATTTGAACACTAAGGAACTTGAAGCTCTTGACCCGCTCCACTGCAGCCCCATCAATGTGGATGGGGGCGTGTTCACCCCCCATTTCCTGTCGTCCATGATCAGCTACTTGGTCTTACTGACGTTGAGGGAGAGGTTGCTGTCCCGGCATCACACTGCCAGGTCAATGACCTCCTCCCCGTGGGCCGTATTATCCTCGCCGATGATCAGGACTAGCACCGCTGTGTTGGAGTCATGTGTGGCCATGCAGTCATGGGTGAACAGGGAGTACATGAAGGGACTAAGCATGCACCCCTGTGGGGCCCCTGTGTTGAGGGTCAGCGTGGGTGAGGTGATGTTGCCTACCCCCACCACCTGGGGTTGGCTCGTCAGGTTCCCGGTGGCTCAGTTGGTAGAGCATGGTGTTTGCAATGCCAGGGTTGTGGGTTCGATTCCCACGGGGGGCCAGTACTACAAAAAAATTACAAATAAAAAAAATGCATGAAATTAAATGTATGAAATGTATGCATTCACTACTGTAAGTTGCTCTGGATAAGAGTGTCTGCTAAATGACTAAAATGTAAAATGTAAAAATGTCCAGGATCCAGTTGCAGAGGAAAGTGGTCAGTCCCAGGGTCCTAAGCTTGGTGACACAATGGTGTTAAGGCTGATCTGTAGTCAATGAACAGCAGTCTTACATATGTATTCCTCTTATCTAGGTGGGCGTTAGGGCAGTTTGGAGTGCAATTGCGATTGCATCATCTATGGATCTGTTGTGGTGGTATGCAAATTGGAGTGGTTCTAAGGTGTCTGGGATGATGGAGTGTGCCATAACCAGTCTTTCAAAGCACTTCATGATTACAGATGTGAGTGCTACAGGGCAGTAGTCATTGTGGCATGAAGCCTAAGAGTTCATGGAACCAGGAACGATGGTTGAAAATGACTGAATATGCATGCCAGCTGTTTTGCGCATGCTCTGAGAACGGGCCCTGGAATACTGTTCTGGCCCGCGGCCTTGACCTGATTAAAGACGTTACTCATGTCGGCCTCGGAGAGAGAGATATCACCCAGTTCTCTGGGTAGGTGGGGCCCTCACACACTACACAGTGTTGTTATTGTCGAAGCGGGGGCATTGTTATGTCTACTCCCGCTCCTCTTCTATGGCACTCATTATTACGCCCACCTGTCACCATCGTCTTCCTGATTACCTCCCCTATATCTGTCACTCACTTTGGTTCTTTCCTCAGGTGTTATTGTTTCTGTTTATATGTACGTTACTCGTGTTTCTTTTTTGTTCCATGTTCATTTATTTATTAAACTCACTCCCTGTACTTGGTTCCCCATTATTAGCGTACACGTTACAGATATGTGGTCATTAAGGTAGATATCAGAAGTCAGAAGTTCACATACACTTAGGTTGGAGTCATTAAAACTCGTTTTTCAACCACTCCACAAATTTCTTGTTAGCAAGCTATAGTTTTGGCAAGTCGGTTAGGACATCTACTTTGTGCATGACAAGTCATTTTTCCAATGATTGTTTACAAACAGATTATTTCATTTATAATTCACTGTATCACAATTCCAGTGGGTCAGAAGTTTACATACACTAAATTGACTGTGCCTTTAAACAGCTTGTAAAATTCCATAAAATGATGTCATGGCTTTAGAAGCTTCTGATAGGGTAATTGGCATCATTTGAGTCAATTTGAGGTGTACCTGTGGATGTATTTCAAGGCTTATCTTCAAACTCAGTGCCTCTTTGTTTGACATCATGGAAAATCTAAATAAATTATCCAAGACCTCAGACAAAAAAAATTGTAGGCCTCCACAAGTCTGGCTCATCCTTGGGAGCAATTTCCAAACGCCTGAAGGTACCACGTTCATATGTACAAACAATAGTACGCAAGTATAAACACCATGGGACCACGCAGCCATCATACCACTCAGGAAAGAGACATGCACAAGAGTATCTGTGCATGTGCTATGGTGCATGTGCTTTGGTTCCATAGCTAAAACGTGGTAGCTATGGAACCAAAACAGCAGAGACATTTTGACTCACGCTTCAATGCTCTATCAACTCCAATGTAAATAACACGAGTAAGTCTACCTCTGATAAGCTTCCCAGTAAAGCATTAAAAACAATCAAGCAACCCAGAAAAGTGCTAAAGATAGCCCATATTAACATATGTAGCCTAAGAAACAAGGACCATGAAGTCAATAACTTGCTTGTAACAGATGACATTCATATTCTGACTATCAATGAAACTCACTTAGATGATACCTTTGATGATACAGTGGTAGCAATACATAGTTATAACATCTAACGAAAAGACAGAAATGCCAACAGAGGTGGTGTTGCGGTCTATATTCAGAACCACATTCCTGTAAAGCTTAGAGACGATCTAATGTTTAATACTGTTGAAGTAATATGACTACAGGTTCATCTGCCTCACCTAAAGCCCATTCTTGTGGGAAGCTGCTATAGATCACCATGTGCTAACAGTCAGTGTCTGGATAATATGCGTGAAATGCTTGATAATGTCACGGGTATCGTCGGTGAAGGAGGACCAAAATGCAGCAGGACTGTGATTGTTCATTTTGAACATTTATTAAATCAAAACGAAACACAAAAACAACAAACAAGAGAACGAACGATCCACTGACAGTCTGGCAAGGCACAAGGCTAAACACAGAACAATTTCCCACAAACACACAGACAAACACACCCAACTAATATAGGACTTCCAATCAAAGGCAACACCACACAGCTGCCTTCAATTGGAAGACTACACATAGAAATACATAAACATAGACCATAAACCAAAAACCCGGAAATACTAAATCAAACACCCTTTTACCAAAGCACCACCCCGGACCACATAAAACAAATACCCTCTGCCACGTCCTGACCAAACTACCATAACAATTAACCCTTATACTGGCCAGGACGTGACAGATAATGTATGTGATATCAACAGAGAAGTATATTTTCTGGGTGATTTTAAATATTGACTGGCTATCATCAAGCTGCCCACTCAGGAAAAAACTTCAAACTGTAACCAGTGCCTGCAACCTGGATCAGGTTGTCAGTCAACCTACCAGAGTAGTTACAAACAGCACAGGAATTAAATAATCAACATGTATTGATCACATTTTTACTAACACGGCAGATATTTGCTTTAAAGCAGTATCCAAATCCATAGGATGTAGTGATCACAATATAATAGCCATATCTAGGAAAACTAAAGTTCCAAAGGCTGGGCCTAATATAATGTATAAGAGGCCATACAAGAAGATTTGTAGTGATTCATATATTGATGATGTAAATAATATTTGCTGGTCTGTGGTGTGTAATGAGGAGCAGCCAGACACTGCACTTGACGCATTTATGAAAATACTTATTCCAGTTACTAATAAGCACGAACCCATTAAGACAATTACTGTAAAAACTGTTAAATCCCCTTGGATTGATGAGGAATTTAAAAACTGTATGGTTGAGAGGGATGAGGTGAAAGGTATGGCAATTAAGTCTGGCAGCCCAACTGATTGGCAAACGTATTGCAATTTAAGAAATCATGTGACTAAACTAAATAAAAAGAAAAAAAAACTCACTACGAAACAAAGACAAATGATATAAAGAATGATAGTAAAAAGCTTTGGGGCACCTTAAATGAAATTTTGGGAAAAAAAGCCAACTCGGCTCCATTTATTCATCACAAAGCCCACTGATATTGCAAACTACTTTAATTACTTTTTCATTTGCAAGAGAAGCAAACTTAGGGATAACATGCCAGCAACAAACGCTGACACTACACATCCAAGTATATCAGACCAAATTATAAAAGACAAGATTGGTACTTTTGAATTCCGTAAAGTCAGTGTGGAAGAGGTGAAAAAAAATGATTGTTGTCTAGCAACAATGACAAGCCACCAGGGTCTGACAGTCTAGAAGGAAAATTACTGAGGATAATAGCAGACGATATTGTCACTCCTATTTTCCACATCTTCAATTTAAGCCTACTAGAGAGCGTGTGCCCTCAGGCCTGGAGGGAAGCTAAAGTCATTCCGCTACCCAAGAATAGTAAAGCCCCCTTGACTGGCTCAAATAGCCGACCCATCAGCCTGTTACCAACGCTTAGTAAACTTCTGGAAAAAAATGTGTTTGACCAGATACAATGCTATTTTACAGTAAACAAATTGACAACAGAATTTCATAATGCTTATAGGGAAGGACACTCAACAAGCACAGCACTTACACAAATGATTGGCTGAGAGAAATTGATGATAAAATGATTGTGGGGGCTGTCTTGTTAGACTCCAGTGCAGCTTTTGACATTATCGATCATTGTCTGCTGCTGGGAAAACTTATGTGTTATGGCTTTACACCCCCTTCTTTAATGTGGATAAAAAGTTACTTATCTAACAGAACACAGAGGGTGTTCTTTAATGGAAGCCTATCAAATATAATCCAGTTAGAATCAGGAATTGCCCAGGGTAGATGGTTAGGCCCCTTGCTTTTTTACATTTTTACTAACAACATGCCATTGACTTTGAGTAAAGCGAGAGTTTCTATGTATGCAGATGACTCAACACTATACATGTCAGCTACTACAGCGACTGAAATGACAGTAACACAACAAAGAGCTGCAGTTAGTTTCAGAGTTGGTGGAAAGGAATAAGTTAGCCTTAAATATTTCTAAAACTAAAAGCATTGTATTTGGAACAAAACACTCACCAAACCCTAAACCTCAACTAAATCTTGTAATAAATAATGTGGAAATTGAGCAAGTTGAGATGACTAAACTGTTTTGAGTAACGCTTAGATTGTAAACTGTCATGGTCAAAACATATTGATGCAGTAGTAGCTAAGATGGGGAGAAGTCTGTCTATAATAAAGTGATGCTCTGCCTTCTTAACAACACTATCAACAAGGCAGGTCCTACAGGCCCTAATTTTGTCACACCTTGACTACTGTTCAGTCGTGTGGTCAGGTTTTACAAAAAAGCGCTGCATGATTGGCCCTTGGATGTACACAGTTAGCTAATAAACTCAGCAAAAAAAGAAACGTCCTCTCACTGTCAACTGCGTTTATTTTCAGCAAACTTAAGATTGGTAAATATTTGTATTAACATAACAGGAAACAACAACAACGGAACAAGTTCCACAGACATGTGACTAACAGAAATGTAATAATGTGTCCCTGATCAAAGGGGGGGGGGGGGGTCAAAATCAAAAGTAACAGTCAGTATCTGGTGTGGCCACCAGCTGCATTAAGTACTGCAGTGCATCTCCTCCTCATGGACTGCACCAGATTTGCCAGTTCTTGTTGTGAGATGGTACCCCACTCTTCCACCAAGGCACCTGCAAGTTCCCGGACATTTCTGGGGGGGAATGGCCCTAGCCCTCACCCTCCGATCCAACAGGTCCCAGACATGCTCAATGAGATTGAGATCCGGGCTCTTCACTGGCCATGGCAGAACACTGACATTCCTGTCTTTCAGGAAATCACGCACAGAACGAGCAGTATGGCTGGTGGCATTATCATGCTGGAGGGTCATTTCAGGATGAGCCTGCAGGAAGGGTACCACATGGAGGAGGATGACTTCCCTGTAACGCACTGCGTTGAGATTGCCTGCAATGACAACAAGCTCAGTCCGATGATGCTGTGACACACCGCCCCAGACCATGACGGACCCTCCACCTCCAAATCGATCCCACTCCAGAGTACAGGCCTTGGTGTAACGCTCATTCCTTCAATGATAAACGCGAATCCGACCATCACCCCTGGTGAGACAAAACCACGACTCGTCAGTGAAGAGCACTTTTTGGCAGACCTGTCTGGTCCAGCGACGGTGGGTTTGTGCCCATAGATTACATTGTTGCTGGTGATGTCTGGTGAGGACCTGCCATACAACAGGCCTACAAGCCCTCAGTCCAGCCTCGCTCAGCCTATTGCGGACAGTCTGAGCACTGATGGAGGGATTGTGCGTTCCTGGTGTAACTCAGGCAGTTGTTGTTGCCATCCTGTACCTGTCCCGCAGGTGTGATGTTTGGATGTACCGATCCTGTGCAGGTGTTACACGTGGTCTGCCACTGCGAGGATGATCAGCTGTCCGTCCTGTCTCCCTGTGTCGCTGTCTTAGGCGTCTCACAGTACGGACATTGCAATTTATTGCCCTGGCCACATCTGCAGTCCTCATGCCTCCTTCCAGCATGCCGTTCACGCAGATGAGCAGGGACCCTGGGCATCTTTCTTTTGGTGTTTTTCAGAGTCAGTAGAAAGGCCTCTTTATGTCCTAAGTGTTCATAACTGTGACCTTAATTGCAGAATGTTCCACAGGTGCATGTTGATTAATTGTTTATGGTTCAATGAACAAGCATGGGAAACAGTGTTTAAACCCTTTGCAATGAAGATCTGTGAAGTTATTTCGATTTTTATGAATTATCTTTGAAAGACAAGGTCCTGAAAAAGGGATGTTTCTTTTTTTGCTGAGTTTATGAATAATATGCATGTCAATCTATCCTGGCTGAAAGTGGAGGAGAGATTGACTTCCTCACTGCTTTTATTTATGAGCGGTATTGACAAGTTGAATGCACAGTGCTGTCTGTCTAAACTACTGGCACACAGCTCAGGCACACAGCTCAGGCATCCATGCATGCCCCACAAGACATGCCCACAAGAGAGGTCTTCACAGTTCCCAAGTCCAGTACAGACTATGGGAGGCACACAGTAATACATAGAGCCATGGCTACATGGAACTCTATTCCACATCAGGTAACTGACGCAAGCAGTAAAATTTGATTTAAAAAACAGATTATAAAAACACCTTATGGAACAGCGGGGACTGTGAAGCAACACACACATTGGCACAGACACATGCGCGCACACACACACACGATAACATACGCACTATACATAAACAAATATTTTGTACTGTAGATATGTGGTAGTGGTAGAGTAGGGGCCTGAGGGCACACAGTGTGTTGTGAAATCTATGAATGTATTGTAATGTTTTACTATTGTATAAACTGCCTTAATTTTGCTGGACCCCAGGAAGAGTAGCTGCTGCTTTGGCAGCGGCTAATGGGGATCCATAATAAATACAAATACAAAATACAAATGCTCCTGTTTGTTGCAGAAATTGACCAACTGCTACGGTTTACTTCAGCATCTACGTCATTTTGCCAATTCTTCCTTTAAACCTAAACTAACCTATGACTTGACCCATCTACTTATGTATTACTGCCCCACAGTGGCAAGAAGTATAAAACACAAAAACGAGCTCCTAGCCTCCCACGCATAGGCTTCTTTCTGGCCCTAACATGTAAACAAAATAATATAAAAACAAAATATAAATGTTTTATCAACATAAACCTAAATAAAAAAGTATTACTTTTTTTAATAAAGTGGATCTGTAAACCAACTGAATCTCAAAACGAATAGAAATAAAAACGAATAAAAACACAAACCTATAATAACCTTGCTGTCCACACTTTGTGTCTGCAGCTGCCTCAGATACAGAGGAATAGCTAGGAACACATGCAAATACACAGGATCAACACAGCCAACCTGCAGTGGCAGGGCCAGGGAAACATAACCCACACAGACCTGTGTGTTATTAGACACTGTGGAATGAGAGAGGAAGGGGAAATAGCAAAGTGTTAGAGAGAGAGGGAGAGACGTCTAAATGATGAAATAGCCGTTAAGGTTCAGCAAGCAACTGTCTCACTCAAAGGGCGAGAGAGAGAGACAGGGACTGAAAGAGATAAACATCCTCTGTCTGTGAACACCATTTGTTCATATTACTGTAGGTTTCATTATATGTTGATGATCCTGAGGCACTGCATTTCTATGGAACGAAGCATTGCACAATAATTTAGGTTTATTAATCCCCAATTAGAGACAGAGAGAGAGAGGCAGACTGAGTACTGGGAGGAGTGTGTATGTGTGGTGTGTGTATGTGGGGAGGGCTAACACTCATGTAGCCTACATTTATGCGGAAGACTATCACTATATAAAGTGCATTGGGAAAGTATTCAGACGCCTTGACTTTTTCCACATTTTGTTATGTTACAGCCTTATTCTAAATTTGATTTTTTTAAAAACATCAATCTACACACAATACCCCATAATGACAAAGCAAAAACAGGTTTTTAGAAATTTTAGCAAATGTATTCAAAATAAAAACTGAAATATCACATTTACATAAGAATTCAGACACTTTACTCAGCACTTTGTTTAAGCACGTTTGGCAGTGATTACAGCCTTGAGTCTTCTTGGGTATGATGCTGCAAGCTTAGCACATCTGTATTTGGGGAATTTCTCCCATTCTTCTCTGCAGATCTTTTCAAGTTCTGTCAGGTTGGATGGGGAGCATCACCGCACAGCTATTTTCAGGTCTCTCCAAAGATGTTTGATCGGGTTCAAATCCGGGCTCTGGTTGGGCCACTCAAGGACATCCAGAGACTCCTGAAGCCATTCCTGCATTGTCTTGGCTGTGTGCTCAGGGCGTTGTCCTGTTGGAAGGTGAACCTTCGCCCGTCTGAAGTCCTTTCCGTTCTGGAGCAAGTTTTCATTAAGGATCTCTCTGTACTTTGCTCCGTTCATATTTCCCTCGATCCTGACTAGTTTCCCAGTCACTGTCGGTGAAAATCATCCCCACAGCATGATGCTGGCAGCACCATGCTTCACCATAGGGATGGTGCCAGGTTTCCTCCAGACGTGACACTTGGCAATCGGGCCCAAGAGTTCAAACTTCATTTCATCATTCCAGAGAATCTTGTTTCTTATGGTCTGAGAGTCCTTTAGGTGCCTTTTGTCTAACTCCAAGCAGGCTGTTATGTGCCTTTTACTAAGGAGTGGCTTCCATCTGGCCACTCTACCATAAAGGCCAGATTGGTGGAGTGATGCAGAGATGGTTGTCCTTCTGGAAGGTTCTCCCATCTCCACAGAGGAACTCTGGAGCTCTTCTAGAGTGACTATTGGGTTCTTGGTCAGCTCCCTGACCAATGTCCTTCTCCCCCGATTGCTCAATTTGGCCGGGCGGCCAACTCTAGGAAGAGTCTTGGTGATTCCAAACTTATTCCATTTAGGAATGGTGGAGGCCACTGTGTTCTTAGGGACCTTCAATTCTGCAGATATTATTTTGGTACACTTCCCCAGATCTGTGCCTCGACACAATCCTGTCTTGGGTCTCTACGGACAATTCCTTCGACCTTATGGCTTGGTTTTTGCTCTGACATGCACTGTCAACTGTGGGACCTTTTATATAGGCTGGTGTGTGCCTTACCAAATCATGTCCAATCAATTGAATTTACCACAGGTGGACTCTGGAGAAGTGGAATTGAGTTGTCTGGAGTGATGACTGACAAATCTGGGTTTGGCATATGCCAGGAGAACGCTACCTGCCCCAATAGTGCCAACTGTAAAGTTTGGTGGAGGAGGAATAATGGTCTGGAGCTGGTTCGGGCTAGGCCCCTTAGTTCCAGGGAAATCTTAAAGCTACAGCATACAATGACATTTTAGAAAATTCTCTGCTTCCAACTTTGTGACAACAGTTTGGGGAAGGCCCTTTCCTGTTTCAGCATGACAATGCCCCCATGCACAAAGCGAGGTCCATACAGAAATTATTTGTCGAGATCGGTGTGGAAGAACTTGACACGCCTACACAGAGCCCTGACCTCAACCCCATTGAACACCTTTGGGATGATTTGGAATGCCAACTGTGACTCAGGCCTAATCACCCAACATCAGTGCCCGACCTCGTTAATGCTCTTGTGGCTGAATGGAAGCAAGTCTGCGCAGCAATGTTAAAACATCTAGTGAATAGTGGAGACTGTTATAGCAGCAAACTCCATATTAATACCAATGATTTTGGAATGAGACTAGCAGGTGTCCACACACTTTTGGTAATGTCGTGTACATTTAAATGACAACATTCTCAAGAAAGCTAATATCAACTTTACAGTGATGATCCAGTGCATTAACAACCCCTCAAAATACCATGTTTTGCTACCATTAATCCATGGATTAGCCTTTGTAGTCATCATTTATCTTTTTTGCTCACAGCCCAACTCCGTTGTTTACCAGTACATGAGAGAGAGAGAGAGAGAGAGAGAGATAGAGAGAGAGAGAAAGAAAGAGAAAGAGAGAGAATGGAGACAGTGTGTGCGCATGCTTGCGTGTTTATAGCCAGCCCACTGCTGTGAGCTGTAGAGCAGTGTTGGGGAGAGGCCTAATGGTTACTTATGCCCTGAGGGCCAACAGTTCAACCCAGTTCAAAGGGATCAACAGAGCCATTTTAATATTCCAATCAAACATTCGTTAACATTTATGTAAGAGGCTGAAGCCTGAGCTGGGCTAATAAAACAACCAGGAGACTGTTAAAAAGGTTACGCCCCAAATGGCACCCTATTCCCTATGTAGTGCATTTTTGCCAGGGCCAATAGGGAAAATGATACCATTTGGGACACAACCATAAGCTAGTTATTGTTTATTTGCATGGTTGAGGTTAAGTGCACTGCTTCGGGGGAAAACAGGCAAAGGGATTTAAGATGCTTGACTATTGCATTGCACTTCGTTCCTCTTTCTAGCTGGAATTCTCTGCGATATACTTGACTCAAACCCTTTTGCTCTTTGGGGAGCATAGGTCATTCACAAACTTCCTCCATTAGGTTCAGTGTTGAGTGGTTTTCTCCACCATTCTATGACTACTCTGTATACATAACAGCAGATCTGAGAGCAGGCTCTCGATCACCAGCTTGTCCATGCTACTCAGCACCTACTGAGTTAAACTAGGGGAAAGTAAGGGAAACTATGGCGAGACAGGGAGAAAGTGGGAGTGACATTAGAATGGTTCGGTCTGATGATACATTATGTTTTGTAAGAACATGGCTGACTAGGCTGTTTTCAAGCCATTCATTTGCTTTACCAGGGAGAGATGGTGGTATGTGTGTGTGTGAGTGTGTGTCTCTGTGTGCATGCGTACGTATGCGTGCGTGCATGTGGGTGTGTAGCTCAGTTTGTAGCAGCCTTCTCTTGTGGTCCCTTTGCTGCCATGCTAAGTGATGTGCGTGTGTCGTCATAAGATAACATCCGGCAACTGTATCCTGTCCCAAATATAGAAAGAGGGCCTGAGAGGGGAAAAGATAGCTAAGCGCTAAGGCAAATGAATACCCTGCAGAGCTACATGCAAATGGCTGGTGGCTGGTCTTGTATGGCACATATGGGAGTTTTTACAGCTCACTGTGGACAGTTTTCCGTTCTCTTAAAGCTGAGGAATTGTTACCTGCTAATGACCATGCTCTGCACCGGCTAACAGATGGGGTCTCGATGGGGGGAAAAAGAGGATGGAAAGAGCAATCGAGAGTAAATACAGAACACAGAGGTTGCTGGTCCAAAGGGCTCTGGTCAAAAGTAGTGTACTCTACAGGGAATAGGGTGCCTTTGGGACCTACCCAGCGACTATTCTACAGCGGTACAAGTCAGGTCCTCATTTATAAGAGGCACTCTTTCAGAGAGATGTATTTGGGGGCTTCCCGAAGTCTGTCAAAACTCTTTTTTTTTTTTTAAACAGTTAAAAAGTAAGGGATTAACTCTTCATCTCGAGCCAAACTACAGGCCCTTTCTTAGTATACTAAAATATAACTGGATTTTTTTTTTTTTACAGATTACTAAAAAGCCTTCCTGCATTTAGCCCACTATGTTCATGTCTCTGGAAAATAATTAATAGCTTTCTTTTAAAAAGGGGTGTGCCGATTAAGCACTGGGCCAAGTTCTCAAGCACCAGCGCAGCATGGCAAAGTCATTTGTGAATGACAAACTGTAGACTATGTCATGGTTGCATACATTTCTAGGGAACTCAAAGCATATCATAAACAATTAATAGAATGATAATATGTTGTCATAAATCGCAGAAAATACCTCATAAAAAGCATCCAAACAGTCCGGTAATGAGTTTCTTTTACTAGTTTAAGGGGAGCTCTTTCCTTGCCAACAAAACCCAGAGAAAGATTAAATAAAACAAATATAGCCCTAAGAATAATACTACACAAATGGCTATAGGCCCTAGTCAAAAGTAGTGTACGATGAAGGCAATAAAGTGCCATTTGGACCTCACAATTTATCCCTATACTGAGGAAGGAGTGTGCGTCTGTTTCAAGCCTACAGCATCTGCCTACAGAGTTGCTGCTGGAAGCACTTTAGTTCACAGCATAGTGGCAAATACAAGCCTGCGACATTAAATCAGCAAGCATGGCCATATTGTAAGGCTGGAAACAATTTGAACGCCTCGTCACATGAGAGCATTTGTGCTATTCCAGGCCTGAGTTAAGAAAAACATTGGGATCCCGAGTGGCACCCTACTTTCTACAAAGTGCACTAGCTTTGAACAGGGCTCTGCTCCCTGGGTTTGTGTGCACTGGAGCAACCTTCCCTAGGACTCTGGTCCCCCTTTAACCCCAGAAGGTCAGCTGTCAGAGTGCATGTGTGTACGTGTGTGTGTCAGCCATCAGTGGACAGATCATAACCAGCCTGGCTGATCTGATAAAGTGTGTTACTTTCTGATGGACATGATGGGAGGAACTGGCTGGCTGGATCAACAGAGCACAGTAGTGCTGATACGGTGACAGAGGATTCTCTCTCTCCCCCTCCCCTCCCTCTCAATTCAATTAAAATGGGATTTATTGGCGTGGGAATCGTGTTTACATTGGTAATGCAAGCGAAATAAACAAACAGCAAAAAACAACAAACTGCAAAAACCTATTACACACAGAAAAAGTAAACACTACACAAAGTTTCAAGAGAATATCGAATAAAATATTAGTGGTTAATATTATTAGCGGCTTCTCAAAGTAGGGCTGATGAGGTGACAGAGGACCTGCATGCATTCTCTCTCTCTCTCTCTCTCTCCCTCTCTCTCTCTCTCCAAGGCCTGTCTTGTGTACTCTTAAACTTAACCATAGGTGAAATGCAGACCACTAGTCAAAGTGTAGCTATGTGGCGCTCCAGTACAGCTGTATGTGTCACACAGGGTAGAGGTCTTTTTTTATATAGAAACCTGTTCCAAACGGACCTGCGGACAATTAGACACATTCCGTTTAGACCTGGTTGGGTCCAGACACGGTTCGATCTGAGTCTGGACTTTATTAACCGGAGCAGATACAGCACGAGGGGGGGAGGGGCGCTCTAGCAGGCGGGGGAGGGGCCGTACTGTGAGGCTTTGACACGGAGAGCAGGGAGGGAGGGAGAGATGAGAGACACAACCAACCAAGCCGACTCACGCTATAGTAAACTAATAGCTCAAATATGACTGCAGCAGTCGCATTCGGATCTGTATGGGCCCTTTCGGACAAGTCAGTTAAAACTACACAAACCCGAGACCCGTGACAATCATATCAGATCCGACCCAGACCTGTGACATTATTAAGAATTCTGGATCCAGAACTGCACTGGTCCCTGATTGGGTCTCGGGTACAGGTGGATCCGTAAAGACCTCCAACACAGAGTAGGCAATCCCAGTGGAATAAGTCATAGAAACACTCATAAGGTCTTATAGGTCTGAAAACAAATCTAACAATCCTCAATATGGGACCATGGGACCATGCCAACGTCTCAACATTACAATGGACATTTTGAATAGAACCAGGATTATAATTATCAAGCTAAAGCCACACAAAGCCCCTATGGATCATCCTGTGAGCATAGACCCCTCCATTCCATTTCCAGGTTATCAAAAAAGATTTGCCTGTCCACCACAGATAAATAAAGTACCATTTATATTCATTTATTCAGCCCCAGGACACATGTAAATTAAGAGGGTCCATTCTTCATCTGAATCTATGAAACTTAAGCAGGGGGCCAGATTGAAATGCTTTTACCTTCTGTGTTGAGTGTAGTGGCAGGGCTGTCTTATCCCCTTTATAGTGCACTGCTTTTGACCAGAGTGCTGGTCAAAAGTAATTTACTATGAAGGGAATAGGTTGCCATTTGGGATGCATCCTGGTATAGCGCCAGCCCCGCAACGGAGGTGGGTGAACAGATGTTTTTGTATCAGAGTAATGTTATTGTCACACAAACAAGCCCAGGCACGCTGACTCTCTCCCTCTGTCTCTCCCCCTCTCACCCCCTCTCTTCCTCTCAACTGATGGAATATGTGGCCTGACAGACCTTTGTGATGGAACCACTGATGTCCTGACGTCCCTCGTACCCTCCTTTGCTTGAGTTTTGATCGAAGCATATGAGCTCATTTAAAAATGCGGAATGAAGGCTGTTCCAAAGGGACAACATTTTAATCACAAGGAAGACAGATGACAGCTGCGACGAGACGGTGGATACATGTGTCAAATACACACACTGTATTCAAATTGCATTATACAGATGTTGGATCAATGTATGCTCATTTATGCATTCAATCAGAAACAAAATCATTGAAGTTCAGGTTTAGGTGTTGTGTACACATCTGGAGTGGAAAGTGACAAGCATACAGTGTAATTACAGTTTATGACCCTTAGTTCACCCATCCTCTTCTCATTTAATCACAGATTTGACAGCACACTTAAAAAACATCTCAAAGTAATGAACACCTTATTAAAAGTTATAGATTCCTTTCTATTGGTGGTTTGCTCGCTGGCAGGAAGGCAAATGGCTTTGGGTATACATGTATGCACATCCTCAATCATCTCTGGAATATTTTGCAATACCAGAAATATCTTGGAATATATGTATAAAAACTTAAAGTGAAAAGGTGGTGGAATCTGTAAGGGAGTGTGGAGATAAAACTCTGCCAAAAAAGTAATCTCTACAATGGACAAATACAATGACCAGCCTGATCAAACATACCCTCTGTGGATTAAAAGCTAAAGTGAACTCATGCTTGTGATCTCTGCTCTCCTATGCAGTGTTTATTGTGCGTGCATGTGTGCATTCGTGCCTGACTATATGCGTGTCTGCCTGCGTGTGTCTGTTTTATGTGTGCTTGCTTGTGTGTCTGAAGAACTAAGTAAAGCCTGGGCCCTAGCTCCATTACAGGGATATATTAATGGATCAAACTGCATCCAGACGGCAGCCATATTCTAAATGTATGGCAGAATCATTTGTAGGCATGATTAACATGTCTGAAAATACAACCACACCAAAGGAACGAACTGTGCTGACGATGACTGATCTCAGACCAGGCTTTAAATCAAAATCTCATTAATTGCCTTGCCTGAGAGGCAGAGGCACCGGCACCACATGCCCCTCGCTCACAGGCAGGAAGAATCTAATGGTTTACACTTTTCTTTTTCCACTTTTATGTTTCACAATTTCCTCTTTCCTCCCTCACTCTTTCCAGCATGCACCACCAGCCATGGGGGCTTTCTATTTCTGGGGTAGTTTTGATCCAGAGTGGACCTTAGTGTCTAGGTTTGTGTTGCGTTGTGAATAGATTTGTGTTGTGTGGTTCTCTGTCAGTCGACTCGGTTCGAAGACTTGGCTGAAGACTAATTCAATCATGCATAACATGCCACTCAAAGCTTTATGGGTGTAAGCCCTGCATGTCTAGAGAGGCACCCCACAATGCTCTGGTTTCCTCCTTCTACTCCTCTTCACGAGTCTATTTGGTTTACTAGCTTAGCATTTAGCAGCTTTCTTCAGAAAACCTAGATCTCAACTTAACTTTTCCATTTGGTGTGGGTTACCACTCTACTAGAGCTGTTACGGTGACCATATTACAGCCTCACCGGAGGTCACGAGTCAAATTCCATGTTACTGTTTAGTCACAGCTTCCCCAAGTTCTGATGATGCTGATGGTCATTAGTAGCATACCAAACTTGCTAACTGCCCTCGATTGTCCCTCTAATCACTGACATCCATACAAATGTATTTGAAAATCGAATCAAACACTTCATGAGAACCCATGAGTTCATGTTGCGCAACATTTCTATAGGCTATGCAATTGCGTGGGAAAACAGAGATTTGATGGCCTCCATTAAAAAGAGGAGGCTCCCATCAGCTTTCTATAGGCTAGGCCTACTATATTTATTTCTCAACTCTCCTAATATTAAGCACATTGCTTTTCTTTACAACAGGAGTATAGCCTACCTGGCTGGCATGAAAATGAACCATGGGAAAAATGTCTTTCATTCGCTATTTAAGTGCAAAGATGACATTTTTTCCCCTGTACCCTGTTTCGAGTGCTTGGTCCATTCTGAGCATGGTCCATTCTAAATCAAAATACATCTCAAACATCTCAGGGGATAGTAGATTGACATAGGCTAGTGCTTTTTCTGTTTGTTAGGCCTGCTCCTTTTCTGGCTGTCGAAAAGTAAATGTAGACAGTTCTTCCAACATCTTCAATATGCGCGCAGTTGTGTCCCCGATGTGTCCATCTTCACTTGCAGCCTGTTAGAAGGACCCGATCACGTGACGGACAATAAGAATAAGAATTGAGATATCTGAGAGAGTCATGTGAGTGATAGGTGCTTCGGGCATGCAACCGGGAAAAGGGAATTGTAATTATTATATTCAGCCCAAGGGGATACCAGCAAAAGGCATTATCAACTGTTTGTCAAATTGTAAATGAGAGACTCAAGAAGTGTGTGCAGTCTGCGCAAAAAAACAAAGCCGAGCTCATGCCTTTCATGCAACTTTTTTCCAATCATCATTAGTCACATCATGCAGCCTTAGAATGTTTTAAAAATCAAAACATACAGCTCAACGTTTGTATCACAACTAAAGTTGCATAAATAACTCTAAATTAAGCATATGGGAGGACCTGTTTCTTTGTTCTTTGTGCACACTCCCTCAATCGTTGGGAGAGAATATACTACCGGTCAAAAGTTTTAGAACACCTACTCATTAAAGGGTTTTTATTTTTACTATTTTCTACATTGTAGAATAATAGTGAAGACATCAAAACTATGAAATAACACATACGGACTCATGTAGTAACCAAAAGAATTGTCACACAAATCAAAATGTATTTTATATTTGAGATTCTTCAAATAGACACCCTTTGCCTTGATGACAGCTTTGCACACTCTAGGCATTCTCTCAACCAGCTTCATGAGGTAGTCACCTGGAATGCATTTCAATTAAAAGGTGTGCCTTGTTAAAAGTTAATTTGTGAAATGTCTGTCCTTCTTAATTTCTATGGGCTAGGTGGGACGTGACAACCTGCGGGACACACTATTCAACAGCCAGTGAAATAGCATGGCACGAAATACAAAACAGCAAAAATCTCAATTTCATTTTCTCAAACAACTATTTTACACCATTTTAAAGATAAACTTCTCGTTAATCTAACCACATTGTCCGATTTCAAAAAGGCTTTATGGCGAAAGCATAAAATTAGATTATGTTGTGAAGTTTATGTCCTAAGAAAAACCACACAGCCATTTTCCAAGCAAGGACATGCATCACAAAAAGCAAAAATACAGCTAAAATATTCACTAACCTTTGATCTTCATCAGATGGCACTCATAGAACTTCATGTTACACAATACATGAATATGTTTTGCTTGATAAAGTTCATATTTATATCCAAAAACCCCATTTTACATTGGCGTGTGATGTTCAGAAAATGTATTCCCACCAAAACTTCCGGTGAATGTGCACATCAATTTACAAAAATACTCATAATAAACGTTGATAAAATTTACAACAGTTATTGAAAGAATTATAGATACACTTCTCCTCAATGCAACCGCTGTGTCAGATTTTAAAATAGCTTTACGGAGAAAGCACATTGTTCAATATTCTGAGTACATAGCTCAACCATCAAAGCAAGCTATACAGATACCTTCCAAGTTCTGGGGTCAACTAAACTCAGAATTAGTATTATAAATATTCTCTTACCTTTGCTGATCTTCGTCAGAATGCACTTCCAGGATTCCTACTTCCACAAGAAATGTTATTTTTGTTCGAAATACTCCATATTTATGCGTTCAGATCACTATTCAAAGGCATAATGCGCGAGCGCAGTACCAGAGACGAAAAGTCAAATAGTTCCATTACCGTTCGTAGAAACATGTCAAACGTTGTTTACAATCAATCCTTAGGGTCTTTTTAACATAACACGTTGATAATATTCCAACCGGACAGTAGCGTATTCATTCAAGAAGAAAAAGAAGGAGGGGCGCGCTGCTGGGCTCGCGCATCACCAAGTTCTTTGTCCTCAGGCAGTCCACTCATTGACTGAGCTCCTAGGAGAAGGATGAAACGCGTTTCTAAAGGCTGTTGACAGCCAATGGAAGCCTTAGGAAGTGCAACGTGACCCCACAGACACTGTAGTTTTGATAGGGATTCAAAAGAACTATAATTCTCAGATTTCCCACTTCCTGGTTGGATTCTTCTCACATTTTTTGCTGCCATATGAGTTCTGTTATACTCATAGACGTCATTCAAACAGTTTTAGAAACTTCAGAGTGTTTTCTATCCAAATATACTAATAATATGCAAATATTTGACTCTGGGCCCGAGTATTAGGCCATTTACTCTGGGCACGCTTTTCATCCGAAAATGAAAATACTGCCCCCTATACCTTAAAAAGTTAATACGTTTGAGCCAATCGGTTGTGTGGTGACAAGGTAGGGGGGTATACAGAAAATAGCCCTAAGACCAAGTCCATATTATGGCAAGAACAGCTTAAATAAGCAAAGGGAAACGACAGTCCATCATTACTTTAAGACATGAAGGTCAGTCAATACGGAACATTTCAAGAACTTTTGAAAGTTCCTTCAAGTGCAGTCGCAAAAACCATCAAGCGCTATGATGAAACTGGCTCTCATGAGGACCGCCACAGCAAAGGAAGACCCAGAGTAACCTCTGCTGCAGAGGATAAGTTCATTGGAGTTACCAGCCTTAGAAATTGCAGCCCAAACAGAGTTCAAGTAACAGACACATCAACTGTTCAGAGGAGACTGTGAATCAGGCCTTCATGGTCAAATTGCCACAAAGAAACCACTACTAAAGGACACCAATAAGAAGAAGAGACTTGCTTAGGCTAAGAAACACGAGCAATGGACATTAGACCGGTGGAAATTTGTCCTTTGGTCTGGAGTCCAAATTGGAGATTTTTGGTTCCATCGCCGTGTCTTTGTGAGACACTATGTGGGTGAACGGATGATCTCCCCATGTGTATTTCCAACCGTAAAGCATGGAGGAGAATGTGTTATGGTGTGGGGGTGCTTTGCTGGTGACACTGTATGTGATTTATTTCGAATTCAAGGCACACTTAACCAGCATGGCTACCACAGCATTCTGCAGCGATACACCATCCCATCTGGATTGGGCTTAGTGGGACTATCATTTATTTTTCAACAGGACAAACATTGTGTTAGTGTGTTACCCCACCATTGAAGCAGCATCCCTTTTACATTCTCCTGTAAAAGATAAACCTAGCTGCACGTTTTTACCTCGAGTTGTTTGCTTTACACACTGTGCCAGCACTTAACACGCGCTTGGCTAGCTAGCTAGCTATCGTCACTCAGGTGGTGTTTATGTTTACGTATAGGTGTGTGTAGCATTGTGTAGAGAGTTGTGTTGCGGTGTGTGGAGATTTGTGTTGCATCTATGGAGCCAATGCCAATTTGATTTCAAAAGAATTGGGTCAAAAGAAAAAAGATCATAAATGAATAGAAAAAAAGCGAAAGTGAAGCAATGCAAGTTGAAACTGAAAAAAATCGAATGTATATGAAAAATATAGAAATATTTTGAAAGCATGTCATTGACGTTTGCATACAATCTTAGTTTCTTTGGTCAAACAATTTTAATTCTCGGTTCTTGTCATCTTTTCTCTGCGCCAAGTTTTGATACTCTTTTGGCGACCATGACTACTATTCAGTAACCTGAGCCAGCAGCAGTTGACTTGGCTGTTGGTCCAATTCTTTTGAACTCAAATTGACTCCATGTGTGTCATTCTGTGTAGATTTGTGTTGTGTGTAGGTGTGTGTTGCATTGTTTAGAGATCTGTGTTGCGTTGTGTGTAGATTTGTGTTGTGTGTATTAAGTTGTGTGTAGATTTTTCTTATTGTAACATGTAGGTTTGGCTGTTGATATACACTACCTAAAATGGTATACCTTTGAGGCATCACAATGAAAATGATAAAAACAAACAGGTATGACATGTTGCATTGTACATGTATGTTGCATAGCAAAACAGTCAAATACATACTGTATGGGGCATATCAACTACTCAATCAACTAATCAACCAATTGAATTGCTTTCTTGGATATCCATTCAAATAAGTAACACTTGTTACTGCAACAAAAACAAACACTACAACATCTCCCCAAGCTGTGTGCCTGTTCTTTTAAGGTTTTCTTATAATAACACTGTGACATGTTGCCTTCATTGAGCTGACTTAGCGATGTAGCTAGCATCACATTTTCCAGCAGGCAGGCAGGAATGTGTGTGTGCGCGCACAGCCATCAATAGTGATGTGGCAGATTGGGCCTCATTAGGAAACATGAAATGCTAGGTCAATGACCTATGATGTCACAGTAGAATGTTAAATACACTACCTCACTGTCTCTGAGCAGGGGGCTATAAAGTGCAGAAGAACCTTGCTGTCATCGGGGCCTTAAGGAGTGTATGGAAGATCAGGGCTGAGCTATTAAACTGATTTAGAAAAAGAGAATATCATGTACTCTCCGAATATTGGAGTGTCAATCAAAGAGCTGTGGTTTGAGCATAATCTCCTGAATATCAGGGAGAAGCAAGAGCAGGACAGTGACTCATAGTATATGAGGTGTTGCTGAGAATGAAGCGTGAAGCATGCATGCAGACACACACAAGTTCAGGCACAAACACACATACAGGCACACGTGCGCAGGCACGGACACACGCGAGCTTGCAAACAAAGACACACACGCAAGCATACACGACCAGGGGAGAAAGTACGGTATGGTCCAGTACATTTAGTTTTCATTATTGTGAAAGGCTCATGTTTTACCGGTACAGTGTACTCCCAGTATTTATTTTGCAGGGACGCCGTACCGGTAAAACATAAGCTTTTCACAATAATGAAAACTAAATGCCAAGAAAGCTGTAGGCTATTACAAATGATTTATCAGTACCATATGTCAGAGGCATGAACAATGAGCGAATGAACCTGAAAACGGGTGGTATGGCCTACGCTCCAAAATGTTGCCAAGGCAGAAATGAGTGGCAACACCGAGACGTTGACGGACAGCAGTGGAGGCATTAATTCTGCCCTAAAGACAATCCCCCAAATGTCATTACCCTTTTTAGTGTTTTGTGTAACAGATGTCTCATTCCATTTACCTGTTTGGGGGCTGGAAATATGTTGGTAGCCTAGAAAAACATGAAATGAATGTTTGACAATCAGATGAAAACATCATGTCTGGTTGTGTTTATGCCACAATAAAAGGTAATACATTTTAAAAGTTAAATGACACATTTTTGACTAGGCCCACAGAGATGTTATTGAATTAATAGGGATTCTATAAATCAGGATTAGGCAGCCGCCTGAAGCAGAAGTTTGACGAGGGCGGCATTTCCCTAGCTAAAACAGACAAAGACGCACCTCCAACAATACATAACACCTCACATTATTCTGCCCAAAAACAATGATAACTTCTCTCACCCAGTGGCATGAGGGCGATGATGCCGCCCCATGATATTTAGCTTGTCCATACCCAGGGTGTCTCTCCAGGGTGCTGTTGTAGAGGCGCAGCACTCCACCAACGCTAAATAAAATCCATTTAACATAAATGATGTAGCCTACGGTAGAGAGAGTAGTAGCCTATGTGGTTTTTCTGTAGCCCATAGACTGGAGACCAAATGCAATACAATGTCATGAGACAGATACTTTTTAAATCATGAACTTATGAGGAGAGAGTGTGTAGGAGAAAGTCAGCTAAAACGACAAGCGGGCAGACATCGTCTTTCAGCACCAGCAACAATTGTCTTCATTTTAATTAGACTTCACTAACAACAAGAGGGCTTTGTTGGAGCCTTTCTTCCTATTAAAAAAAATGAGGTAGGCCTACTTGTTTGACAGACACAGTTATGCTAGTCATAGATTTTGTCAGTATAGCCAAATCCTCCATTACTGTCACCATGCAATCCTTCAAAATCTCAGTGTCTGGGAAGGGCTTGGTGGGTTTGGGTAAAACCAGGGCTCAAATTGTGAGGGTATGCCATACCGTTTGATAAAGGGATAAAATCATACCCATTGTTAGCTTTATATTTTGAAATAAATAAAAAGTATCGGGATAATATAAAACTTTCTATAAATTATGCTTAACTCGCCAATGTCCACAAAAGACATGACTGATGCATATGGAGATACAGTACATTGATTAATCTCTATGACATTCTGAAGCTGATCTGCAGCCTTCAATATTCGAGAAAAAAGAAAATCTGACTTTGCTGTTCTATCACCATTAATTTAGCTTTTTATTTGCTGAAAAGGGATGTTTAAATCCACACAGCTTTTATGGAAGCACTTATGTTGTTGGGTTAAGCAACTGACGAGTAGGTCTAGCAAGCAGTTGAAGCTATCAAGGCACAAGGCGAGACTCAGATGCAGATGGTTGGAGTCTTACAATCTTTATTCATCCAAAAAGGGGTAGGCAAGAGAATGGTCGTATACAGGCAAATGGTCAAAACCAGTTCAGAGTCCAATAGGTACCGAAAAGCAGGCAGATTCAAGGTTAGGGCAGGCGGGAAAGTAGTCCAGAGTCAGGCGGTGGTCAAAACCGGGAAGACTAGCAAAAGAGAATCGAAAAGGAGTACATGGGAAAACACGCTGGTTGACTTGACTAAACATACAAGACGAACTGGCACAGAGACAGGAAACACAGGGATAAATACACTGGGGGAAATAAGCGACACCTGGAGGGGGTGGAGACAATCACAGGGACAGGTGAAACAGATGAAGGTGTGACAGAAGCTGAACTTTTTCTGCCTCAGTAGAGCGTCTGTCTGGGTGGAAAGATAACTTTTGAAAGTGCCGTGCTTAGATTCATAAGGATGTCTAATATTTAATTATTTGCAAATGACGACTGTTTCGTTTCAAGCAAGACACTGTTTGACAATGGAGAAATATGGTAAGAAGGCCTATTTCTCTATCCATTCTTCTGTGAAACTTCTATTTTCATTATCCACCTTTCTTTTGAGACTTTCATAGCAACATTTTCTCTTGATTGCAAGCTGTGTTTCCCCAATCAATGCACAAAGAAATAAAAAAAAAACTAATTTAATAGAGGCATTGGTTATTTTATCAGTGTAATCCCGTACCGGGACGAAATTAAATAGACTTTCAAATCAAATGAAACTTTATTTGTCACATGTGCCGAATACAACGTGTAGACCTTACCGTGAAATGCTTAAAAGAGTTAAGAAAATATTTATATAAAGTAAAAAATGAAAACAAAATAACAATAAGGCTATATAGAGGGGTACATGTATCGCATAGCAGCATTGTAAAAAAACAAGTGGAGGGAGGGTGGGGTGTCAATGTAAATAGTCCGGTGGCAATTTGATTAATTGTTCAGCAGTCTTTTGGCTTGGGGGTAGAATCTGTTAACCTGTTAGGGCTAGGGGGCAGTATTGACACGGCTGGATAAAAAAACATACCCGATTTAATCTGGTTACCACTCCTACCCAGTAACTAGAATATGCATATACTTATTACATATGGATAGAAAACACCCTAAATTTTCTAAAACTGTTTGAATGGTGTCTGAGTATAACAGAACTCATTTGGCAGGCAAAACCCTGAGACATTTTCTGACAGGAAGTGGATACCTGATGTGTTGTATTGCCTTTAAACCTATCCCATTGAAAAACACAGGGGCTGAGGAATATTTTGGCACTTCCTATTGCTTCCACTAGATGTCACCAGCCTTTACAAAGTGTTTTGAGTCTTCTGGAGGGAGATCTGACCGAACAAGAGCCATGGAACGATGATGTCCCATTAGACACCTGGCGCGCGAGTTCATGTTGGGTACCCTCGTTCCAATACGTTATAAAAGAGTATGCATTCGTCCACCTTGAATATTATTAATGTTCTGGTTAAAAAAGGCCCTAATGATTTATGCTATACAACGTTTGACATGTTTGAATGAACGTAAATATATTTTTTCCCCTCGTTCATGACGAGAAGTCCGGCTGGCTTAGATCATGTGCTAACAAGACGGAGATTTTTGGACATAAATGATGAGCTTTTTTGAACAAAACTACATTCGTTATGGACCTGTGATACCTGGAAGTGACATCTGATGAAGAGAATCAAAGGTAATGGATTATTTACATAGTATTTTCGATTTTAGATCTCCCCAACATGACGACTAGTCTGTATCGCAACGCGTATTTTTCTGGGCGCAGTGCTCAGATTATTGCAAAGTGTGATTTCCCAGTAAGGTTATTTTTAAATCTGGCAAGTTGATTGCGTTCAAGAGATGTAAATCTATAATTCTTTAAATGACAATATAATATTTTACCAATGTTTTCTAATTTTAATTATTTAATTTGTGACGCTGACTTGACTGCCGGTTATTGGAGGGAAACGATTTCCTCAACATCAATGCCATAGTAAAACGCTGTTTTTGGATATAAATATGAACTTGATAGAACTAAAAATGCATGCATTGTCTAACATAATGTCCTAGGAGTGTCATCTGATGGAGATTGTAAAAGGTTAGTGCATCATTTTAGCTGGTTTTATGGTTTTGGTGACCCTGTCTTTGAATTGACAAAACATTACACACAACTCTTGTAAATGTACTGTCCTAACATACTCTAAATTTATGCTTTCGCCGTAAAACCTTTTTGAAATCGTAAAACGTGGTTAGATTAAGGAGATGTTTATCTTTCAAAGGGTGTAAAATAGTTGTATGTTTGAAAAATTAGAATTTTGACATTTATTTGGATTCAAATTTGCCGCTCTTGAAATGCACCTGCTGTTGATGGAGTGCACCACGGGTGGCACGCTAGCGTCCCACCTAGCCCATAGAGGTTAAGGAGCCTTTTGGTCCTAGACCTGTTGCTCCGGTACCACTTGCCGTGGGGTAGAAGAGAGAAAAGTCTTGGATGACTGAGGTCTTCGACAATTTTTTGGGCTTTCCTCTGACAACGCCTTGTATAGAGGTCCTGGATGGCAGGTAGCTTGGCCCTAGTGATGTACTGGGCTGTACACACTTACCCTTTGTAGTGCCTTACGGTCAGATGCCGAGCAGTTGCCATAGCAGGCGGTGATGCAACCGGTCAGGATGCTTTTGATGGTGCAGCTGTAGAAATTTTTGAGGATCTGGGGACCCATGCCAAATCTTTTCAGTCTCCTGAGGGGGCAAAGTTGTTGTCGTGCCCTCGTCACGACTGTCTTGGTGTGTTTGGACCATGTTAGTTTGTTGGTGATGTGGACAACAAGGAACTTGAAGCTCTTGACCCGCACCACTACAGCCCCGTCGATGTTAATGGGGGCAAGTTCGGCCCGCCTTTTCCTGTAGTCTACAATCATCTCCATTGTCTTGCTCACATTGAGGGAGAGGTTGTTGTCCTTGCACCACACTGCCAGGTCTCTAACCTCCCTATAGGCTGTCTCATCGTTGTCGGTGATCAGGCCTACAACTGTTGTGTCATCAGCAAACTTAATGATGGTGTTTGGCCACGCAGTCGTGGGTGAACCGGGAGTAGAGAAGGGGACTAAGAACACACCCTTGAGGGGCCCCAGTGTTGAGGATCAGCGTGGCAGACTTGTTGTTGCCTACCCTTTCCACCTGGAGGCGGCCCGTCAAGAAGTCCAGGATCCAGTTACAGAGGGAGGTGTTTAGTCCCAGGGTCCTTAGCTTAGTGATGAGCTTTGTGGGCACTATGGTCTTGAACGCTGAGCTGTAGTGAATGAACAGCATTCTCACATAGGTGTTCCTTTTGTCTAGGTGGGAAAGGGCAGTGTGGAGTGCGACTGAGATTGCGTCATCTGTGGATCTGTTGGGGCGGTATGCGAATTGGAGTGGGTCTAGGGTATCCGGGAGGATGCTGTTGATGTGAGCCACGACCAGCCTTTCAAAGCACTTCATGGCTACAGACATGAGTGCTACGGGCGGTAATCATTTAGGCATGTTGCCTTCGCTTCCTTGGGCACAGGGACTATTGTGGTCTGCTTGAAACATGTAGGTATTACAGACTCGGTCAGGGAGAGGTTGAAAATGTCAGTGAAGACACTTGCCAGTTGGTTCACGCATGCTTTGAGTACTGGTAATCCATTTGGCCCAGCAGCTTTGTGAATGTTGACCTGTATAATAAAGATCTTGCTACCGAGAGCGCTATCACACAGTCGTCTAGAAGAGCTTGTTCTCTCATGGGTGCTTCAGTGTTGCTTGCCTCGAAGCGAGCATAAAAGGCATGTAGCTTGCCTGGTAGGCTCGCATCACTGGGCAGCTTGCGTCTGGGTTTCCCTTTGTATTTCGTAATAGTTTTCAAGCCCTGCCATATGCGACAAGCGTCAGTGTCAATGTAGTAGGATTCAATCTTAATCCTGGATTGACGCTTTTCTTGTTTGATGGTTCATCTGAGGGCATAGAGGTATTTCTTATAAGCATCCAGATTAGTGTCGCGCTCCTTGAAAGCGGCAGCTCTAGCCTTTAGCTCAATGTGGATGTTGCCTGTAATCCATGGGTTCTGGTTGAGATATGTACGTACGGTCACTGTGGGGACGACGTTGTCGATGCAGTTGTCGATGAAGCCGATGACTGAGGTGGTATACTCATCAATGCTATTGGATGAATCCCGAACCATATTCCGGTCTGCTAGCAAAACAGTCCTGTAGCGTAGCATCCACGTCATCTGACCACTTCCGTATTGTGCGAATCACTGGTACTTCCTGCTTTAGATTTTGCTTGTAAGCAGGAATCAGGAGGATATAATTTTGGTGAGATTTGGCAAATGGATGGTGGGGGAGAGCTTTGTATGTATCTCTGTGTGTGGAGTAAAGGTGTTCTTTTTCCTCTGGTTGCACATGCTACATGCTGGTAGAAATGAGGTAAGATGGATTTAAATTTGCCTGCATTAAAGTCCCCGGCCACTAGGAGCGCCGCTTCTGGATGAGCATTTTCTTGTTTGCTTATGGCCTTGTACAGCTGGTTGAGTGCGGTCTTAGTGCCAACATTGGTTTGTGGTGGTAAATAGACGGCTACGAATAATATAGATGAGAACTCTTGGTAGATAGTGTGGTCTACAGCTTATCATAAGGTACTCTACCTCAGGCGAACAATACATCGAGACTTCTTATGGGCAGGTGGGACTGTAGCGTCCCACCTGGCCAACATCTGGTGAAATTGCAGAGAGCGAAATTCAAACTACAGAATTATAAATATTTAACTTTCATAAAATCACAAGTGTAATACATTAAAATAAAGCTTAACTTCTTGTTAATTCAGCCGCTGTGTCAGATTTCAGAAAGGCTTTACGGCGAAAGCACAACATGCGATTATCTGAGGACAGCGCCCCGCATACAAAACCATATTTCAACCAGGCAGGTGCGACAAGAAAGTCAGAAATGGCTATATAATAAATGCCTTATTGGCGCCAACTAAACGGCGCCAACTAAACTGACTTTTTGGGATATAAAGGATTTTATCTAACAAAACAACACTATATGTTATAGCTGGGACCCGTTGGATGACAAATCAGAGGAAGATTTTCAAAAAGGGAATATTTAATCGCTATTAGTGAATTTATGAAACCTGTGCCAGTGGAAAAATATTTTGATGTTGGGCGCCGTCCTCAAACAAGCGCATGGCATGATTTCGCTGTAATAGCTACTGTAAATTGGATAGTGCAGTTAGATTAACAAGAATTTAAGCTTTCAACCGATATAAGACACTTGTATGTACCTATGTTTAATATCCATAATTTTAACCTCTATGGGCTAGGTGGGACGCTAGTGTCCCCCCCGTGGTGCACTCCATCAACAGCAGGTGCATTTCAAGAGCGGCAAATTTGAAACCAAATAAATGTCAAAATTCTAATTTTTCAAACATACAACTATCTTACACCCTTTGAAAGATAAACATCTCCTTAATCTAACCACGTTGTCCGATTTCAAAAAGGTTTTACGGCGAAAGCATAAAGTTAGATTATGTTAGGAGAGTACATTGACAATAGCTGTGTGTAATGTTTTGTCAATTCAAAGACAGGGTCACCAAAACCATAAAACCAGCTAAAATGATGCACTAACCTTTTACAATCTCCATCAGATGACACTCCTAGGACATTATGTTAGACAATGCATGCATTTTTAGTTCTATCAAGTTCATATTTATATCCAAAAACAGCTTTTTACTATGGCATTGATGTTGAGGAAATCGTTTCCCTCCAATAACCGGCAGTCAAGTCAGCACCACAAATTAAATAATTAAAATTAGAAAACATTGGTAAAATATTATATTGTCATTGAAAGAATTATAGATTTACATCTCTTGAACGCAATCAACTTGCCAGATTTAAAAATAACCTTACTGGGAAATCACACTTTGCAATAATCTGAGCACTGCGCCCAGAAAAATACGCGTTGCGATACCGCCATGTTGGGGAGATCTAAAATCGAAAATACTATGTAAATAATCCATTACCTTTGATTCTCTTCATCAGATGTCACTTCCAGGTATCACAGGTCCATAACGAATGTAGTTGTGTTCAAAAAAGCTCATCATTTATGTCCAAAAATCTCCGTCTTGTTAGCACATGATCTAAGCCCGCCGGACTTCACTTCATGAACGAGGGGAAAAAATATATTTACGTTCGTTCAAACATTTCAAACGTTGTATAGCATAAATCATTAGGGCCTTTTTTAACCAGAACATGAATAATATTCAAGGTGGACGAATGCATTCTCTTTTATAACGTATTGGAACGAGGGTACCCAACATGAACTCGCGCGCCAGAGTCTAATCGGCCATCACCGTTCCATGGCTCTTGTTCGGTCAGATCTCACAGTAAAACACTCAAAACACTTTGTAAAGGCTGGTGACATCTAGTGGAAGCAATAGGAAGTGCCAAAACATTAATCAACCCCTGTGTGTTTCAATGGCATAGGCTTAAAGGTAATTCAACACATCAGGTATCCACTTCCTGTCAGAAAATGTCTCAGGGTTTTGCCTGCCAAATGAGTTCTGTTATACTCACAGACACCATTCAAACAGTTTTAGAAACTTTAGGGTGTTTTCTATCCATATATAATAAGTATATGCATATTCTAGTTACTGGGTAGGATTAGTAACCAGATTAAATCGGGTACGTTTTTTTATCCAGCCGTGAAAATACTGCCCCCTAGCCCCAACAGGTTAATGATTATTTATTTGAATTGCGGACCCTCCAGTTTCACAGGAAGTTGTCCCGCTAGCGGGATGCCTAGCCTTAATGTCCCGTTGGTAGGATAATCTAAATCTTAGATCATTTTTTTTTCAATGATTGCATGTTGGCCAATAGAACAGATAGCAGTGGGGGTTTACTCACTTGCCTATGAATTCTCAGAAGGTAGCCCCCTTTTTCTCTGTCTTTTCTTGACGTAAATTACGGGGATTTGGGCCCGTTCCTGAGAAAGCAGCATATTCTTAGCGTCGGACTCCTTAAAGAAAATATCTTCTTCCAGTTCGAGGTGAATAATCGCTGTTCTGATGTCCAGAAGTTATTTTCGGTCATAAGAGATGGTAGCAGCAACATTATTTACAAAATAGGTAACAAAAATAAGTTACAAACAATGAGAAAAACTAACAAAATAGCACAGTTGGTTAGGAGGAAGTAAAACGTCTGCCATCCCCTCTGGCGCCATTCTTCACCCCTGCACATGACACACGCACACAATAATCAATGTAATCATAGCATAGCACAGACGAGGAGCTATACAATTTGTTGGAACGACATTGAAATAAGACCTGTAAAATGTCTAGATTTTACTAGGCAAGTCAGTTAAGAACACATTTTTATTTACAATGACGGCCTATGAACAGCGGGTTAACTGCCTTGTTCATGTGCAGAACGTCAGATTTTTACTTTGTCAGCTCTGGTATTTGTTCTAGCAACCTTTTGGTTACTAGCCCAACGCTCTAACCACTAGGCTACCTGACGCTAGGCTAGATGCCTCTGCCCCACAGGTATCAACATACTGTGTCAGCCAATCAATAGAGACTGCATGGCCCTCACCTTTACTTTGCTCTCATTGAACCTGACTGGGGACCAAGTGTTGGGTTTACTTGTTTCCAAGGCTCCCACTTCCTATCATGCCTCTGAACTGCATATCGTTACCCGTTAGATGGTGAATCATTGGCACAAAGGCACTTCTAAAGCTCCTTTTTGAAGGAGGACTGAACTTCCTGATTTAACCTCGGTTTGAATGATCTTCATTAGAAAATGAAACAGAGTGAGATTTGGGTTTTGGAACTGTGCTTTGATGTGGGTGTCTCTTGTGTGTGTTCGAACGTGGGAAGCGTTTGTACTTTCATGTTGACAAAACATTACACAGTTAGTCACTCCCCCTTCTAGATAACCTGGTTAGACTGTTTCAAGTTTTGTGTCTGGTAGGAGCCTAGACAAGATAGCAAGCCAATTACCTTCAGCCAGCCAGGATGTGACTGTGGCAAAATCAGTTTGACTTTGGATAGTTTATCTGTGGGGCTAGTTAGGGGCCTTCAATAAATTACACGATGTAAAGGGGACAATATTTTCATGGTGCACATATTTTAGTTCTCATTAAATGCTTCCAATATTTGTATTTTAATTTATAGTTGGTTTGAGGTTAAGTAAATTAAATTTGGAGCTATTGACATTTTAAAATATTGTCCCATGTACATTGTCTAATTTCCTGACGGTCCCTAACGAGCCCCATAGGGATATCAAATGTCAAACCAGATTAACCATGGGCATTACAATGGGGTTGGCTGCCGCTGGGCTCTCAATTCAGGGCATGTGGGCAGGATTGAAATAAACCCAACCCAAGGAAAATGTTACGGTACCATTCATTCCGTGGTACAATTTTTTCTTCATTATCTCGCAAAAATCTCAGTTTTGGACAAGACTGACTTTAAGGCCAAAATGATCATATTTACACTTTGTGGTCAATTTTGACACTAGAATACATGTGGTTGTGAAGGGCTTAACATTTTGGGGGTGTACCTGGACTCAGTGGTGGGTTAGGAAGAACTGGGAGGGGCTGTCACAGGCAGTGGTGTCAAGACTGGACAAGTGGAGGAGGCTCCTGTCTCAAGTGTCATATAAAGGGAGGGTGATGATAATCGACAACCTGGTGGCATCTTCCCTGTGGCATAAACTGGCTGTCCTCAACCCCCCGCTGGTCTGCTTGCAGACCTGCAACGCAAGCTGGTGGACTTTTTCTGGTAGGGCTATGACTGGCTGAGGGCGGCAGCGTTGTACATCTTCCACAACCCAGTCATCCCTTTGAGATCAGTTCAGTCGGCCACCCTGCAGAGGCGACTGATGGCAGTGGGCTTATTAAGGCTGGGTGACCAGCGACTGCTGGGAGAGGAGGGGTGGAAAACCCCGAAAGTCCTGGCAAAACAAACAGGAATAACGTCTCTTAGGCTACTGGAGAGATTCCTGGAGATGGTCCAGGAGGCACTGACTGAGCCAGAAAGGGAGGTGTTTGAGAGGCCAAAGGGGGAGGAACCACCAGTGTTTCCACCACTGCAGAGACTGGGGACTGGCAAGGGGAACTGGGGGACTTGTTAGATTTTAATAAACTTCCAATAGGATGCATGACGAGGCCCTGGTGAAATAGACAGCCGAGCCATTGTTATGTGGTGATCAGAAAAACCCAACGGGAGAATGGTAGCGACCAACAGCATATTGCTCTGATTCCTGGACATGTAAAAACGATCAAGTCGGGCTGCACTTAGCCTAGCCCCAACAACCTTCACCCATGTATACTGTCATGTGTCAGGATGTTTAGTTGTCCAAACATCCACTAGGTCAAACTGATTAATGATGTCCCTTAATAGGGCTAGGGGGCAGTATTGACACGGCTGGATAAAAAACGTACCCGATTTAATCTGGTTACTACTCCTGCCCAGTAACTAGAAAATGCATATAATTATTGGCTTTGGATAGAGAACACCCTAAAGTTTCTAAAAGTGTTTGAATGGTGTCTGTGAGTATAACAGAACTCATATGGCAGTCAAAACCCTGAGACAGATCCTGACAGGAAACTGAAATCTGATGTGTGGATCACTTCAAACATTTGCCATTGAAACACACAGTGGCTTGCGATTCATTTAGCACTTCCTAAAGCTTCCACTAGATGGCCCCAGTCTTTACAAAGTATTTTGAGCCTCCTACCATCAAAATTGACTGAAAGAGAGGATGTTTACCTTGGTCACAGGAAATGGGGATGGGCCATTACCATTGTGACGTCGGCGCCCATGGGTACTCTCCCTTTTCGAAACGTTTTGAAAGACAATGCAACCATCCCAATGGAATATTATTGAAGCCCTGGTTGAAAAAGCCCCTAAAGATTTATGTTATACAACGTTTGACATGTTTGAACGAACTTAAATATATTTTTTTTGCCCATTCCTGACGACAAGTCAGACGCAGACGGTACATTTTCACTAGCCTTCGGAGCGCGCTAACGCTATTGGGACATAAATTATTAACTTTTTTGAACAAAACTACATTTGTTATGGACCTGGGATTTCTAGAAGTGCCTTCTGATAAAGATAATCAAAGGTAAGGGATTATTTACAATAGTATTTTTGATGGTTGATCGTTCCAAGATGGCTCAAAACATGTATAGCCTAGACTATTTTTCTGGGCATACCACGTCGTTTATTGCAAAGTGTGATTTTCCCAGTAAAGTTATTTTTAAATCTGGCAAAGAGATGGCATTCAAGACATGTTAATCTATAAGTCTTTGAATGACAATATTACATTTTAACAATGTTTTCGAATAGTAATTTTGTAAATTGTAGCGCTAATAAACCGGAAGCATTTGAGGCAAAAGATTTTCTGAACGTCATGCGCCGATGTAAAATGCTGTTTTTATATATAAATATGAACTTTATCGAACAAAAAATGCATGTGTTGTGTAACATGATGTCCTAGGAGTGTCATCTGATGAAGGTTGTCAAAGGTTAGTGCTGCATTTAGCTGTGTTTTGGGTATTTGTGATGCATGCTAGTTGCTTTGAAAATGGCTGTGTGATTATTTCTGGCTGGGTACTCTGCTGACATAATCTAATGCTTTGCTTTTGCTGTAAAGCCTTTTTGAAATCGGACAACGTGGTTCGATTAAGGAGAGGTGTATCTATAAAACGGTGTAAAATAGTCATATGTTTGAGAAATTGAATTTATAGAATTTGAGGTTTTGCATTTAGCGTGACGCGATTCCACTGGCTGATTAGGGTGGGACGCGTCCCACTGGCCCAGAGAGGTTAACACTCCCACTGATCCTGAATGAGACTTCCCCATTTCTGTCTTTCGTAAAATCCATTGTACAGTTCCAGTCCCCGCCGACCACCAGCATCTCCTCAGGCGCTACCTGTGAGAGTTCCTGTCTAAGACACCCAAATAGAACCCCCCTCTCTCTCCCTATGTTAGGCGCGTACACATTTATAAAGCCAAACCCATGTTGTTAATTTCTGCTTTTACAACAAGCAGCCTACCCCTACACACCTCCCTTTGAAGAGTCAGACCCAATACAAAAAGGACTGCCTCCCCTGCACTAAAATTTGTCCCATGGCTCAACGCACTTGCCCCTTTCCACCAGAGCCCCCAATCGACTTCCTTCACCATGTCACTATGTGTCTCCTGCAGAAACAACACCTGTACTTTGTTTTGTTTTATTAATTTTCCAACAAACTCCTCTTTCCTGCATTTCTGGCGCCATTTATATTAAGCGAGTCTAGCCAAAGAGTCTCCATAAGAAGTGGGAGAAAGACAGCAAAGAAAGACCAATAGCAAAGCTCAAAAATCCCCAGTGCCAGAAAGAAACTATTCATCTAAACAGCGTCTGTAGGTAGACCTTTGCGCACCATTGTGACCCACTTCCTCAACCTAAACCATTTCCTGGGTGAGAGGACACCATGCACCTCATTTTTCATAGCATGTTGTACTGATCTTACAAACTTTCTCAGATCAGAAAAAAAAGCCTCAAGGTTAACTTTTTTCCCTTGGTCTCATTCAGGAACCTTGTCAGTTCCCTCACCGTGTACTTTGACCCCTCTGCTTGACTGGCTGTCAGCTCCGGACCCATTGGGGAGGAGCCTGAAAAAAAGGCCTCATCATCCTCTTCCTCACTCACCTTCCTCCTCCTCATTTCCCATCGTGACCACCTGCCCTTCCTCTCTGGTCAGGGCCTCCCAGCACCAGGCAAAGATTCCTTGGTGCCTTTGACCACCCCAGCCTCTCCCCTCCTACCTCCTTTCTTCTCCCCCTTTTTCCTTTCACACTTGACACCCTCCTCCTCCCCCCTAGTCTTTCACACTTCCCCACTATACTCTCCTCATCCACTAGCATAACCTGATTAGACCCAGCCTCAGCTACACCACCATCTATAGCTTGACTAGGCCCAGCCTCATCTACACCACCATCTGTAGCCTGACTAGGCCCAGCCTCATCTACACCACCCTCTGTAGCATGACTAGGCCCAGTATCTGCTACCCCACCATCTCTAGCCTGACTAGGCCCAGCCTCATCTACACCACCATCCCTGGCATGACTAGGCCCAGCCTCTGCTGCCTGCATCTCATTGCTCCCTGCACGTTGACCTCGATTTCCCCCACTGGGGCTTATACCCTCACCTTGTCTACGGCCTTTATGTGGGCACGCAAAGCTCTTATACCCCAAATCCACACACTCAAAACACCGTAGACCATCTGTGCTGGCAAACCCTGCATAGAGCCCCTCTCCATGCCTCACTTTAAAATGCACATTTAACTTTTGTTCATTGTTGTTCAGAAACATGAACACTTGCCTCCAGAAGAAACAACATGCTGAATGGCATCTGCCTGAAAACCTGCTGACAGTACACGAAAACCGCTAGCAAACTTACCAAAAGGCTAATTTGCAACTACCACCCTGGTCGAAGGGGTAGAAAGAGGCAAAAATGGCACCCCTTACAAATATTCCATGAGCAATGAGCATACCCATCAAATTTGCTCTTTTCAAGAACACAACCACAGCTTTGTTTATTCTGGAAGTGGAATGTATAAATTCAGCTCCTACCTGTTCATCGACTGCAAGCAGAACCACCTTAACTCCATTCTCAGGAACACACCTGAATCCATGCCGTTAGGACAGTGTCTCCTCCACGCTAGGCTGAGAAGCCATCGTACACACCACACCTTCCAAACCCCAGGAAACTAAAATGCTGTCCTCTTCCACCCTAACTTTGAAAAAAACAGTGGGTACCACTAAAAACAAATAGTGCATTAACCCTTCACAGTAGAAAAGAAACATTGAAAGAAAAGACCAAGGAGAGAATCAAGAAAATAAGTTAGGACAGGGCCCTCCACACCAAACACTCAAACTGCAAAAATCTCCCAGCATGCACTGCAAGAGAGAGAGGGAGAGAATAGAGATGGGGTGGGAGAGATGAAAAAGAGAGGAGCAGAGTGAAATGAGATAAATCAAAGACAGTGCTACAGAGTTGCAGAGAGAGATCAGCCCGCATGGTGCAACAGATAATTCCCTTTCCTCTTTGCTGTGATAACTTGGAAGAATTCACAATGAATGCGTCCCAAATGGCATCCTATTCTCCAGGATATATAGGATATATCCCTCACTATATAGGGAATAGGGTGCCATTTGGGACACAGACAAAGTGCCACTGACCTGCGGCAGACGAACTACTGAGGAGTGATACCACAAGAAGCAGAGCAGACATCCAACAAGCCATGCAGACAGTTCAATAATCACCCATTTCTCAATTACAGTAACACGAACAAATGGATATCTGCGCTGTAACTCCAGCCACAGAGCTCTGTAGATCAATGTCACAGTGTCTGTTGTCAGAATGACTGTATCACTGTTATTAGACTGCTTGATTAGATGGTAGGCATGGATAATCCATTTCCGTGTGCGTGCGTGTGTCAGTAAATGTGTGGTACAATATTGTTAGGGTTAAACTGGATATTTGTTTGCATAACTTATATAAGATACCGGGGAAGCTATGCTACATTATTAAGTATATAAACTACGGATAAGTCAACTGCTGAAGACAAGAACTACACCCGGCGACAGGAAGTGCGTCACGAGGCTGGGACCACGCTCCTCCTCCCTCTGACAGGCCAGCATTGAGCGGGAACTATCACTGTCAGAGTATATAAGAGAGAACAATAGGATGGGACGCTCTCTTCTCTGTCTGCCCTGCGTGGTGTAACAGCGAGACCGTATACGAACGACATATTTACCATACACGTGTTTGCATTAATTAAAGTACAGCTAAATCAGAAGTTACTATGTGCTGACTATTTTGTTCTGATACCAGAAACGAATTGACGCAACTTTAACAATATGTTCCCTATGTAACTCAGTGACCATGATGGTGTGGGTGGAGTAAAGGAACAGAGTCCATAGCAGACTGGGGTTCCCTGCTGGCACAGGACCTGAGAAGGCAGATAGACAGGCAAGGGGAGATGAGAAACATAGCAGACAGACAGGACCTAGACATCCCTATACATCAAGGAATCCCAAACACTGATCATCTGGAATGTAAGGACTGGACAAAAAAAAATCACAACCCAGACTAACAAAAAGACAACTGAAACATGACGCATGTATTCCCTAAAATGGTGAATAATAAAACATCACTTTGTGTGTCATCTGTTGGTGGGCGAGGGAGCACATTGATTGCACACAGCCAATCTCTCTATATCTTGCTCTCTCTTTCACCCAGCCAGGTCACCTGTGATACAAGTCAGTATTCGAGGACATAGGGAGATGACGTGGAAACCAGCAATTAAGGGCAACACTGAGGGCTGCAGCCTTCAAGTAGGTTTCGGTTCAGCTAAGGCGCTGCGGATGGGCGTAAGCATCTACCTCTGATTCCAAAGGTTGCAAGTTTGAATCCAGCGATAAAGTCAAATCAAATTGTATTTGTCACATGCGCCGAATACAACAGGTGTAGAACTTACAGTGAAATGCTTACTAACAAGCCCTTAACCAACAATGCAGTTTTAAGAAAATACCCCCCAAAAGTAAGAGATAATAACAAATGATTATAGAGCAGCAGTAAATAACAATAGCGGGGCTATATACAGGTGTACCGGTACAGAGTCAATTTGCAGGGTCACGGTGACGAGGTAATTGTACATGTAGGTAGAGTTATTAAACTGACTATGCATAGATAATAACAGAGTAGCAGCAGCGTTCCGGAGGGGGGGGTCAATGAAAATAGTCTGGGTAGCCATTTGATTAGCTGTTCAGGAGTCTTATGGCTATTTGGGAGCTTCTTGGACATAGACAAGGGGCTCTGGTACTGCTTTCTGTACGGTAGCAGAGAACAGTCTACGACAAGGGTGGCTGGAGTCTTTTTAGGACCTTCCCCTGACACCACCTGGTATAGAGGTCATGGATGGCAGGAAGCTTGGCCCCGGTGATGTACTGAGCCGTACGCACTACCCTCTGTAGTGCCTTGCGGTCAGAGGCCAAGCAGTTGCAATACAGGCCGGTGATGCAACCCGTCAGGATGCTTTCGATGGTGCAGCTGTAAAACCTTAGGAGGAGCCATGCCAAATCTTTTCAGTCTCCTGAAGGGGAATAGGTTTTGTCGAGCCCTCTTCATGACTGTCTTGGTGTGCTTGGACCATGTTAGTTTGTTGGTGATGTGGACGCCAAGGAACTTTAAGCTCTCAAACTGCTCCACCAAAGCTCCGTCGATGAGAATGGGGGCATGCTCGGACCTCCTTCTCCTGTAGTCCACAATCATTTCCTTTGTCTTGATCACGTCGAGGGGGAGGTTGTTGTCCTTGCACCACATGGTCAGATCTCTGACCTCCCTATAGGCTGTCTCATCGTTGTCGGTGAGCAGGCTGTTGTGTCAATAGCAAACTTAATGATGGTGTTGGAGTTTTTCACTCATGACTGCACGGTCAGGCACAAGGAGTACAGGAGGGGACTGACCCCTGAGGGTCCCCCGTGTTAAGGATCAACGTGGCGGATGTGTTGTTACCTATCCTTACCACCTGGGGCGTCCCGTCAGGAATTCCAGGATCCAGTTGCAGAGGGAGGTGTTAAGTCCCAGGGTCCTTAGCTTAGTGATGAGCTTTGAGGGCACTATGGTGTTGAACACTGAGCTGTAGTCAATGAATAGCATTCTCACATAGGTGTTCCTTTTGTCCAGGTGTGAAAGTGCAGTGTGGAGTGCAATAGAGATTGCATCATCTGTGGATCAGTTGGTGTGGTATGCAAATTAGTGGGTCTAGGGTTTCTGGGATAATGTGTTGATGTGAGCCATGACCAGCCTTTCAAAGCATTTCATGGCTATAGACGTGAGTGCTACGGGTTGGTAGTCATTTAGGCAGGTTATCTTAGTGTTCTTGGGCACAGGGACTATGGTGGTCTGCTTGAAACACAATGGTATTGCAGACTCGGACAGGGATGTTGAAAATGTCAGTGAAGACACTTGCCAGTTGGTCAGCGTTTGCTCGGTGTACACATCCTGGTAATCAGTCTTTCCCTGCGGTCTTGTGAATGTTGACCTGTTTTAAGGTCTTACTCACATCGGCTTTGGAGAGCGTGATCACTCGGTTGTCCGGAACAACTAATGCTCTCATGCATGTTTCACTGTTACTTGCCTTGAAGCGAGCATAAAAGTTATTAAGCTCGTCTGGTAGGTTTGTGTCACTGGGCAGCTCTCGGCGGTGCTTCCCTTTGTAGTCTATAATAGTTTGCAGGCCCTGCCACACCCGACGAGCGTCGGAGCCAGTGTAGTACGATTCGATCTTAGTCCTGTATATAGGCTTTGCCTGTTTGATGGTTCGTCAGCGGGCATAACGGCATTTCTTATAAAGTTCCGGGTTAGAGTCCCGCTCCTTGAAAGCGGCAGCTCTACCCTTTAACTCAGTGTGAATGTTGCCTGTAATCCATGGCTTCTGGTTGGGGTATGTACATACAGTCACCGTGGGGACAACGTCCTCGATGCACTTATTGATAAAGCCAGTGACTGACGTGGTGTTCTCCTCAATGCCATCGGAAGAATCCCTGAACATATTCCAATCTGTGCTAGCAAAACAGTCCTGTAGTTTAGCATCTGCTTCATCTGAACACTTTTTTTTATAGACCGAGTCACTGGTGCTTCCTGTTTAAATTTTTGCTTGTAAGCTGGAATCAGGAGGATAGAATTATGGTCAGATTTGCAAAATGGAGGGCGAGGGAGAGCTTTGTACGCGTCTCTGTATGTGGAGTAAAGGTGGACTAGAATGTTTTTTTCCCTCTGGTTTCACATTTAACATCTAGACGTTCCGCTAGCGGAACACCTGCTCCAGTATCCAATGATGGGCGTGGCGCGAAATACAAAGTCCTCGAAAATCCGAAAACTTCCATTTTTCAAACATATGACTATTTTACACCATTTTAAAGACAAGACTCTCCTTTATCTAACCACACTGTCCGATTTCAAAAAGGCTTTACAGCGAAAGCAAAACATTAGATTGTCAGCAGAGTACCCAGCCAGAAGTAATCAGACACCCATTTTTCAAGCTAGCATATAATGTCACAAAAAACAAAACCACAGCTAAATGCAGCACTAACCTTTGATCTTCATCAGATGACACTCCTAGGACATTATGTTATACAATACATGCATGCTTTGTTCAATCAAGTTCATATTTATATCAAAAACCAGCTTTTTACATTAGCATGTGACGTTCAGAACTAGCATTCCCACCGAACACTTCCGGTGAATTTACTAAATTACTCACGATAAATGTTCACAAAAAACATAACAATTATTCTAAGAATTATAGATACAGAACTCCTTTATGCAATCGCTATGTCCGATTTTAAAATAGCTTTTCGGTGAAAGCACATTTTGCAATATTCTCAGTAGATAGCTCGCCATCACAGGCTAGCTATTTTGACACCCACCAAGTTTGGCCATCAGCAAACTCAGATTTACTATAAGAAAAATTTGATTACCTTTGCTGTTCTTCGTCAGAATGCACTCCCAGGACTGCTACTTCAATAACAAATGTTGGTTTGGTTCCAAATAATCCATAGTTATATCCAAATAGCGGCGTTTTGTTGTGCGTTCAAGACACTATCCGAAGGGTGCCCGGCGCGTTTCCTGACAAACAAAATCTAAATATTCCATTACCGTACTTCGAAGCATGTCAAACGCTGTTTAAAATCAATTTTATGCGATTTTTCTCGTAAAAAAGCGATAATATTCCAACCAGTCGTTGTTTTCGTTCAAAGACTGAAAATAAAAACATGGAGTCTTCTCGTGCACGCGTCCCCAGTCTCATTGTTCTCTGATCGACCACTATCCAAATGCGCTACTGTTTTTCAGCCATGGCCTGCAAAGTCATCATTCAACATTCTGCCGCCTTCTGAGAGCCTATGGGAGCCGTAGGAAGTGTCACGTTACAGCAGAGATCCTCAGTTTTCCATAAAGAGAGTGTAGAAGGCCAAGAAATGGTCAGAGAGGGCACTTCCTGTAAGGAATCTTCTCAGGTTTTGGCCTGCCATATGAGTTCTGTTATACTCACAGACACCATTCAAACAATTTTAGAAACTTTGGAGTGTTTTCTATCCAAAGCTAATAATTATATGCATATTCTAGTTTCTGGGCAGGAGTAATAATCAGATTAAATCGGGTACGTTTTTTATCCGGCCGTGAAAATACTGCCCCCTACCCTAGAGAGAATAACCAGTCAGAATGCCTAACCTTAAAAATTCTGAGTTAATGCCTAAACTTAACCTTAAACTCTTTGAAATTTCACATTTGGAACAACTTCAAAATTTCACGTTTGAAAAACATGGATGAACGTCTAGTTTTGACATGAGACTGGGAGAGCTGGTAGCTATCGATTTCCCCCCCCCCCCCCCCCCCCCCCCCGCTCCCTCTTGCTCTGTCACACCCACTTTCTCCATTCTCTCCCTCCTCTCTTTACCCTCCTCTCTCTTTACCCTCTCTCTCTCCATCCCTCTCTGAGAGATGTGATGTGACAGGATGAGGCTATATGATCTCAACTCCCTGGCTCTGCGGTGGGGCCTGGAGGCCGTGGGCAGACTGCTAGTCTACTGTCTGTTTGACACTCCTCCTGCCCTGCCTGGCTCCTCTGGGTGACTGAACACTTATAACACCTGGAATACGCTTACATCATCGTGTGTGTGTGTGTGTGTGTGTGTGTGTGTGTGTGTGTGTGTGTGTGTGTGTGTGTGTGTGTGTGTGTGTGTGTGTGTGTGTGTGTGTGTGTGAGAGAGACTTTCTGTGTCCCTATGACTCACACATGTTGGGAACATACCACATACATGTATTCTACAGTCATTAAAGTGTTAAAAAATTCCATTAAACAATCTGTTCATAACATACAGTATAACAATATGTTATGTATCTCTTTCTGTACATTATGTCTAATTGTACAATTCAAAGCAACTGTAGAATGAGATCAGATTGCCTTGACATTCCGCATAAAAAAAACTACAGTTTACTACACTTACTATAGAATTCTATAGTAACACTTTTTTAACTATAGTAAAAACTACAGTATTTAATTTGCATGTACCCTGCTAATTTCCCACTAATATTGCAATTGGTGCTACCCATAAGTGAGAAACCTACATGCCTAGTATAGACCATATATTGTGTCTCCTACAGGTTATAGAAAAGAGCAGAACCTCTGAACTATCCATTCAGACCAGGCCTGGGAAAAGGCCCGTGACCTGATCCAATACGGCCCACGGAATCATGCTCGGATCACATAAAGAATTTGCGATAGTAAACTTTTGAAAACATATTTGTTATTCAAATTAAAAGCCCAATGAATACTCGTCTTTGTGTAATGATTTAACTCCCACCGCGTGTGGGACATTTATTTGAAGGCACGTATAAATAACAACTACACGAGGAGAGACAGTGACTGACAGGCTGACACACACGTCACAGTTACAAATAGTAGCTAGCTAGAAATTGTGCAAAAAGGAGTTTTTCAAAGAAAGGGAAAGTAGACATCGAAATGTTTCTTTATTGAGGTATCAGGGAAATGTGTGTGTAAAGAGAGCATCGCTGTCTTGAAAGACTAACTAGTCCTGACACTTCCAGACGAAGCATTCAGAGAAATATAGGAATATGTCTTCTGAGCAGAGGGCAAGTGGATTGAAAGAGTTGCTTTCCCAGTTGCAAAAGCAGCAAGGACTTTTCACAAAACTGCATTCAGCAAATGACGGAATTGCGAGAGCTAGCTATGTACTGTCCCACAAAATTGCTAAACATTGCAAACCATTCGCTGAGGGCTAGTTCATTAAATAATGTTTAATTGGCTCTGCAGCAATACTTTGCCCCGACAACAAAGAGCTGTTTGAAAATGTTTCCCTGACAAGACGAACAGTGACACGGCGTGTGAGGACATTGAAGAGAATATGTAAGAACAGTTGAAAGACAAGGTAAAGGATTTCACCTATTTCTCCTTGGCTCTGGATGAGAGCAGTGATGCACATGACACGGTGCAGTTGTTGATATTCTTACAAGGCATAACCCCAGACTTTGAAATTACAGAGGAGCTTGCTTCAGTGCAGTCAATGAAGAGCACAACCACAGGGAAATATTTATTGGAGGAGGTTAATAAGTGTGTGGCAAAGCTGGGACCACTGATGGGTGCCCAAACTTGACAGGAAAAACGTTGGCCTTTTGAAAAGGATACAAGATCAAGTAGCTGAGCTGAACCCAGATCAGAAAATGATTTTGTTTGCATTTCATTATACATCAGGAGGTGCTCTGTAAATGTGTTCTGAAAATGAGCCATGTTGTGAATAGTCACTAAAGTGGTAAACTTCATAAGAGCAAAATCTTTAAACCACAGGCAGTTTGTCTCACTGTTGAAAGAGACAGAGTCGGGTAATGCAGATTTCCCCTACCACACAAACGTAAGATGGCTGAGTTTGGGCAAGGTGCTTAAAAGGGTGTGGGACCTGAAGTCAGAGATTGCTGAGTTGTTGCAAATGAAAGGGAAAATATGTCGATTTCCCTCAACTGCAAGATAAGGAATGGTTGGCTGATTTTTACTTCACCGTGGACATCATGGCCCACATGAATGAACTGAATGCCAAACAACAAGGGAAGGGCCTTTTTGACCAGCGGGTGAAGTATAGATTGCTGCTGCGTGCTTTAAACGGTGAGTTTTCTCGTCATTTTCAGGATTTCAAAGTATTGGAAAATGACATGCTGTTGGTTTCCTCTCCTTTCACCTTCAATGTCGATAACGCTCCCACTGACATGCAACTTGAGTTTATCGATCTTCAGTCTAATGCAGTGATTGAAGAACTATTCAAAACAATGTCAGTGATGAGGTTCTATGCATCTCTCGATGAAAAAAGCATTTCAAAGATTAGGAGTCGTGCTAAGAAGATGTTTGTACTGTTTGGGTCAACCTATGTACAGTTGAAGTCGGAAGTTTACATACACTTAGGTTGGCGTCAAGCACAGTTCAATATTTTAACTGTCAAACATCGCTTTAACCCAATATTCAAAAAATATGAAGTGCTAATGTAGCAATTCATGTTGATATCAAATAGCTCCTTAGTTTGTCTTGAGAGACCAAACTCTGGTGAAAAGAACCTTCAAAACCACACATCCCAGACAACTAGCAACAAGCTACAAATTGAGAAACATGAGACTAAATAAAAAGAGAACTTTGTATGAGTAACTACCTAACTATACTTACAAAAATAAACCTAGTTAGCGAGAAACGGAACCCTGCATGCCCTATGTTAGACACAAAAATGAATAAGATATTAAATGAATAGATTAAAAAACAAACACTGACATCGGTTACACTTTGTTTGGCTAGCCCCCTTTAGACGACCAACAGATAATCAAACAAACTGCAACTCTGTTGATAGACAACAGCCTGTATCGGGCAAAGAGAGCAACAGTCAGTGCCTCTCCCTTTCATTGCAACTGTGTAGAGTGGAACTCCCCCTCTCCTCACCAGTCTCTCCCCTCCTCTCTGCTGATAGGGATAAGTGTTGTGACCTCTGGCAATGTTAGAGAATCATTAGCCAGGCCCTGGCTCTGGAGGCCAGACACATGCGTAGCCTAGTGTATAGTATAGTACAGTACATGTACAGTGGGGTCTGAAATTGACAACCTTGATAAATATAAGCAAAAATGACTGTATTGTCACACCCTGATTTTGTTTCACCTGTCTTGTGCTTGTCTCCACCCACGACCAGGCGTCTCCCATTTTCCCCATTATCCCCTGTGTATTTATACCTGCGTTTTCTGTTTGCCTTGTATTGTCAGGCTGTCCCAGCGTGTTTCCTGTTTTTCCCTGGTCTCTAGTTTTTTGTTTCTAGCTTTTCCTGTTCTGACCGTTCTGCCTACCCTGAGCCTGCCTACTGTTCTGTACCTTTCTGATTCTGACCTGGTTTATGAACTTCTGCCTGCCCTGACCCTGAGCCTGTCTGCCGTCCAGTACTTGTCGGACTCTGATCAGGTTACGAAACTCTGCCTGTCCTCGACCTGCCCTTTGCCTGCTCCCTGTGTTATAATAAATTATCTGAGAACTGAACCATCCGCCTCCTGTGTCTGCATCTGGGTCATATCCTGAGTAGTGATATGTATAAAATAAATAATTCAAATACTGACCTATATTGAATGCAAAAAAAAGGGGAAATAATATTATTTTCTACTAATACAATTGTTCAGAGAAAAATATTTAGTTTGAGAAGTAATACTGTTTTTCCTCAGAAAGGCAGTGGTCAAAATTATTCACACCCCTGTTTTCAATACCTTTCAATTCCTCCCCTTGCGAGGATAACAGCACTGAACCTTTTTCTAAAATGTTTTATGTACGTCCATACAGAACCCTTCCATATCCTTGATATCCTTAGTCTGCGCTTATGGGCTGCTCTTCAATTCAAGCCACAGGTTTTCAAGTCTGGAGACTGAGATGGCCAATGCAAAATGTAGATTTTGAGGCCACTTTACCATTTTGAAGTGTACTTGGGGTTATTGTCTTGCTGGAAGATCCACATGTGGCCAAGTTTCAGCCTCCTGCAGACGTAACCAGGTTTTGGGCTAAATATCCTGGTACTGGGTAACGTTCATGATGCCGTTGACCTTAATAAGGGTCCCAAGACTAGTAGAAGCAAATGTATTTCTCTGAGCAATTGTATTAGTATATAATTTCCCTGTTTCTTTGAGCATACGATATAGCTCAGTATTTGAATTATTTTATACAGTAATTTTTGCTCATTCTTTTTTTGTGGGGGGGGGGGGGGGGGTCAGCTTTAATATTGCAGATAGATTGTAACTTCCATCAATGTAATTGTCTGCATCATTTCCAATCCCCCCCCATATATTTTTTTGTAAATATATACAGTGCATTCAGACCCCTTGACTTTTCCCACATTTTGTTACGTTACAGCCTTATTCTAAAATGGAATAAATCTGTGTTTTTTCACTCAATCTAAACACAATACTTCATAAAGAAAAAGCAAAAACAGGTTATTAGACATTTTTGCAAATGAGTAACATAAAAGAAATGAAATCACATTTACATAAGTATTCAGACACTTTACTCAGTACATTGTTGAAGCACCTTTAGCAGCGATTACAGCCTCGAGTTTTCTTGGGTATGATGCTACAAGCTTGGCGCACCTGTATTTGGGGAGTTTCTCCCATTTTTCTCTGCAGATCCTCTCAAAATCTGTCAGGTTGGATGGGGAAACTTGCCCTTTGTAACAAGTTTCACAAAATTATTTTAGGTAGCATTTCTATGTTGAAGATTAAAAAAAGAATTTGGTGCATTTTTCCCGATATTCTATCAAGTTCACTTTATTTTTTTATAATACATTAAACTTGATCTTTCTTGAATAAGTTCCTCCAGTTCTTTTTCCTCAAACTTTACCTGTACCTTAGAGGCACAGAATGTGTTTTTCCTTTGTAAATAGGGACTCTTGACTTAATTTGCTTTTGTAGTAGAGATGAGTACTAAATTGCATGGCCTCTAAAGGCACATTTAAAAGTGTTCCATACAATAAGGGGATCTGCTGTACCTATGTTATGTCGGAAAATTCTCCTGTCCTAGTTAAAAACAAGTTATCATCCAATAGGCTTTGATTCAATTTCCAATATCCTGGCATATGTGGAAACTCTGTAAGAGTAATGTGTAGTGGCTTACGAAAGTATTCTGCCCCTTGGCATTTTTCCTATTTTGTTGCCTTACAACCTGGAAATAAAATTGATTTTTTTTGGGGGGGGTTTGTATCATTTGATTTACACAACATGCCTACCTCTTTGAAGAGGTAAATTATGTTTTGTGAAACAAACAAGTAATAAGACGAAAAACAGAACTTGAGCGTGCATAACTATTCACCCCCCCGAAGTCAATACTTTGTAGAGCCACCTTTTGCAGCAATTACAGCTGCAAGTCTCTTGGGGTATGTCTCTATAAGCTTGGCACATCTAGCCACTGGGATTTTTGCCCATTCTTCTAGGAAATACTGCTCCAGCTCCTTCAAGTTGGATGGGTTCCGCTGGTGTACAGCAATCTATAACCTGTTAGGGCTAGGGGGCAGTATTTGCACGGCTGGATAAAAAAATGTACCCGATTTAATCTGGTTACCACTCCTACCCAGTAACTAGAATATGTATATACTTATTATATATGGATAGAAAACACCCTAAAGTTTCTAAAACTGTTTGAATGGTGTCTGTGAGTATAACAGAACTCATTTGGCAGGCAAAACCTGAGAGATTCCTTTACAGGAAGTGGCCTGTCTGACCATTTCTTGAACTTCTTTTCCATCTCTATCTTTTACTAAGGATCTCTGCTCTAACGTGACACTTCCCACGTCGTCCATAGGCGCTCAGAGCCCGGGAAAAAACAGAATGTCGTCATTCCAGCCCCAGGCTGAAACACATTATCGCCTTTCTCAAGTGGCCGATCAAGGGACTCTGGGCTTATGCACGTGACCCGACCGCCCCCGCCTTTGTGATTTTTTTCCTCTGTTTGCCGAAAAGGAGATTCCCTGTCGGAATATTATTGCTTTTCTACGAGAAAAATGGCGTAAAAATTGATTTTAAACAGCGGTTGACATGCTTCGAAGTACGGTAATGGAATATTTAGAATTTTATTGTCACGAATTGCGCCATGCGCGCGACACTTCTTTACCATTTCGGATAGTGTCTGGAACGCACGAACAAAACGGCGCTATTCGGATATAACGATGGATTATTTTGGACCAAACCAACATTTGTTATTGAAGTAGACGTCCTGGGAGTGCATTCTGACGAAGACAACAAAAGGTAATCAAACTTTTATAATAGTAAATATGATTATGGTGAGTGCTAAATTTGCCGGGTGTCTAAATAGCGAGCCCGTGATGCCTGGGCTATGTACTTAGAATATTGCAAAATGTGCTTTCACCAAAAAGCTATTTTAAAATCGGACATATCGAGTGCATAGAGGAGGTCTGTATCTATAATTCTTAAAATAATTGTTATGCTTTTTGTGAACGTTTATCGTGAGTAATTTAGTAAAATGTTAGCGAATTCCCCGGAAGTTTGCGGGGGGTATGCTAGTTCTGAACGTCACATGCTAATGTAAAAAGCTGGTTTTTGATATAAATATGAACTTGATTGAACAAAACATGCATGTATTGTATAACATAATGTCCTAGGGTTGTCATCTGATGAAGATCATCAAAGGTGAGTGCTGCATTTAGCTGTCTTCTGGGTTTTGGTGACATTATATGCTGGCTTGAAAAATGGGTGTCTGATTATTTCTGGCTTGGTACTCTGCTGACATAATCTAATGTTTTGCTTTCGTTGTAAAGCCTTTTTGAAATCGGACAGTGTGGTTAGATTAACGAGAGTCTTGTCTTTAAATAGCTGTAAAATAGTCATATGTTTGAGAAATTGTAGTAATAGGATTTTTAAGGTTTTGAAAATTGCGCCACAGGCTGCAAGTGGCTGTTACGTAGGTGGGACGCAAGCGTCCCACCTAGCCCATAGAGGTTAAACAGCGGTTGACATGCTTCGAAGTACGGTAATGGAATATTTAGAATTTTTTTGTCACGAATTGCGCCATGCTCGCCACCCTTATTTACCCTTTCGGATAGTGTCTGGGACGCACGAACAAAACACCGCTATTAGGATATAACGATGGATTATTTTGGACCAAACCAACATTTGTTATTGAAGTAGCAGTCCTGGGAGTGCATTCTGACGAAGACAACAAAAGGTAATCAAACTTTTATAATAGTAAATCTGATTTTGGTGAAGGCTAAACTTGCCGGGTGTCTAAATAGCTAGCCCGTGATGGCTGGGCTATGTACTTAGAATATTGCAAAATGTGCTTTCACCAAAAAGCTATTTTAAAATCGGACATATCGAGTGCATAGAGGAGTTCTGTATCTATAATTCTTAAAATAATTGTTATGCTTTTTGTGAACGTTTATCGTGAGTAATTTAGTAAATTCACCGGCAGTGTTCGGTGGGAATGCTAGTCACATGCTAGTCACATGCTAATGTAAAAAGCTGGTTTTTGATATAAATATGAACTTTATTGAACAAAACATGCATGTATTGTATAACATAATGTCCTAGGGTTGTCATCTGATGAAGATCATCAAAGGTTAGTGCTACATTTAGCTGTGGTTTGGGTTTATGTGACATTATATGCTAGCTTGAAAAATGGGTATCTGATTATTTCTGGCTGGGTACTCTGCTGACATAATCTAATGTTTTGCTTTCGTTGTAAAGCCTTTTTGAAATTGGACAGTGTGGTTAGATAAAGGAGAGTCTTGTCTTTAAAATGCTGTGAAATAGTCATATGTTTGAAAAATTGAAGTTTTTGTATTTTTGAGGAATTTGTCATTCGCGCCACGCCTATCATTGGATATTGGAGCAGGTGTTCCGCTAGCGGAACGTCTAGATGTAAGAGGTTGAATGAAAAAAGGAAACCGCACACTGTTCTTGATAGTATCACTGATATTTAATAAGCTTACGTATCGGCCTAACGGCCTTCGTCAGAGCTTTTGTGAATTTTCAGAAAACAGCACCTCTATGTAGACCTAGCCCCACCCACATCCGTTCCACGTATGGAAAGGGGTTGGAGGCAAAGGAAAAATAAATAAGTGCTACCAAACATAACAATATGCATTTCACAAATATTACAAAAGTGTATAGACAAGACGTACCGAACTCGTCCATAAAATCACAACGAGGACATAGCAAGTTTTCATTAATCAATGGGTACATCATACGAAAAAACTAAGTAATCTTAAATAGGAACATATTTTAAATTCACAACATAACATACATAGGCATTTCATCATTAAGTCCTTTAGGAAATAATGTCTGGAGGGTGAAAATCCAAAAACATTCTCTTTTGCTCAGAGTATTATTAATATCACCTCCCCTGTCTGATATCTTGACTTTCTCTATACCACAAAATCTAAAGGTAGAAATGTCATGCTTTTGGTCATTAAAATGTACTGCGACTGGATAATCCCTGTCGTTTCTCCTGATTGAACTTTTATGTTCACTAATTCTCTGTTTGAGAGAGCGGGAGGTTTTACCGACATAGCAGAGCCCACATGGACATTTAATAATGTAAATAACATGGGTGGTGGTGCACGTGATGATATCGTTAATTTGAAACCGTTTTCCTGTGTGTGGGTGGCAGAAATATTCACACTTCATCATATTGTTGCACTGTGCGCATCCTCTACATTTATAGCTACCATTTGGTAGCGGGCGTAAAAGAGCCTGGCTGATTTTCTTTCGTGGCTGGCAGTTGGCATGAACCAATTTATCGCGCAAATTGCGACCTCTCCTATACACAATGAGTGGTGGATTCTTGAATTCAGCCGGCAAAGCTGGGTCCGATGATAAAATATGCCAATGTTTCTTAACCACACCTCCCACTTTTCGCGAATTCAAAGTATATGTGGTTGTGAACATAACGGAGTGTTCTTTTGCTTTAGCTGGTCTTTTTTGTAACAATTCATCTCGTGTTTTTCCCAATGCCAAATGAAGAGCTTCATCCACACATTGTGGCGAATAGCCTCTTCTTAGAAACCTAGTGCGCATCTCCACTGCTTTTTCTAGATAATCATCATTGGAATAGCATATACGACGCAGTCTGAAAAACTGGCTTCTAGGAAGTCCTCTTTTTAATGGCTCAGGGTGGAAGCTGTCCCCCTGTAATAGAGTATTTCTGTCTGTTTCTTTTCGATACAGAGTTGTAAACAGGGTTCCATTTGATTTCTCAATCCACATATCGAGGTAATGAACGCGTTGAGTGTCACTTTCAATAGTAAATTTGAGATTGGGATCCATGTCATTGAGTAGTGCCATAAAATCTGACAGCTCTTGTTCAGTTCCTTCCCATATGCAAAAAATGTCGTCAATATATCGATACCACTTCAGGATTTTATTCAAAAATGGATTTTCGTTTTTGTTAATGACTAAACGTTCTTCAAATAGACCCACATAAAGGTTAGCATAGCTCGGAGCGAATGTGGAGCCCATCGACGTTCCATTCGTTTGGAGGTAGTATTCATCATCAAACCTAAAATAGTTATACTTTAAAACATATTCTGCCAGCTCTAAAATAAAGTTTGTTGGTGGATATTCATTAGTATCTCTGTCTCCCAAATAGTGAGCTAGTGCTGCCAGCCCCCCCGCATGAGGAATGCTGGTATATAGACTCTCGACATCTAATGTGACCAGAATACAGTCTTCTTTCAAACCCGTTATTGGTGAGATCTTGTTTATGAAGTCTATAGAGTCTTTTACATATGATGGCAATGCTTGCACATGAGTTTTAATAAAAGCGTCTACAAAGTTCGACAATGGCTCTAGCATTGAGCCTATTCCTGCAACCACTGGTCTGCCTGGATAATTGCCTTGTTGTGTTTTAGGTTTGTGTAATTTCGGTAAAATGTAGAGGCATGGACGTATGGCACATTTGCAGCAGAGATATTCATATTCAGGTTTTGAGATAAGGTGGTTTAATAAGGCTTGCACCAAACTAGAGCATATATCCCTTTGGAACACCTGTGTGGGATCAACACTTAGTTTTCTATAGAAACGTTCATTACTGAGTTGTCTCTGAATTTCTTCTTTATATTTTCAACTGTTTCAACTGTTGCCATGCACCTGTAACAAGATTGCTCAGATGTGCGAGTGCCTTTTGAATCTAGATGTAAGAGGTTAAAATGTAATATTGTCATTCAAAGACTTATAGATTAACATGTCTTGAATGCCATCTCTTTGCCAGATTTAAAAATAACTTTACTGGGAAATCACACTTTGCAATAAACGACGTGGTATGCCCAGAAAAAAAGTCTAGGCTATAAATGTTGGAGCCATCTTGGAACGATCAACCATCAAAAATACTATTGTAAATAATCCCTTACCTTTGATTATCTTTATCAGAAGGCACTTCTAGGAATCCCAGGTCCATAACAAATGTAGTTTTGTTCAAAAAAGTTAATAATTTATGTCCCAATAGTGTTAGTGCGCTCCGAAGGCTAGTGAAAATGTACCGTGTGCGTCTGACTTGTCGTCAGGAATGAGCAAAAAATATATATTTAAGTTCGTTCAAACATGTCAAACGTTGTATAACATAAATCTTTAGGGGCTTTTTCAACCAGGGCTTCAATAATATTCCATTGGGACGGTTGCATTGTCTTTCAAAACGTTTCGAAAAGGGAGAGTACCCATGGGCGCCGACGTCACAATGGTAATGGCCCATCCCCTGTGACCAAGGTAAACATCCTCTCTTTCAGTCAATTTTGATAGTAGGAGGCTCAAACCACTTTGTAAAGACTCATGTCCATTACATGAAATCCAAATAAAAATGTATTTAAAATACAGGTTGTAATGCAACAAAATAGGATAAACGCCAAGGGGGATGAATACTTTTGCAAGGCACTGTATATGCCAACTATTTGATGGTCCCACCACATTCTGTCCCCTATCAACACTTTTGCTCATCTTTATCAAGGGTGTTCATGATTTTGGACGCCACTGTATATGAGGAGCCGTTACCTAGCCTACTGTAGCGCTCCACCATCTTCCCTCTGCATTCCAAATAGCACCCTATTCCCTATATAGAACACTATTTTTGACCAGAGCAAACAGACACTAGGCAGGCTTGGACTTCTGGAGGAGGGAGAACACTAGCCCCATACACCACACCCTGGCATTTAGGCCTGTCGCTTGTCAGCTGTCCCCATGTACCCCCTCGCGCTCTCTCTCTCTTTCTTTCTCTCTCTCTCCCCCCTGGTTCTGCTCTCTGTCACCATGTCCGGCAGTCCTCTCTCATGCCAGCTGGGAGGGCCGGTCAGTTTGAGGTCATTGTGTGGGTGTGAATACCTTTGTCACTGGGTTATGTAAGAGACTGGGAAGAACTTTAAGTGGTGGGTTATACAATACTGAGGGTTCGAGTGATGGGGTTGGGATGGAGGGCTAACTGCAGGGAGATAAACAAGCTTGGTCGTGCTGGCTGAGACCCCAATGGTAACCTATCCCCTATATAGGACCAGGGCCCATAAGGATCAAAAGTAGTGTAAAAGGGTGCCTTTTGGGACAAAGCCGAAATCTCTTTCCTCTGTTGTTATTTACCATTGTTTAGTTTAATCTCACACACAAAATAGGACAGGCAACAGTATGTTATTCCCTTATTCCTTATTCTTTTACCATATGGGAGTCTGGTTGATCTAGGATCTGGATGCAGCTTGACGTGTCTGAGAAGCAGTCACAAGCTCCGAGACATAAATATACCCCTGGCATGACAGGGCATTTTTAAAACTCCCCCGAAAACAAAAACAATGTAACCACTTTAATCAGCTGGATGAAAGGCATACCAGATCCCAAGGCATCTGTTACACACTAACCCCAGGGAGACATACATACACATTCATAAGATGGAAACAAGCTGGAGAGAGATGAGTGTAGATGGATCTATAAGGAGTATATGGCTGTGTCCCAACTGGTACCCTATTCCCTATATAGTAGGGCTCTGGTCAAAAGTTGTGCACAAATTAGGGAATTGGGTGCCATTTGGGATGTAGCCTAGCAGCTTTGATTGTGACGGAGTCAGCTGAAGAGTAGAGAGGCAGCAGCAGAAATAGCCTCCTGCCCTTTAAGGCTGGCGGGGGTTAGAGAGTAGGTCTGCAGGTGGCACAGAGATCAAAGCCAGGTTGAATTCTTTCATTATCTGGCCAATTTGATTCCAATCAAGACCTTCTGGGCACACACTGGTTGAATCAATGTTGTTTCAACATAATTTGTGATGTGAGATCAACATGGAAAATACACCAAGTACACAAAACATGAAGGACACCTGCTCTTTTCATGACAGACTGACCAGGTGAATCCAGGTGAAAGCTACAGTATGATCCCTTATTGATGTCACTTGTGAAATCCACTTCAATCAGTGTAGATGAAGGGGAGGAAACAGGTTAACCTGTTAGGGCTAGGGGGCAGTATTGACACGGCTGGATAAAAAAACATACCCGATTTAATCTGGTTACCACTCCTACCCAGTAACTAGAATATGCATATACTTATTACATATGGATAGAAAACACCCTAAATTTTCTAAAACTGTTTGAATGGTGTCTGTGAGTATAACAGAACTCAAATGGCAGGTCAAAACCTGAGAGATTCCTTTACAGGAAGTGGCCTGTCTGACCATTTCTTGAACTTCTTTTCCATCTCTATCATTTACTAAGGATCTCTGCTCTAACGTGACACTTCCCACGTCGTCCATAGGCGCTCAGAGCCCGGGAAAAAACAGAATGTCGTCATTCCAGCCCCAGGCTGAAACACATTATCGCCTTTCTCAAGTGGCCGATCAAGGGACACTGGGCTTATGCTCGTGACCCCGACCGCCCCCGCCTTTGGGATTTTTTCCTCTGTTTGCCGAAAAGGAGATTCCCTGTCGGAATATTATCGCTTTTCTACGAGAAAAATGTCGTAAAAATTGATTTTAAACAGCGGTTGACATGCTTCGAAGTACGGTAATGGAATATTTAGAATTTTATTGTCACGAATTGCGCCATGCGCGCGACACTTCTTTACTATTTCGGATAGTGTCTGGAACGCATGAACAAAACGCCGCTATTCGGATATAACGATGGATTATTTTGGACCAAACCAACATTTGTTATTGAAGTAGCAGTCCTGGGTGTGCATTCTGACGAAGACAACAAAAGGTAATCAAACTTTTATAATAGTAAATATGATTATGGTGAGTGCTAAACTTGCCGGGTGTCTAAATAGCGAGCCCGTGATGCCTGGGCTATGTACTTAGAATATTGCAAAATGTGCTTTCACCAAAAAGCTATTTTAAAATCGGACATATCGAGTGCATAGAGGAGGTCTGTATCTATAATTCTTAAAATAATTGTTATGCTTTTTGTGAACGTTTATCGTGAGTAATTTAGTAAAATGTTAGCGAATTCCCCGGAAGTTTGCGGGGGGTATGCTAGTTCTGAACGTCACATGCTAATGTAAAAAGCTGGTTTTTGATATAAATATGAACTTGATTGAACAAAACATGCATGTATTGTATAACATAATGTCCTAGGGTTGTCATCTGATGAAGATCATCAAAGGTGAGTGCTGCATTTAGCTGTCTTCTGGGTTTTGGTGACATTATATGCTGGCTTGAAAAATGGGTGTCTGATTATTTCTGGCTTGGTACTCTGCTGACATAATCTAATGTTTTGCTTTCGTTGTAAAGCCTTTTTGAAATCGGACAGTGTGGTTAGATTAACGAGAGTCGTGTCTTTAAATGGCTGTAAAATAGTCATATGTTTGAGAAATTGAAGTAATAGGATTTTTAAGGTTTTGAAAATCGCGCCACAAGATAGCCGCAAGCGTCCCACCTAGCCCATAGAGGTTAAAGAAGGATTTTTAAGCCTTGAGACATGGATTGTGCATTTGTGAATGGGCAAGACAAGATATTTAAGTGCCTTTAAACAGGGTATGGTAGTAGGTGCCAGGCACAGCGGTTTGTGTCTAGAACTGCAACGCTGCTGGGTTTGTCTATATACAGTATATTGAGTGGTTGAAACTGATGGATTTTTTTTTATTTGATTACACTTTTTATTTACAATAGAGGTATATTGAAATAATGAGTCTACCATCCAAATGCCTACCTCTGCGTACCCTGCTTAGCTTAGGAAACAAGCTGTATTCGTTTCAGCTGAGCTGTCATGTCAGCACATTCAGACAATGATCAGCTTCAATACTCATTTGCGTGGACTACCTAAACAACATAGAATAGTTGAAAGTAACTCCTTGTCACGATTCCCACCGACGGTGGCGCCCCCTCCTGCTCGGGTGGCGCTCGGCGGTCGTCGTCACCGGCCTATTAGCTGCCACCGATTCCCTTTTGCTTTTCCCTTTTTTTATTTTAGACACCTGTGGTCAATTAGCCATTAGAGGGGCTATTTAGTTTAGCTGGCCCGCTCCTTGTCGTGCGGGATTAATTGTTGTTATCGACTGTCTTGTTCGTGTCGGCTTGGCATTGTCGCACCTTGTATTTATTCCCCTGTGTTTGGGATCTGATTTGCTCAACAGAGGACACCATCATTTCAATGTGTGGCTAAGTATACTATCATTCATTCATGGTTGATTGGATCTTTGGAAGTTTAGACGTTAACATTAGTCCTATGAATAGGATGCCAAATTCATGATTGTCATAGTCCGTGTATGTAGGTGGCAGGGAAGTCAGGCGCAGGAGAAAACAGAGTGGTTTAAAAGTGGAATATTTATTTCCAAAACCAACGTAGAAAAAGAATCCGGGTAAAACAATAACCCGTCGCACACCGATACAGAAACAACACGTACTTAACAAACAAACAATCACCGACAGAGAAATGAGGGGAAGCAGAGGGTTAAATACACAACATATAATTACTGGGATATGAAACAGGTGTGTAAAGAGACCAGACAAAACCAATGGAAAATGAAAAACTGATCAATGGTGGCTAGAAGGCCGGTGACGTCGATCGCCGAACACCACCCGAACAAGGAGGGGCATCAACTTCAGTAGAAGTCGTGACAATGATATTAATAATACACTTTTACCTTTGGATATTGTCTTGTATATGAAGGATGGTTGGTTGATTTCAAATTTTCTACAAGTTATTAATATATTGGATTCACTTCTCCATTTCAACCAAAAGTCTAAGTTGAAGAATAGGACTAAACTTTATTTGAAGTGCATTTAAAGTTTGATTTGATTTAGTACTATTCTTTAACTTAAATTTTTGGTAGAGATGGAGGCGTGAATCGAACATATCAATTATTCATTTGTAGACTAAATAGATATTGAATTGTGAACGCAACCAAATATCAACATTTGAGGGAGATGTATCTTCTGCTTGAATAGTGTGTATATATACTGTATATTATGAATAACATATTAAAGACAATATCCAAAGGTAAAAGTAGAAACTTTCAGAGATCCAATCAACCATGGACGAATGATAGTAGACCTAGCCTCTTAAAGGTTAAGTCCCCTATTTAAGGGACTTTCGTTATAATGTAATTGTTTTGTTTTATCAAGGTAATTCACTTATAATTTAAGGCCAATTCGCTTTTGTTAGGCCAATTCGCTTTGTGATTGTTCTGGCTGACAGCCCCGCTTCCCTGCTTCAATTCAGTTGGCCTCGGATGACTTTGGGGTATCGGGTTACATATCCACAGCCATTGGAGGCTCGGGAGTCCCGCCTTAACACTCATTCGTTGATCGGGCTGTCCTTCAATTTGAGGCAGAGCGATACATCACAGGCACACAAGCCGCATGGCACTGCAAATCCAATGTATTTTCCATGTTGATTCCACGCCACAATGCATTGACAAATTACATTTGAAACAAATGTTTATTCAACCACTGTGTGTCCAGTGGGGGACCTCTTACTGTAAAATAGACCCAATCAGTCAACACCATGACAACATGAGCTTAAAGGTATGATGGGTGAAGGGGGTGGTAGCTAATGGTTGTGAGATGTCTTTATATTGTATGTTGCTTCTTTAGCTTAGGCAAAATCTCATCCCAGAAACATTTTTATTGAGACATTTCTCAAACAACACAAACAGGCTTGGCTTAGAGATTGCAATCCATGGGAATATTTTTGCCTAAGCCTTTTCTCTTCTTTCGTTGAAAGGCTTGTTAGAGCTCTGGTGGTTTTACTTGAGCTCGTTTAATGCGCTGTCCTCGCAATGTCTGTGGCCATGCGGTCATGCTAATTACTGTTCACTGTAATGCTTCTAACATACATTGTAAAGTGTGTTTTGCCAACATGTCTTCCACTTGCATATGAAGCTAGTAGCTAGATCTCCCTTCCAGGCAGTGCTGATGTGTCCCAAATGGCACCCTATTCCCTAAACGGTGCACTTCTTTTGTCCAGAGACCTATGGGTCCTGGTCAAAAGTAGTGCACTACATAGGGAGTAGTGTGCTATTTGGGATGCACCCATGTCTTTCTCACAGGAACATGAGAAGTTTAATCCTCTTTTAGAATGAGATGCTGTGTGAGAGTATTCTATTTAAGGGGCTGCCCCAGCTAGAACTGCAGGGGCATTGAGAAAATATTTTGGGGGACACTTTCAAACTGTGTCCGAAATGGAAATATGTCTTCTCAGCATCACCACTGATCTACAAACACTTTTTAATAAGTCACTATTCCTCTATAACTGTGCATGAACAACAAGCACATTTCTCCAAGAAACACTTCTATGCTTTCCTTTGAAATGTTCCAAATGTTAAAACACATCACCGACACTCCAGATGATCTGTCCATTCCTCCGAGCCAAAAGCATGAAGATGGTAGAAGATCAAATACAGAGATGAAATAGAATGTAGAGGAGAGAGCAGAAAGCTTGTTGTCGGCCCGAGTTGGACTAGAGCCAGGGATCCTCTGTTGTTCACAGAGGTCAAACCAGCTGAGACGATCAAACAGATTGGGAAGAATTCCTTCCGTGTGCTTCTAAGATTGTTATTTTGCCATTGGGTCTCATGGCCTTAACTTGCCTGCGTGCTTTGATATCACCTAGGAAAGTGTCATAATGGAGATGTGTTGCTCTAAACCGATAGTTCTGGCTTGTATCTGAGATGCACTAGTAATGGCATGCCAAGCATTTACTGGTAAACCAAGCATGTTAGAGCCCTATAATCAGGTGACTATGTTTATTGTTTTTTTTCCTCTCCCAAAAAGCTAATTTGATGACGGTGAGAGATAGAGCTTGTGGCCGTTACATACAGAGCATTCGCACATCCACCATTTCCTGACGTCAACATGTGCATCTGCCTGCATTTTCACACACACTCAGACACAAACACTCAGACACAAGTACACACGCCAGTCCCAGTCCAACGAGGGGGTAAAAAGGTGCTTAGCCCGCTCTGAAACTTTTTGTTTTAAATCTCTATATAAAAATAGCAAAAAAGTCAAAATGATTGAGTGACAGGTTGGCGTGATATCTGTATCTCCACTGCACTGTATCAGCACCATGGACAGAGTGCACCGCAGAGTGTGTGTATGTTTGTGTGTAGTGGGTCTATGGAAAGCGGACCGGTATGACTCCTTTTGGTTTCCATAAAAATCGGGAACAAACAATGTTCATCTGTGGTAGGAATAATGTGGTAGGCTACGTGAATAACGTGATACGCCTCCACCTGTAATATTTGATTTTGATTTATAAGGACAGGGTCAAGTTTAAAGTTGAAGCTGCTTCACTCAACTCTGCCTCACACCCCCCCCCCCCCCCCACTACAGAGTTTAGTTAGCTTCTTAGCCAGCTATAAATGGGGTTAGTGTTATTAGCTGACTTCGCTGTAACCAGTTAATCTGCCACAATGGCGATCAGAAATCAAACCACTGAGGCCACCGCCAAGCCCAGCAGCTTGTGATGAGCCTTCCACAAGTGCCGCCAGGATAATGGCTCCACAGCCCCTTCCACTTCTGACTGTTCCTGACGATCTTGGATCAGAGGAGCCAGCCCAGGTTAGCCTATAGAATCCTACCCTAGCCTGAAGGTTTCTGTCCAAAAACATTCATTTAAAATGAAACAAACAGTTTGACCCGTCATTCAGGGCCTGTTTTGCATATTATTTTGGCATTAATAGGTGTCACATATCAGTTTGCAAACAATGTAAAAAAATAAATATCACTGCGTTAATAAAGCCGCATACAAACATGATCTCTTTTTTGCTTTCTTGAGTAAGGCAGCTCCAAAATGCAGGGGTTTCAGCCTAGCTCAGTGATTTTTGTGGTGGTGGGGCAGCCAACAGAAAATGCAGAGCGTAGGAGTTGGTAATGTTCTCTAGTTGCGCCGTGATTGGCTCAGTGTTCCGTCACTCATGGGGACACTACGTCACCGCAAAATGTATGGGTAGAGCTTGAAAATTCAAGCACCTTGGGTGCTGCCATAGAGTTACATTAAAAGTTCCCATCCTAGAAGGCTCAAGGTCATTGGCCACAGATAAAATGACATCAAATCACATATCTACAGTAGCTTTGATTGGACTGTGGTTAGGAAGGAACCAGTGGCAAAGCAATCACTAGCCTGCTATTTAGTGTAGTGGGCGTGTGGTCCAAGTCGGGGTTTATGGGTCTTTTTTCCAATGTTAAAAGGATAAACATTCAACATTCAAATCAAATGTATTTATATAGCCCTTCGTACATCAGCTGATATCTCAAAGTGCTGTACAGAAACCCAGCCTAAAACCCCAAACAGCAAGCAATGCATGTGAAAGAAGAACGGTGGCTAGGAAAAACTCCCTAGGAAAAACTCCCTAGAAAGGCCAAAAACCTAGGAAGAAACCTAGAGAGGAACCAGGCTATGAGGGGTGGCCAGTCCTCTTCTGGCTGTGCAGGGTGGATATTATAACAGAACATGGTCAAGATGTTAAAATGTGGCCATGCTATCAATGCCATGCTATGTTTGAGCGCAGCATGACTTCTGCTGTGCTCAAACAACTGGAAACTTGGAACAGGGAAATCTCAAACCTCAGTGAGTTCAAGACAACTGGGAACTTGGAAAAAAACTAGCTCCGACTGGGAAAATACGTTTTGAACGGTCATCCAACTCGGAATTGCAAGTCTGGAATTCGGGCCTCTTTCTAGAGCTTCGACCTGAAGATCACTGACATCATCATGATTCGACCTTGTTTTTTTCAGTTCCCAATTGGCTTGAAAGCACCATTCATCTAGGGGATGCCAGACTTTGATGACAAAATTTGCCCATGAAGGACCGCCGCAATACCTTCCTGTTCAAGTGAGCACAGCACAACAAAGGTAAGTACAAAAGTGTCTTGTATGCTGCTATATAAATGAGGTAATATGCCAGGGAGATATGTACACTGTAGCTAAGAAAGTAATACTAAGTATATGTTGTGTAGTAAGCTATTAGTAGCCCATGTGTCTCACCCTAATAATTTTCTCCTTTTCCCCCTAATAACTTACCCTACTGTTCTGACTTGGTGGTGCACATGTAGCCTATAGCCTGTTTTAGAGAAATGTCATCATTGAATATTGTAAGAGCTTTCATTGTCCGCTTATATGCCCCCTTTATTTGTCCAACGGTTCTGAGGTTGGTGTACAGGGAGAATACTGTAAGAACGACTCATGTTCTGAATTCTGTCGCTGTACATTTCAGATGTGCTGAACAAATAGTTATATTGATTCCGTCCTCGCTCGTCTTAATGGAAATTACAGATTGCCTTTCATTTTATTTGTATTTATTTCACCTTTATTTAACCAGGTAGGCAAGTTGATTACAAGTTCTCATTTACAATTGCGACCTGGCCAAGATAAAGCAAAGCAGTTCGACACATACAACAACACAGAGTTACACATGGAGTAAAACAAACATTCAGTCAATAATACAGTAGAAAAATAAGTCTATATACAATGTGAGCAAATGAGGTGAGATAAGGGAGGTAAAGGCAAAAAAGGCCATGGTGGCAAAGTAAATACAATATAGCAAGTAAAACACTGGAATGGTAGATTTGTAGTGGAAGAAAGTGCAAAGTAGAAATAGAAATAATGGGGTGCAAAGGAGCAAAATAAGTAAATAAATAAATACAGTAGGGGAAGAGGTAGTTGTTTGGGCTAAATTATACGCTCATCGTCCCCTTATGCCATAGTTTGTACATCTCAATTGTCAGTAGAAACCACATTTGTCAGCGATGTTTTTTTTAAAGGCAGTAAATGAGGTTGAATGAATTGTTTCGCTGCCAGACAAGGCTCCGCTGATAGCCAGGTGTAGCAGTGGTAAGGTATTGGGACTGCTGTTGGGACTCTAGTGTTGAGACAGCTTTATGTAGGCTCTTACAGT